>NC_141993.1:34917549-35233978 GCF_049901715.1 Pseudonaja textilis
GCAGGAACATTACTTTTACAATGAGTCACAATACATACATAGATAAATACTTAGGGATTTCCACACAAAGAAAAGTACATTTAACAGTAGAGAATATATAGGATCTATCTATCTATCTATCTATCTATCTATCTATCTATCTATCTATCTATCTATCTATCTCCCTATCTATCATAATTATGATAGAAGACTAGATTGCTGCAATAATAAATTAAATTTTCTTCAGGCAGTTTAATTTCAAGTAACAGTTGCTGTACACTGACCAAAACAATAGAATTTCTAGTGGAACCAGAACATTAAACTGAGGTTTCACATTTCGTTGTTCTTTATATTTACTGTTACAAAACCATTTATACAACTTTTTCTAGATTAATATCTATACAACTTTTTCTATTTTTTTAACTTAACAGGTAGCTGGTTCACAATTCATTTCTCATCCAAATGTCATCAGAAATTGCATACTGATGCCATTTCCCCCCAAGTTTCTTTTGTGGAACACTATTAGATTACTACTATGTGCACCTTGGCATCCCTTCCTTCACGTTACTAGGAGATGTTGTAGAGATATCAGTATGTCTACTTTGGCAACCTTCCATGTGTCATAAATCTCTAACTCTTGGAAGGAAAGCAACAATTTCTAAGCAAGCATTTGGTTTATGATGGCATCTCCTTGGCAAATGCACTGTATGCTTCAGTCTTATGTTTCTCAGACCACTATACTCTGAGACGAAGGAGGAAGGGAAAAACTCAGATAAATCATATAACAAACTGATCACATACCAAAGCATTTTTTTATCTCAACATTCATCCATACTGACAGAAAAACCTTCATTTTTAAGAAATAATATACAATATGTACAGTAGCAAGACTTTCTAAAACTTTGCATTCTTACAGTATGTGTAACATTCCTAAATATATGCATAGGGATTAAATAATTTTCTACACTATCTTAAAAAAAAATCATGCAGCTTCTCTTGTAGAGATATCGCAACTTTTGAATCATAAAAGCACTTCAAGCTGGATCCAGATTTCGCTTTCATTCAAAGAAAGAATCGAGATTCAGCAGAATCTGCACTGAAGGTAGCTTTCATCATGTATTTTCTCCCTCATACTGTTGTTAGAAGTTTCCACAAATCTCTGGAACTGTTTTTCAGACAGAAAGGAAAAAGGAAAAAAACATAGTCTCTTTTCCCAATTCCTTCAGTAAGGACTCTTGCAAATGAATTCATCGTGCTTGTGGGTAATCTGGAGACAATCCAGAATTTTTTACTCGTTTGCATCACTTATGACTGCAGTATAGTATTACAATGTGGACATTCACAGGATCTATGGCACATAATTATGTTGTGACAGCTCCTTACTCTGCAGAATGGTAAAACAGTTTTGTCTCTATTTTTAAAATCATCACGCAATTGTGCTATCCTCTGTATTAGAGTTCTTGCACTGAATTAATGAAGAAACATTATTGCCCTTAGGGCAAACTGCAGAGGATTGTTGTTGCCCTGCCATTTAGTGACCTTTCCGTTTCAAGCTGCATATGAAGTACCATACACATTGCATTGGGCGCCTTTGCTAGTCTCTTGAAGGCCTTCTAAGCGGTTGTCATTGCAGTATAGCTTGCATGAATTCAAGTGAAGAGAATTCAATTTCTCTGATGACTTTGAACTTTCAAATACCATCTGCACTTTAATGATAGTAATACAACAGATAACAGGTTCTATATTTTCCCCTCAATATAATGATTTATATTTCTCAGTGTTTTAAGGTAATATTGCATAGTATACAGACAGGGTTCCTGTCATGATATCAGTACTATAAATGAGGAGAAAATCAATTAAGAAATCACCCACCACACTTCTTCCTTCTCTAGTGCATCCTATTTCTTGTTCATTTTTTTCACCTGTTTATTTTAATAGGAATGATACCAGCACAGGTGAGGGATCTTCTCAAGGAAACAAAGGCCCTTTTATCTAAAGATCCAAGGCAAATCCAGATATAGATTGTTTGTTACAATTGCTAAAGCTTACATTTATGTGGAAAATCCTATGACTGTTACATTTACTTTTCATAACCGAGTTGTGTCTGATGCAAGTACTAGTAGAAGGAATAAGTTATTCTTCAGATACTCGGGGACTTTATTTAATTGCACATCTGGTAAATGTTCAAAAAGTATATGGAAATATATTGCTTAAGAGTAACATCCATGGCAATAGTGTGCTTATGGTACTGCAGGAGATAATTGGGTAACAGTGCTGAGGTGAACAGAAAATATTATGCAATATGTTGTAACCCAAATTTGAAAATCTCTGTGTGTATGTATGCATATGTGCGTGTGTGTGTGTGCGCGCGCACACACACAAATGGCTTGCAGTTCTCGCTATGTTTCTATTCCTGACGTACATTATTTTTTATCAATTTATTATTCTGGTATACAGTCAATTTAATTCTTCATTCCATACCTACTCTGTTTCTTCTTTACTTACCTTTACTCATCCAACTGCATAGAATAGAACAAATGCATTTTTCAGTTAAAAGATTATAATCTGTATCTATTATTTTTATACTCCAGCTGAACCATTTTGGTCTTTTCAGTGAATATGTTAAACTTGTATAATTTAATCTTCACTATTTCTTCATTGTTTATTCAATTAGCATAATTCCACCAGCTAAAATATTGGCACTGAACTGGAGCTACATCTGAATTTACTGCACTCCTTCTCTAGTAGAAATGACATATAAAATTGAATTTAGTCATTACATAAATAAAGTATCTGCTCCTTTCATAATTTCAAAAATGAAGGCAGTTACAATAGGGAAACCCTATAAAATTCAAAGCTCCGGCCATGGTAAAAGAGGAAGATCTAACTAAAAACCATGTAAACAAATATATGCTCAGATGTACACCTTGCTCTGTCTATTGGTATCCCTTTGCATGAAGTGTATGCAAGATGCCTAATATTTGAATTAAAAAGGGTACCAATCACTTAAAATTATTTCCTAAAGTAGCTTTTGGTATTATCATTAAAATGAGTATTCCATTGGCAGAAGAGGGTGATATAAACTGAAACAGCAATTCACTTATTTTACGTCCTTTAAATAACAGAAGCATAATAAAACTTAACACGGTTGACTGCAACACCAATTTTCTAAGAGAGTTTTTAAAAAATTACACGAGAGTCTTACTTATTTCCTGCTCTTTTTCATTTTTCCTTTGTGAGATTTGCCTTTTTAGCTTATTCACCTCCGCTTGGAAAGATTCAACAGTTCGCTCGCTTTTCTCTACGTCTATGCATACTGCCTAGGGGAAACACAACAAGGTTATTCGACTGACCCTGTCCACCCGAGGCATAAGAAACTATCTATCTATCTATCTATCTATCTATCTATCTATCTATCTATCTATCTATCTATCTATCTATTTTGTAAATTGCTTACAAGATAATAGGTATTAGTAAAAACATAGTTATGAATACATGGATACGTATAAGAAAAATAAAAAATATATAAAAGAATATATAAAAGATATAAAAGAAAATATATGGATACCAGTTACCACAAACTGTCTTGTATCAACCCATCTGTCTAGTAATTCTGGTTAAATGTCTGACTAATGATAAAAAGACCATAATTCAAAGTTCAGACCTAGCTGATCTGGAGGTTCTGCAAAGGCATCTTATTAAAACAAACTGTACTTAATCAGCTATCTCTTATTTTAAATTATTTCTGAAGTGCATCTCATGGCACAAAGTGGCCATGACTCAATAGTGAATCTCCTTATGCATAGCTGGATAACAACATTCCATTCATAATGCCAAAGAAACGACCCCATATTTTTACCATGTAATTAGGTGACTACCTATGGATGTAATAATAACTGATTTTAAAATAATTGGAATGCAATTCAAGGGAAGACAAAGAAACTGGAAACAGGACTTAATGCTACTAAAATAAAGACTGGTATGTACTGAAAATGTGATTGATTTGTTTTTGCCAAAATTGTACTATCATCCATTTAAAATCCTTTATGAAATATTTAACAGAGTTATTATATATTATATATTTAGGAGTCCAACCTTGCCAGCTAATCCAAACAAATTCTACCCCTGAATGAATGCAGTTATAGACTCTGCATTTTGCCCATGCAAGTATCACTAAGAGATCTAATACACATTATTTTCATGTGACTTTATTGAGCTTTTGCACAATGCACTTTTAATCTTAAAACAGGTTTAGTTTTAGCTTTAGTTTCTTTATATTGCTACCTATTCTAACAATAGTTTTTTGTTCTTTACATCACCTAAAGTATAATTTGCAAATATTAACATTATAGCTAAAATATATTTTGAATACAGATGATCCTCAACTTGCAGCAGTTCATTTAGTGACTGCTTGAAGGTACAATGGCACTGAAAAAGTGTCTTATGACTGTTGTAGCATCCCTATGGTAACGTGGTCAAAATTCACATGCTTGGCAACTGACTCATATTTATGACGGTTGCAGTGTCTTGGGGACATGAGATCACCTTTTGTGATCTTCTGACAACTAAAGTCAACGGGGAAACCAGATTCACTTAACAACCATTTTATTAACTTAACAACTGCAGTGATTCACTTAACAGCTGTGGCAAGGAAGCTGTGGCAATAAAATGGGGCAAAACTCACTTAACAAATGTTTTATTTAGCAGCAGAAACTTTGGGCTCAATTGTGGTCGTTAAGTCAAGGACTTCCTGTACAAAATAGTTTTCTGTATGTTATTATAGCATAAAAAGTCAAGATTGGCAAATTTTAAAATAAAAGGAGTTACCTGTACTTTTTCCTGAAGTGCATTATAAACCTGATATATAGCCCTGATGTCCTTCATCACTCCATCTTTATCAAAAAAATCAGTACTAAAAATACAAAACATAATGTATTAGAAATAAATCATAATCCTATCGCTTTCTTTCCTTGTTATCCTTAAAGTCAATTTATATTTCTTACATAGTCATACACAGAGTACCAATGCATGAACTACTATGGCTGTTTGCAAATCCAATTGATTTTGCTCAGCCTGCTTTGATAGAGATAGTGTTGAAGAAACGAATCTTAGAGAAAGTTACACATTAGAGAAGTATCCTCATTCCTATTAATTTACTGTACTGAGAAAAAAATACAACTATAAAAGATGAGATAAGATGTCTATACACTGCAGATATCTGCAACTATATTCTATGTGCACCCTGGCATGTGCTTGCTATGTTTCTTATGCTAACCATGATCAACACTTTCCTACATTGCTAGAAACTAGCAATCATATAACAAAAGCAGATAATCAAGAAAAGTGCATGTGTATTTAAAATTATGTTTATTTCTTAATGTGCCAAATCGGCAATGAATATGTATTGAAACATTGCTTACCCATGTTCTTTGATAACTTTGGTATAGTTTTGAGAAGTATTTGGCACTGAAGACACCTTATATTCTTGCTGACTTGTGTTGCCCAGGTTAGGGATAGTAAGTGACACTCTTTGATTATACCTACATTAAAAACATTCAGATAATTAATAAACCTCACAAAAATTCCTGAGATTGCAGTAATTAATGTTAACCAGAATTTTTTTAAAAAAATTAGGAAGTAAAGGCTACTATTAATTGTATTTATAATTAGCTATAATATTTAAATTGAATCTGGAGTGATTATGAATTTAACAATTGTCTAGATAGTTGACAACTATTAATCTTCCATTAACTGTACATTCATGCTTTTTGCAATGCTACAGGAATGCAAAAAATTTGGCTTGCTTTTTCATTGATATCTAAATTATACCTCCTGGTTAAAAAAAAGAAAAAAATTCTTTCTTTTATCTCAATTAGAGAAATAGGCTAGAAAAAAAACTATTTCAATTAAAAACAAGGAACAGAAACTCATCATTTTCATTGATTCAAATGGCTGTTTTTAGCTGAAAATTTAGTTAATTACTTTATTGATTTAATATTGCAAGTTGTAACTGTATTTACAATGAAGCGTTATAGAGAACCAAATTTACTTTCATGGCATGCTAGAATCTAGCAATCTATGGGTTGGATTAAAAAATAAGCCTACAGCATAGAAAGATGCATTTGATTATGAATATTAAAATGGAACCACTTTGTGAAGCCTAACTGAGTAGGACAGAAAAACAACAACTTGCATTTTACTTGAGTATGCAGAAACGAAAAAGGCTTTTTGAAAACTCAACACTAGGGTTAGAATAGGTATATGCTATAATTAACTTTTTCCTGTGTTTAATTATTATTTTATTAAAAATACAGTTCATATAGATCCTTCCCCATATAATAAAAACCATTTACCTTCGATTTGGTCTAAAAAGGACATATTCTAAAGCATGTGTAGAATTATTTGCGGTGGAGATGAAACTGAAGAGAAGGAAGACAAGGTCAGGTACTCCAAGTATCTGTGTCAGCTGTTTATGGATGATGTGTTCTCTATATGACATTTGTTGCTGAGTATTCCTTCTAAATCTATACCATCCAATAACATTCTACAATAAAAAATGAGTAATGTTTCATTATTTAGACACAACTGTTCAGTACACCATGGCCATTCTAAGGGGTCATTCTAACCTAGGACAGTAGGTGGGGGAAACTATTCCAGAGCAAGGAGGTTGTTACTAAGAAGTCTTGCTTCTGAGCACCAACCCCAAGGGAGGAGGGATCATAAGCCTACCCGCTCCACAGAAAGTAAGGGGTATGTAGGGAGATTCTGCTGAGATCAGACACGTGCAAAGATAATAGGGGTTTGAGTCATGGACAGTTTGAATTGAGCAAGCCAACTGGGAACCAGTTCCAAAAATATTCATACATTCAAAATGTATATGATAAATTCTGTTTGAAACTAAAGCAATAATATAATTAAAGATGATTAGCCAAGAAGCATTTGTAATTGTTGGAAACACTTCGTTTATTTAATTCCATTTTTCAATGACTCTCAGCAAAAACACATTCAAAGGCAAATTAACACTGAAATGAATTTTTCTATACAATAATTACAGAGCAAAATCAAAATTAACACCCCCGAGCAAAAAATGAGTTCATACTGCATGTTCTAATCTGAATGCAACAACATGCTTTAAGTCCATTCAGAGAGGAGACTCTTCTAGTTTGTCTAGATGGCTTTAACAGTTAGAATATGGCAGGGCTTACTGACATGTGACCATGGCAATAGCCCTTTTGAGGCTCCTAATCACAAAAGGTGTTTGCTTCCTTAGCAATAAATGTTACTAGAACAATCATTTCATAAATCTTTCTTTACCTTGACAGAGAAAGAAAAATGACCATGAGTTGACAAAAAATAATAATGAATTTCAACTCTATTTTCAAGCAGCAGAATGAAAGACAGAGAGTTTTCATTACCCTGCTTGGCTATATCCCCTAGGTTATCTTGTAATGGTTTAACTTGGAAGAGGAAGAGAATGCTGAACCATTAAAAAAATGTATTTGAGGCCTGGGAAAATGCAAAATGTGATAAAAGAAACCCTTTGCTTTGATAGTGCATAAATATGTTATTTGTTTTCCACAGAAGTCCTAAAACTAGGTAAAGAAATATTTTCCACAGAAGTCCTGAAACTAGATGAAAGAAACTCAATTGAAGAAATGAGACAGAAAAGTTCACTCATTCATTGAAGAAAATGATCCAACGTTACATATTTGTCTTTATAGTTTTTCTACCACTACTTTATAAGTTGAAATCAGTAAAAACTTGATTTGATTTGGTGTCTAGGCAATTTCACCAGCCTTCATTTTGATTGAAATAAACTGTTTATTTGTTATTGTAGTTTAAATTAAAAAAAACTTTGAAAAATAATTGATTTGTTTCTATTCTTAGATAGTTATGCTCTGAAATGGAACCTTTTCAATCACTCAAGAAATATCAAACAAACAATGGTTCATAAATTTCATGACTTTTACTATTTATATGCTAATGTACCGAGTATGGGAAATAAACAAGATGGGCAGTTAGTATCAAAGACAAATATGATTTATTAGGTATAATGGCAATCTGGAAGAATGATTCCCAGGACTAGAATAAGGTAATTAAAGGATGCAATTTAATTGTGAAAGCAACGGATGCAACAGAAAAGGAAGAGACATTGTACCACATGTTAACATGCTCTCGGAATCCCAAATATAAGAAGCATTTGTGATATAATAAGGAAAGGAACAAAAATGCATATTATTGTTGATATGTAAATAGATGTGGATTACACCTTCAAAAATCAAACTGCACATTATTCAAAGAGGCATGAAACTAGTTAAAGATGATTTGAGGTAACATATGTCTCTGCAACATATGGTCCTTACAGGAAATTCCCCATTTGTCCTGCTGATTTCTTCCTACTTTACATGTGAATGGAAATCACAAAAGGATCAGCTAACTTTGGTTTGATATTAACCAATACAGTATAATGTTTTAAGTGTTGCATAATGCTGGAAGTTTTGATTTAAAATGAAAGTGTGTACATTCAAATATATATGTTGGGCTTTAAAAAATAAGGCTAATAAATTTAGTCAATGGGAGCCTGGAACAGGAGAAGCTAATAAGAAAAGATGCTAAAAATGGATTGAATTTCTTAAGAAGAGGCATTAAAAGCACAAATGCAAACAACGTCAGCAGGGAAGAAAAACAAGAAGACCCAACTGAAAAAACAAAACAAAGGATACATGCAGTAAATAAAAAAAGGCCAGGATCACATATAAAAAAGTACAGGCAAGTAGCTTGGAAATGTAAAGCTGGTGTTGGTAATTCCAAAGGCAACTGGACTTTTTTTTTTTTTTTTGGGGGGGGGTGTCCCTGAAAACATTTTGCTTCTCATCCAAGAAGTTTCTTCAGTTCATCTGAAAAATTATGAGAAATGAAACATTTCCAAGCAAAAAAACAAAAAAACAAAACAAGAAAAAGCACCTTTGGGACAATCATGACTTGGCTGATTGAGAATCTCCATAGACATCTGGTGTTAGTAAAGCAGAAGTTCAGAATGAATCAAGTTTTAAGGGCAGATGTTTAAAGTAAGTAAAATAAATAAAAGGCTTAGTGTTAGGATTAAACCTAACAATACACACAAGATTCAGTATATCAGATCCTTATTTCTGTTTTCAATATATGAGAAACAGAAAATCAGCAAGTTGCAGACCAGTCAAATGTAATACTTAAAAGAATTCCATAGATGGTAATAAAAAGCAGCTTGTAAGCAAATTGAAAATGATGGGGTAAGTATCAGAAATAAGTATAGATTTGTCATTAACAAATCTTGCCATATCATGCTTGATACATAGTACATCTTGATGTCAGTAAAACATCAAGACAAAGTACCATATAGTTAAGGCAGGGCTGGATTGCAAGATAATTAAATCAAAATCATATTAAATGTACTCAGAAATTGGGAAGAGATACCAAGTGAGATGCCACAAGGATCAGTCCTAGGTTGCTCTTAATATTGTTACTAATGATTTGGATGAAGAACTGGAAGGAATTCTGACTTCCTGTTTTGAGGTTCCCCAAAGACGGACCGCTGACCGCGATTGTGTGTGGCTTTGGTTCATGCTTCAGTGTCGGAGAGCCCCAATCCTTTGGATTTGGGGCAGAAGCTACCTCGTGGGGTGGCGGAGGAAGGGAGACCATCAGCTGGGTAGAGGGGATTCGCAAATTCCCTCCGCGGCTTGGCAATTGCTCCTTCCCGAAGACGCCTGAAGCGCTGATCTAAAATGGCCACCATGAAGGGGAAGATTAGACTGGAATAAGATTGTGCAAGAGAGAGAGAAAGAAGCGAATAGCAGGAGGAACGGGACAATATAATCAAATGGAAGATACCCCCAGGATTAACATTTCAAAGAATCTTTAAGAAAGGATCTAAGCGGTGAAGAGAAAGAGAAAAAAAAAGTGTGAATTGCTTTTGATAGCGTCGGGGCTTCGAAACCACAAAAGGTAGAAGCGGGAGAAGGAACTATATAATCAACTTGGATAAATATACTTTGATTTTATATTGGCACTAATAAAGCTGAACTCTAGACTGTTAAAGAGGAAATTTAATATCAACTAGATTTGATCTTTTTCTTGTTGGAAAATTGTGGTTTAAAAAGCTTGGAATAATAGAGAAGAAAAAAGAAAAGAGGGGGTGAAGACTTAGCATAATAAAGAGTACCATCTCAGTTAAACTCAACTTGTTTTTATTTTAAAAAACTCGTTTCTTTAAATTGAAAGGAAATTGATACAATAAAGCAAGGACTTTGAAAAACTGAAACATTTTAACAAAGAAAGAATTAGGAAGGTTCTGCCTTTGGATTAGTTGCTGATTCTGACATGAATTTGGCACTGGATTAGTGGAGACTTAAAAACTTGAGAGGAAGAAAAGTTGTTGGAAATAAATTTTAAAGATACTATTTGGATTAAATTGTGAATCAGAAAGTTGTAAAATGGTGATTTCTCTTCTGGCATTAAAAATGGAACTCAGAAAAATGAAAGAAACACTACAAGAACAAGGTGAATCGCTGGGTTTTGCTTTAAAATTTATTGAAAATGTGACAGCAGAATATGAACAACAAAGACAAAAGGCAGAAGAGGCAGTGGAGCAAATCATAAAAGAGACCATCTTTAGTGATCATTGAGAACCAAGAACTCTTGAAAAAAAAGAAGAAAAGAGTTGGAAATAAATACAGGAGATCTAAAAAATTAAATAAAAAGGGGAATATCCGAAAAATTAAAAAAGGGGAAAAGAGTCAGCAGAAATTCAAAGGGCGAAAGGAACCTATAAATAGAGAGAGGGATAAAAACTGGAGTGAAAGAACAAAGGAGAAAAGACAGGGGGAAAGAAGGGACAAGAAACAGGATTTGGAAACAAAGAAATATGGGAATTGTAAAAAAATGGGGAAATCCTCAGTTGGACACAGAGATAATGGGTGATTATTATATAGAAAGGGGATTCTGCAAGGTATTGAGGGGTAATACAAATAAATTTATAGTTACGAAATAGGGACATATAGACTGACAAGATGGAAAAACAGAATTGTTATTTTTTGGATAACGGAATCTAATGCTCTTCCTCTTTATGTAGAGAGATAATTGTAACAAATAATGGAATAAGTATATTAGATATATTGAAATATTTTTAAGATTGGAATGTTGGCTTTTTTTGGTTTAAATATGAATGGAATAATTAATGGAATATGTGTATTAAATATATGGAAATAAATGAAATTATATAGGAGGAGAGCTGAAATAGAATTAACTTTAGGGCTTAGGATTGTTTTACTGTTTGAATGAGTAGATTAATATGTCCTTTTTTGGGGGGGGGGAATTT
Organism: Pseudonaja textilis; assembly: GCF_049901715.1. Taxonomy (NCBI): domain Eukaryota; kingdom Metazoa; phylum Chordata; class Lepidosauria; order Squamata; family Elapidae; genus Pseudonaja; species Pseudonaja textilis. The sequence goes on from NC_141993.1 coordinate 34,928,885, forward strand.
AATGAAATTTAAAAGGAGAAAAATCATGCAGAATCTGATCTATATATGCTATGTAGTTTTAAAGGGATTAAGTTTAATGTTTTAGGTAATGTTAAATGTTTTAATGACATTTAAAATGGGTGAAAATAAATTAATTTATAACTTAGAGGTGGCGCACTTATATTGAGATTTCAGGGGGGAAACTAATTTATAGAAAAAGTGTCTTTTTAAAATTAGAATTTAAGATGAAATATACAAATGTGACAGTTAAAAGTACTAAAGTATAATGATTATGAAGTTATCATAAGTGAATTAAATAATGAGATAAATTTTTGGAATAATACAATAAAATATAAAATGTATAAAAGCACAGTTAAGATAAGGAATTGGATATAAAAATTGAATATGTAACCATGGTCATATTTGTATGTATATGTGAAACCTGTAATCATGCTGTTCACTAAAAAGAGATGTTAAAATATGGAAAACTGAATAAAACTTGTTAAAAAAAGAACTGGAAGGAATAATTATATTTGCAGATGATACAAAATGGACAGCTAATATCTTAACAAAAAAAGAAATAAAATTAGAAATGATCTTGATAAAATAGAGAAATACGATGAAAGTAATGGATTATATTTTATAACTGTAAATGCAAAGTGCTTCACTAGCAATATGATGTGGTTGCAAAAAAAAAGATAAATGCTATTTAGGCTGTATCAAGAAGTACAACATCTGTTCACTGGAAGTAATAGCTCTGTATAATTCTGCTTCAATAAATCACCATCTTATGTACTATTTTGAGTAAACAACTTTAGGAAGAATTCTATTCTATTCTATTCTATTTTAATTCTAATTCTAATTCTATTCTGTTCTATTTAAAAACCTTTCTAAAGGCCAGAAGAGTTGGAGGCAACTTATATATTTTATTTATTTATTACATTTAGAAACTGTCCATTTCTCTCACAGATATATCATTTTGTTGTTTCATTTCAGAGGTAGATATTACAGTGGAAAAGGCAGGCCTCTCAGGTACTAGTGGAGGACATTGCTTCAAGAAAGAGACCCAAACTATGCCCAGCCTATTAGAGCAGGATCTCTAAACTTGGCAGCTTTAAGACTTGTAGACTTTAAGTCCACAAGTCTTAAAGTTGCCAAGTTTGGAGATCTCTGTACTAGAGGGTGTGGGAAAACTAGAGACCAAGGGGATTGATTTTCTGTAAAGTAAACAAAATTGGCTAGAATGAATTCCAAAGATGTAATTAGGTCTTTAGTCTGATGCTTAGTTCATTTATATCACATTACCCTCCCAGTTTTGGGACATTTTTATCTACATTTGACTATGTTCGTATCACCCTATAATTTTTTTTGAAGAGTATATAGTTGTTGAAAGCTGGAAGTAAATGCCCAATTTTTTGCAAAATGATGTAAAATATGGTAATGTGACTGTAGGACATCGCAATGAGCAGTTGTAAGTCAAGGACCACCTCTATTGGAACGTTTTGGAAATGTTCAGTCTCAAGTCACTCCAAAGAGCTATAATTAACTTTTCCTTCTTATACAGGAGAATAAATATGAATACAAATGGACCAGAAAGTATGTAAGCTTACTTTTCTCCGATTTTTAAGAATTCTGTCCAAATTTTCTTCATTGACTTTGCCTGCATAATCATAAAAACTTTTTAAAAAAAGAAAAAGAAAACAGAAGTTTAGATTATACATTCAATCATAGCCAAGTATTGTGAAGCAAAACATATAGATGTTGAATAAGCTATTCCTCACTAATTCTTCTATGTTCCAAGCTGTACAGAGGTTTATGCAATACTTAAAAGGTTAGAGAAGAATGCCCCCATTAAAAAAAATGTTCCTAGTCTGAATAAACAGTCGAATTCCACAGCAATACATATAGTATGCAAATAATGTACTGGTATCAAATAAATGCTCTAATCAAAAAGAAAAAAGGAATTTATCAAATCAAGCAACTCTTGATACATGTGGAGCACTGGAAAATATTCCTGCCTCAAATAACTTTTGTTTACATGATACAAATTGTTTCCTGATTCAGATAAATGTAAGTAGGTATATTATCAGGGAAAATCCCAGTTTAACAGAGCATGTTTTTAACAATTTATCCCACTTCAGCTTGCAACATGTATATACTTAATATGCAAAGCATCATATTAATAATATTATGATGGCCTCTATTCAGAGAAATGAAGGATTATTTACTTTACAAAACATCTGTTTAATTAATTTAAAATGTCCCAGCTAGACAATATGCTATTATTTTGTTCACAGTATAAATAAGGTCTCAGAAAATAATTCATCAGGAATTTCTGAGGGTTTTTTTTTAAAAAAAAAACTTTTTAAAATAGGTATTTTTTTTATTAATGCAGTATAATCTTGAACAAAAGGACAGATGAACAACACAATTATATATTCTCTGAATTCATATTATATTTTAGGTTGTATCTTTTTATTAATTAGATAATTATTTTTCAGTGTTTATACCCCATTCTTATAGACACATATGTTACAGCACAAGAAAAATTATAAAAACAATTCCCCCCCACATAACTAAATACACCAATCTTTGTCCAAATTACAGCTCTTTGGATTGAATGTCTTTTGAAATAAAACTTGTCTTCAATGGTCTTATTTATTTATATTTACATTAGAAATATATAATACTGCCCAACACCACAGTTTTGAATGACATACAATAAACACCCATAAGATACAGTTTTTTTAAAAAAAAATCTCAAACGTGGAAGAAAAATAACCACTTAAGAGAATCAAACACATAGATGGAGAAACAGCCTGGTTTCTAGAGAACTTTGAAGCTGGGTCGGGGGATGAATATATCATGTGGGATGGAGTTCAAAAGGGTAGGGACTGCAACAGAGAGATCTTCTAAGCACCATGAAGAAGGGGCTTTAAGAATCTTTCTAAAGAAAGAGTTTCAAAGTATAGGAGCTTTGAAGCTGCCCTTTAAAGTCAAGGATCACTACCAATCCTTAGTACTGAATGACACCAAAAGGGCTAATAGAACCAAGAGAGGTGTCCTTTACCCAGGTCCTGATAAAAGTCATCCACCAGAGAATCAATGTCATTTCAATCTCTATCATGTCTGAATTCTGATGGCAAGGATCCAGATTTTGCTGGATTATCTAAAGTTGAACTGCCACCACTTTCTCAATAATCAAACAGAAGATTGGAGACAGGAAGAAGTTATCAAAAATTGCTGGATCCAGGGCTACTTCAAGCAAGGGATCAGAACTGTCTCTCTTAAGATGGGCAATATGACTTTATCCTTCAGAAAATTGCTCACAACTTCTCTGATCCAATAACTCATGCCTACCTAGATATATGAAGGAGCCAGGAAGAGCACATATCATGTAACAGCTGACTAAATTCATGTTATCCAATTCCTTGGGCACAAAAAGCTTACAAGAATCCAGGTAACTTCAGAAGATAGTTTAGCACATTGCAGGGGAGATGAGTGACATAAAAATTTAATAAATAAAATAAATAAATTGGCAACTCCTGGTCGCTAATAACATACTTATTTATTATATTTATATTATTATTATTATAGCTCATTTACACTACACCTGGGTGATAAAGGCTCAAAACAAATTATTTTACTCCCATAGTAGGAACTCTGAGAAACTCAGGAGAATTAATTACTGGTCCAAAATTATCTACTAAATACTATAGTTGAACGAGCACCCATTCAGATGCTTGACCCATTTTGCTACACTGTTGGATTTAGCCCAATGACAACTGGTAAAGGGGAAAAAAGTATGTGATAAAAGTAACCTACCTAAAGAGCTTGGAACAAGGTTCATGATTATGGATTTCTGGAAAAAGAAAACAATACATCTGTATTACTCTAAGGAAATAGAGATGCTCTAAAGATAATTTAAAGCAATATATCCCCAGGCCACATAGTTTCAGGTTTACACAATCAGCAAATGCTTCACTTTTCACAGGACCTATGATGATTTCACATTTATAATACTCTGCAAGTTTGGCAGACCTAATCAATTTTCAAAATAAATGTATTAAATCAAGATTTCATTGATCTTGCATGCTCACAAGTTTCTGCAACTGATTATTTAAATGAGTGGATTGCTATGGAAAGACAACATGCAATTCCTCTAAAGATAATCAAGCAAAGTAGATATGTTACGAAATCTTTAAAGCAACGTATTTGCTTTAGGAACTGATTCATATTTTCAAATTATCTATCAGAATGTGCTAAGAGCCACAGTCCTAGTTAGGGTAGATATGGAGAACTATCTCTTCAAAAGACCACCTCCTGAAATTGAAAGCACACCTGCTAGGATTATGTGAACTATTGGTCCTGCCAACAATAACAAGTACATTTAAAACAGAATAAGGGTAGGTGGAGACAGAAGAACCACAGCTGTTGAGAAGCTGTTCTTTCCTCCATCAGGAGAGGTAAGCCAGCATTTTATGGCTCTAAACTTTCCATCAAATGTGGACTCTGAAAATCTATTTATAACAATTTGGCAAGTGTCTTAAATCTGTGTCTTTGAAAATATGGCAAAAGCCTCTACAAAATACAAACGATTTTGATTCAGTTTTAAACAAAGCTGGATAAGAGAGGCACTGGCATTTCTACTTCTCCCTTCACTTTTGCAGAAAAAGTTAAAATAATCACTTTCAAATTTAATGTTCAATGCTCCATGGATCTGTTAACCTGGAATAATTGTGTGTACTTGAGTCTACATAGTTATATTCATGACTCTGCATATATTAAGAATCAGAGACCATATAAACTATACTCAACAAGATAAACCAAATAACATTGCTTGTCTCCTGCCAAAATACTATCTGGACTCACATCAACTTGACTTTGTAATCAGAGAATCCGTAATCAAATTTTTAATTGTGCAAGCCATCAAAAGTCACTTATGCAAGATGGGTAGATATACAAACTGATCAAATGAGCAAGCCAACATGCAATCTACAACCATATAATCTAAGTAAATTATTACATTGTATTGTTAGAGAGAAATTTAATAACACCTACCAATTACTTGGAGAAGTTCTGTGTTGCTAATCTGAGAGTCACTAATACTGAATGTCTCCTCTTGTCTTACCTCTCCTAATAAAAATCCTTCCTGTAAAAAGAAAATTATTTTGATTAAAGGTACAAAAATAGAAACTGAATTCATTTGTTTTCCCTTATGCACTTTGTATAGCTTCATAAAATTAAAAAATGCTATTTATCTTTGTTTCACCTAGAAAATTTAACATCAGAGCAATATGAATTAATATGTGAAAAAGGCATAAGTCAGCAGTTCCAGGTCCATTCCCCTTGGGGTGGACATAATTCAGTCCATCCAAGTATGGAAAAACTGTGATATGAGATTATTCTTTAAGCCTCACATTCTGAAGAATTAATGGAGTGCCTAGAGCAGATTTTGAAGCTGTGCAAAACATAGAACACTGAATGTAACCTCCAATAGAATCCCAACACTTTCCAACAGAGTTTAAATATTTAAAAAGTCAGGCACATATATTTTATTCATTGATAAAAACATAATACTTGTACTATTAGTTGTTTGTGGAGCTAAACATCCATGCAGAATTTAATGACCCCAATTACACTTAAAGAAAAATCTATCCATCAGAATGGAATTGGAAGGGACCTTGGAGGTCTCCTAGTCCAACCAAGATTATCTACATAGAGATAAAAGCAAGTTTGAAAGTTACACGTATTCTCTTCCTTTGTAACCATAAAAAAGTTAAAAGGCAAACCAAACAAAACAGGCAAGATCATTAGGCAGCTAAGATACCCAAGTGTGTAAATGGGAACTTCTATAAACTAATAGAAGTAAACTATTAAAACTAGTAAACTTCTGTAAACTAATCCTTGCTATTAGTTTACTTCTGGACAAATTAAGCTAGCATTGGACTCCCAAACTGATATAGCAATGCCATTCCCCCCCTTCCCCACCCCCGTAATAAGATTTTCAAGATTTATTACTGACAAATATATAAAGCTTACTTTAATATGTGAAATACTTTAAAACTATACTATAAAGGTTATAACATTGGTAACTTATTACTATCTAAAAAGGCAATGCTTATTTATTCAGTTTGGTCAGACACTTTTCAGAAAAGTGGAAAAAGTACTCAAATTCAAGTTCTCAAAGTTTTTAAGAAATGCAAAATCTAACAAAGGAAATCTATTAACTACTAAACTTATAAATGAAAACAATGGCAAACCAATGCACATATTTCTTTGCATGAATATTGTTTAAAAATATGAAGGATACCACCAGATATAAGCTTCTTAGAAGATATCCTTAAATATTGTTTTCAAATTTGTTCTCTAGTTTTTTATAGTCTCAGTCCACATACAGTCAGGTCTGTATATATTGGGACAATGATATGTTTTTTGGCATATGCCCTCTATACACCACATTTGAGATGAATTGAATTTGAAATTAAACACAGAAGATGGGAGCGAATCAAAAACCTTCAGCTTTAATTCAAGGGGTTTGAAAAAGTGACAGCAACTATTGAGGAATTATAGCCATTTTAATACACCCAACCCCTTTTGGTGGATAATACTCTTATGTAGGACGATATCCAAAATAGTAGAATTGGTGTTTGTTTATTCATGTCATCACAATTAAAATCAGGCATATTTATGACATAATATTTTAAATATAAAATTGCAAGATTAAAATATATACAAATTAAACAGATCTTGCCCAGAAACTAGCATCGTTAATTGCATTCTGTCCCGCAGCCATGAGGTCTTCAAGTGTACTGGTGTTATGACGTAGCTGTACTGAAGCCAAAAAGTAAAGTCCATGTGCATTCAGCAGAATCTCATCTGCCATCGTCAGGCTTCTGTATTGTGTTCGTCTGTTTAAAGTTGTTTAAAGTTGTCTGTTCGTCTTTTAAAGTTGCTACAACTTTAAAAGCACAACTATAATGATGTGGGAAAATACCCAAACAAAGCCATACATGTAAGTACCATGAAAACCTCAGAAAACATATATATATATATATATATATATATATATATATATATATATATATATATATATTTTCTTAAGTTTTTACAGGTTCTTACATGTATGGTATTCAGCTTTGTTCGGGTATTTTCCCACGTCATTATAGTTGTACTTTTAAAGTTTAGCAACGTTTCGGCAGAATCTCATCTGCCATCATCAGGCTTCTGTATTGTGTTCGTCTTTTACAGTTGTTTCAGTTTTAAATTTGGGGCTAGCCTACTGCTGTGCCAGAATGTTTTTTTCTTCATCCTGATTGGTTGGGAGTCTTGGTCTGTGTTTATTGGTCTTGGAATTTGCTGTGTTCTGCTTGATTGGTGTTTCTAATATCTTCTGTCTGTTTTGTGGCTTTTTTTGGGGTGTGTGTCTTGATTGGCTGGCAACATTGTGTTCCTGTATTGGAGGCTTTTAGTACAGCTTGGCTCCGAGTAAATGGACGGCTATCATTTGTTAGGAAGCTAGGTTTCATCTGGGTGCCTGGTTGGGGTGTGTTTGAGCTGGAGGTATCCACAAAAACACACTGAGACATAATGGAGACCTAGAAGATGAACAGACCTATGGAACAGCTGTCCTGCCCTACATAAGAGGTACTACAGACAAAATCAGTAAGATACTACACAGGCATCACATCAAGACTGCTTTCAAAACAGACAGAAAAATAGCAGCCATCCTTAGAAACCCCAAAGATAAAATTGACCTGAAAAACCAAGGCATATACGAAGTCCCCTGTGCATCATGCCCAGCCACATACACTGGACAGACCAATAGAAGAATAAGTACCAGCCGCCTAATCATGGCAAAGAGGATAATTTTATGCGGATAGAAAGAATATTGCCCTCCTGCATGTGACAATAAGTTCTCACATTAGCTGTTTTAAAGGCTAATTTCACTTATCAAAACCATCATTCACTGTATTTTGCTTATCCAAAATTATCTGCATTAACAAACCTTTTCGTTCCTAGCAAACAAAGAATAAAACTGTATTCTTCTAGCAGTACAATACAAATTTGGCAGATGAGGTTTCTAAGCAATACAGCTAAATTGTAATTTGCAACTCTCCAAAGGATAAACATAATTTCTTTCTATTGTCAACTAGTATTTTTGTCAAGTGGAATACAGAAAACAGCATTCATCAGTGTGTCCTTTATCTTCAAGCAGAATTATCATTCTTCTCTCAGGACTTTTTTCTCAACAGAATTCTCCTTACTAACAATATAAGCAAGTTACATCTTATATATTTTTTAGATATTTGGAACAGACAAGGATCTAAAATTAAATTATTTCATATGTGAACAAACTGAAACGATAGTGTGGGAAACATAAAATGAAAGAAATCTGTAAGAAGCCATGATAGCATTACAGTGACATAACTATGTAGTGTCATGACATCTGATACAAGTAGATAAATGGAATTATTTGCACGATTACAGCCATTTCTTTTCTCTTGCACTCACTACAAAAAAGCGTGCACACATGCAATTCTGTTCCACATCACACTTAATGCGAGCACAGTTTAAACCCTTTTTGGTCCAATAATTAAACTTGTATTAATCTAAGTTTATTAAATCTTTATGCCTCACACATAAAGTGACTCTGGGTGGCTTACAAAACCATCCGAGGGTATATTCACGCTCACACAGCAAAGTATCTCTCTTCTGTGACATTCCCCAAATGAAGAAAAACTTTTTTTTTCTGAGCAAGGCATACTATTTTACCTTTAGCAATATTAAAAGGAAGATATTCTAAAATTCCATTTGACAAACATGTTACATATGGAACTGTTGACGGAAACAGTCCAGCATATGTTATTTTACTGTACTATCTTTAGGGATATTAATAATGCCTATACCCTGCCTCTTTTATTCTGGAAGATTTGACAATATCTGTATGTAGCTCCTTTTTCCAGATTATAAATTCTTCAAAACCCAGATTGTAGCAAAATATTGTGCAGCAACTATGAAAGTCAAATATAACAATCACTCAAATATTTTTATATCAAGTACCCATTTTCCTGAAAATAAGCCCTATCCCGAAAACAAGCCCTAGCATGGCACCCATGTTCAGCAGGAGCCCACATGACTGCTGGCCCACTTTTTGTGCTTGCTTGTGGTGGCAATGGAGCAGGAAGCTGAATGGTGTGTTGGTACCATAGCCGCGAGGTGAGATAAGTGTGAGGGCGTGGATGGCCTGGCTGAGGAGTCCCTAAGGTAAACCAGTGCAGGGCTCGTGGGGTAGCTTCACACCCACTGCCTTGCCTTGTGGCCCCAGCATTGTTCCGTTGTGACTGTGATCAAGCAGAAGAAACGGGCCGGTGGCCATATGGGGTCCTGCTGGATGGGGCTGCTGCCGTGAGGTGAAGCAGGTGTTGGGGCAGCCTGCAGCCAGGTCCCAGGGGCCCTGAGGTAAACCAGTGTGGGGCGCATGGGGCAGCTCCACCCCGCTATCCCACTACCACCTTTACCTCACACTGGGGCACCACGTGGCCTCCTGCCCTGCTGCAAGCAAGCAGAAGTGGATCTCCCGTACATGGCAAAAAATAAAGACACCCCCCCCCAAAAAAAATAAGCCCTAGTGTTTATTTTGAGCCCAAAAGAAAGTAAGACCTGGTCTTATTTTCTGAGAAACATGGGTATTATTTGTATTACTTTTTTAATAGCTGTTTTCAGTTGTACCTTCTAACTCTGGCCTTTGACTGTAATAAATATTCAGTAAAAACACTATAATGTACTCCCTTCTTGGCCATAACACATGGCACATGAAAGTTATATATCTAATTTACAGAGCCACCCATTTGAGCAAGAGACTCTGGGCGGCAAACAACAAATTATGGAATTTGTAATCACCCCAAACCCTAAAGACTCTGAGCAACTTACAGAACTTAACATAAAACAACTAATAAAGTAATTAAAATAGCAATCTAGTTAAGTTTCCATTTACAACAATGCTAAAAGTATTTTTATCTTTACTGAAAGTGATGATGATTCTTATAATTAATCCCTGAAGAAAACCCCTGTGTTCACCTGCTTCCAGAAGGCCATGAGGGTAGGAGCTATCCTTGGCTCAAGGGACAACATATTTTCAAGGAAGAAAGCTTTTAAAAAGAGGTGTTGCCCTTCCTATTCCCAAACACTCTTGACAAGTGAGGACTCAGAGCAGGGACTCTTATCAGCTTCCCAACTAGACCAGAAAAAGAAACACAGAATGAACTAATCCTACTTTATTATAAGGTTATATTAAGAAAATTTTACAAGTCTGAAAGTACAATTCTCTCGCCATCTTTTTTTACTGGCTGATAATTTAAGATGGATCCTTTCTAAGTTTCTTCTCTGCCTGTTACTCAATGGTGGGCTCCTCCTCCTTTTACCTGATTGTTCCCTTGCCACATTCTCCACACACCCCCTTTCAAGGTCATCTTCCATTCCATTGTATGCTTCTTGTTCCAACAAGCAGAAAGTGTTGGGGATAGCCGGAATCTGACACATATAAGTTCAGTTAAAGCAAGCAGACATTTGTTTGGTACTAACAGCAAATTAGGACATGCTGGAGACAAGTGATCACTTTAAAGACATAACAAAGCCATTGTCTGAAAGACCAGAATAAGGACAGAATATCCTAGGCAAAAAATAAATAATCCTACATAGTTGGTAAGAGTCAACACTCATCTGATAAATAAAAACAGAACAACTTAAGATTTGAACTGAACCTGTAAATCTATGGGTGATCAACATGCACAATGACATTATGTCCTGGATTACAGTAATTGAAGTTTCCAAGTGGGTCTTCAAGAGGAGACACAACTAGAGATCTAATTTAATTAATGTGACAACAGACATGAGTGACTATCAGTTAAAGTTGCCAACTGGTATACTAAAAGCTATGAATCTCTTAGAAATGATCTCTATTTATACTTCAAGCAAGAACTCCACATCTAGGAGGAATCTCCAAATTGTGACATTGCTCTTTCTGGGGGAAGACAGCCCACATCAAGAGTAAAAAAAAAAAATGCAACCCTGGCATCAGATGACATCCAAATCTAAAGCTACTCCATCTTGTAAGGGTTGAGTTTGAGCCTGGTTTCTCTATACATGGCCTGAAAGCTTCTAGGCACTAAGTCAAGGCTTCCACTGTATTGTTCAATGGGCCTAGAGTAGAAGTAGACATATCTGGAGATCTTCTGCATATTGTTGATAGCTCAGTCTGAATTGATATTTGACTCTCCCATTAGATTGCTGTTAAATAGGACTGGGAAAGAAAGAAAGACTCTGAGGGATTCCATATTAAAAGGCCTGTGATTCTGATCCTCTCCCTACAACTATCTGGAGCCACCTGGTCAGTTAGGAATAGAATAATTGTAACGCTGTTCACAGTTGTGGTCTGGAAGGATATTGTGATTGGCAGTACTGAAAGATGCCAAGAGATCTAGGAGGACAAAAATGCTCAATGCTGTTTCATGCCCTTTTACCTCATAAAAAGGAATAGAGCAGTACAGATAGTCCTCGGCTTACGATCACAATTGAGCCCAAAATTTTGGTGGCTAAGTGAGACAGTTAAGTGAATTTTGTCCCATTTTATGACTTTTGCCATAATTGTTAAGTGAATCACTGCAGTCATTAAGTTAGTAACATGGTTAAATGAATCTGACTTCCATGTTGAATTTATTTGTCAGAAGGTTACAAAAAGGTGATCATAGGACACTGAAACCGTCATAAATATAAGCCGGATGTCAAGCATCTGAATTTTGATCAGGTAACCATGGGGATGCTCTTAACGGTTGTAAGTGTGAAAAACGGTCTTAAGTCATTTTGTCAGTGTCATTGTAACTTTGAAATGTCACTAAATGAATGGTTGTAAATCAAGGATTACCTGTAATTTGTCAAATTTTGTTAGATCTATCCAGCTTCTTGAGGAGATGGGGAATTGGTACCTTTTTAAAGGCCTCTAGCATGTCTCTTTCACTCCAAAGTTGTTGACTATAGCCCTGATCTAACTTCTATTTTCTTCACTGGGTCCTTTATTAGCCAGGAGAGCTAATGAACAATGAAGTTATTTCCTTCTAATCCTATTCAAGGATCAGGACTGAGGCTTACTACAGCTAATACTACTAATCTGAATGTTGCTATTTGTGAACTATTTCAAGTATTTAATCAGAATAAGTCTGACTACTACTTTATTTTCCTGGATTATTTTAAATTTAAATAATTATGATATATGTTCTTGCAACTATAACATGTTATTATGACCCAATAAAGAAACAAACTGATTTTATACATATCAAAAGGAAAAATACGAACATACTTTTTAGCATGGTCCCCACTTTTATGGCTTTCTAGAAATTGGTAATAAGCTGGTTTTGCAGAACATCTCTGTAAATTTGTTGCATAGCTATCAACACCTTATTAGTCTAATGGTTTGTAATGTTATGGTTATTTTTCTTTTATATTTTAGTATCCGTTAACACACCTAGGTTCCCATTGGGCTTAGGTGGAAATAAATCATATAAATAACTGGTACATAAAAGGATTGCCCTTAGAAACAATATAAAGAAACCATTAACATTATCCTACAGATTTTAATTAGTTGTAGTTATCCTTCAAGGAACAGTAATGACATCATCTCTTTCTTACAAATTTCTTGCCTTACCTGTTCTCCCAAAAAGGTTATGTGCTATCTTCTTAAATATGCTGCTTTAACTTAGATAATTAAGCCAAACCAAGCACTGTGGAAACCAGAAGTTTGTACCAACATATCCTAGCATCCAAGCGTATTGATTTTTGTCTTTCCCCCGCTACTTTGAAAGTTCCTGCTTAATATAGTAATAGGATAGTTTCCAGTTTGTATAAAAATGGTATGAAGTGTTACTATTTCTGTAAGCATGCAACAGAAATATGATATAGGCAAAACACTTCCAAGTTTTTATTTCAATTGAATAAGAATTGACAATGAATTTGGATAATACAGTGGCAGACAACACCAGCTACTTTCTAAATAAGCACCTAGTATTATATTTAAGATACACTAGACAGAAATAAAATAGTTAATGTTCTGAACAGAGACATTAGTAAAGAATCCTGCACTCTAGAATTATGCTGCAATATATCGTATTACTTGCATATCTTTCTCCAAAGTCCCTCAAAGTCAGAATAGAAGATGCTTCTTGGATGAGAAGCAAAACTTTTCAACCCCCCACCCCCCACCCCCAAGAAAGTCCAGTTGCCTTTTGGGAAAGCACCTTTGGGACAACCATGACCTGGATGATTGAGAATCTCCAAAACCTACCCTTACAGAAAATAATCTTTATGAATGTTACAGGATAGATGAACTTGAATATGTGTCAAAATATACATGATACTGAGTATTATTCAGTGGAGTATAAAAGAAATGCAATTATAATGTCAACATAAAAGTCTACTGATCTGTTTTCACATTTCTCCCAAGATTTTTTGTCACAACCCTCACTCTAATAACAAAATGATATCAAAGAGTAACAGAAATGGAATTACTTAAAAATGTAAAGTATCAAGATATTTGAAAAAAAACAAAAACCTGAAAGCATTGTCTGAAACAGCCTAGTATGGACTGAGTATCTTGATTTAGAATGCTTTGATAAAGAGATAGTGACTAGCCTGTAAAAAGATCTAGTTGAACTCAACCATAAAGAGTATATGCACCATCTGACTATAGCATCCTTTAAGTTTTAAAACTCACATCTACATACAGTAACATGCATAGGGACATCTAATCATACAAGCATAGTTACTCAAGATATATAGGTAGTCCTCGACTTACGACCACATTTGAGCCCAAAATTTTTGTTAAGTGAGATATTTGTTAATTTATGTTGTTAAGTGAGATATTTGTTAAATGAGTTTCAGCTCATTTTACCACCTTTCTTGCCACAGTTATTAAGTGAATCACTGCAGTTGATAAGTTAGTCACCTGGTTGTTAAGCGAATGTGGCTTCCCCATTGACTTTGCTTGTCAGAAGGTGGCAAATGGGGATCCCATGACCCCGGGACATTGCAGCCGTCATAAATATGAGTCAGTTGCCAAGCGTCTGAATTTGGATCATCTGACCATGGGGATGCTTGCAAAATTCGTAACTGTGAAAAACAGTCACATTTTTTTTCAGTGCCATTGTGACTTCCAAGGGTCACTAAACAAACTGTTGTAAGTTGAGGACTACACCCAACTGTCATTTCTAAAGTTCCTACCCTCTTTCTGATGAAAATAAGCAGTTTTTTTTCTCCCAAACCTGAAATGATAGCGCAGCTGCAAGAACGACTTTCTCAATATAAACTGTAGTCTTGCTGAAATAGCAATCTTTCGGCTGTCCGTGATCTAGATTTCACCAATTATATATATATTATATATATAGTATATATACATAGCCTGCCTCCCAACTAACTGTCCCTTCCCCATTACACGACAGCTCCACAGGTGCCCCATTAACCAGCAATGCTGGAGACTTAGGCTCCGCTTTTCCCGCGACCCCACCTCCAAATATTTGTTTCTTTTCAGATCCCCTCTCCGACCACTTTCCCTTTCGACAGCCCCTCCCCCGCGGGTCCGCCCCTTCTTCCGTCCCACCGCCAATTCGGGTCCTCAGGGGTCGCCCTTCCTCCTCTCGGTCTCTTTTTTTCCTCAGACGGATTTCTTCCTTGCCGATCGCCCCCTTTTCTCGCGTTTTCCCTCCCGCCCAGAACCGGGAAGACGGGGTGGGGTGGGGGGCAAATCCCTCCTTTCCCCAACCCCTGGAGGAGGATAAAAACCACCGGCAGGCCGAAATACTTACGTGATCAGCGCTGCTGTTGGCGCTGTAATAACAGACCGAACTGAAGGTATAGCCTGAAATGGAAGCCGCCATGATGGAGCCCCACCACCTCCGACGACGAACGATCCCACAAGCCACCACACCCGCAACCTCCCCGGCTCGCCTCGCGCCCCGAGTTCCGGCCAGCGCGAGCGCGGCTCCCTGGGAAATGTAGTTCACAAACTGGCAAACGCCAAGACCGAGGGCAAAGCGAGACGGCCTGAAATTGGTGTATAGTTAGAGCCAGTAACTAAAGCAGCAGCATTATTATTATTATCCCTTGCGTAGAGAATATTTGAATATCGGCTCTTTCTCCAATTGTCACGTCCTGGGTAGGTAATTCTTTTTTTAATTCCCTGTGTAGGAAATCGCCTCTTGCTTTTTTTGGTCCAAAGCATTTTTAAGGACGGCTCCTTCTCTTCGGAATGGCGTAACTCATCATTTTTTAATGGACGTAACTCATCTTTTTTAAAGACTGCAACTGTAACCGCGGGTACAGCCGCGACTATTGATTTGCCCGGCCTTCACTCACCGGAAGAGGTTGAAAGAAGCGGCAAAAGAGAGTCCTCCTGCGGCATAAAAGAAAGCTAACCTTGGACGTGCCCTGCATCTTTTCCGACAATGAGCAGCTGCGGAGAGGAAGAGTTTGAGCCTTCCGCGCTGGGCACCAAAGAACAGTGAGTAGTTGGAGAGGGAGGCTCGGTTGGAAGCAACAGAAACATCTGTATTAGTCCCGCCCTCCCCATCACCAAATCTACTCTGCTTCTACCTGTTGCTTTTAACAAATAGCACAGAAATAGGAATAGAAAAAATATTTATTGATAGACTAAAACATATAAAGAAGGGTTGCAGGATTTGGCTAGTCTAGAGAAAAGAAGGACTGTGGAGGGGGGAGGATGGGTCATGATAGCAGTTTTCCAGTATTTGAGAGGCTGCCCCAAAGAGTCAATTTATTTTCCAAAGCACCAGAGGGCAGGACAAGAAACAATGGATGGAAACTAAACAAGGAAGAGAAGCAACCTGGAATTGAGGAGAAATTTCCTAATAGTGAGGACAATTAATAGCAATAGCATTTAGACTTATTTTCCGCTTGACAGTGCTTTTCAGTCCTGTCTAAGCAGTTTACAGAGTCAACATATTGCCCCCAATAATCTGGGTCCTCATTTTACTGACCTTGGAAGGATGGAAGGCTGAGTCAACCTTGAATCTGGTGAGATTCGAACTGCCAAATTGCAGGCAGCTGGCAGTCAGCAGAAGTAGCCTGCAGTACTGCATTCTAACCACTGCACAACTACTGCTCTAACCAGTGGAACAGTTTGCCTTCAGGTGCTGTGTGTCCTTCATCACTGGAGGTTTTAAGAAGAGACAGGACAGTCACTTGTCTGAAATGGTATAGGGGACCTCCAAAATCCCTTCCAGATTTATTCTGATTCAGAGTCCAAGTGTGATTGGACACACAAGGAGTTTGTCTCAGGTGCATAAGCTCTCAGTGTACATATAAGCAACAAGTGATAATCATAATAACCATCCTAAATCATAAGACACAAGACTCTGTGATAGTCTGTGATAGTTGTAAGATACTAAATAAAAGCAATCAAAATAAACTCGCCAACATACATAGGCAATAAAGGGCAACCTATGATCTAATACATCTAATCACTCACACCAGCAAGAGTAAATCAACAATTCAAACTAATTGAAATGGTGAACCCTGCTAGGGAGGCAAACATTTAGTTGGATATTTATTTTGGGACTAAAAAAATGTCTTATTACATATCATTGCATTCTAAAAAGCAGTGTTCAAAAAAACCCCATCTGATTTTAAGGAAAATGCTGGTTTGTTTAAAACTCTGCATGTTTTAAAGAGATGAATCACATTTTTATTCCATCTGGAAAGATTAGATAAATTAAAAAGAATTCTTACAAATGGGAACCATGACACGAGATACACTGTTTTTGGATGTTACCTTCTACTCTTCTTTCTTGTATTACAAAATGTTAAAAAAAAAATCTTGATAAGTTGATACGTTTTGTAATGTAGTATCCATATGGAGTCCACAGGCCAGATGTGCAGGCCACGCCTACCCCAGCTCTGCAAATGGGAAAAGCTTTGTGAAACATCACGTTACGGCGACAACGTGATGCTACAAGTTTAATACCCATGATATTTGCCTGGTCAAAACATAAAATTCTTTCCATTTTCAGAGAATAGCTCTGTTGTCAGAACCACAAACTATACAGTTATTCATTGCGGTCAGTTGATTTGGTGTGCTTGTAAACCAAGGAATTTGGGTTCAATAATTGTCATATTAACAGGATTAAATTAACTTTTGTAATTCTATTGGATTCTTATTCCACTGTTTTCATATATAACTCAAAGCGGTGAACAGATTTAATATTCTTTCCTTCTATTTTCCCAACAACAAATAAGCATTGAGTGCAGATAGTTTCCAAGCGGGTAAGGTTGGGTGTTTTCCCTGAAGTTGGAATAATAATTCACAGATCGCTTGCTTGATACCCAGTTATAAATTTTAGAAAAGAAGTAGTTTTTTAACAAAATAACAATACAGTTGCTAAATACTGTGTACTGCATTTTTATTTTATTTATAAAGAATCTATGTTTGATGAGGCTTATTCCCAGCTCTGTAACCTCTTCCCGTTTG
Source organism: Pseudonaja textilis (assembly GCF_049901715.1). Classification (NCBI taxonomy): domain Eukaryota; kingdom Metazoa; phylum Chordata; class Lepidosauria; order Squamata; family Elapidae; genus Pseudonaja; species Pseudonaja textilis. The sequence continues at coordinate 34,946,397 of NC_141993.1, forward strand.
GTTTTAAAAATATACATGATAAATGATGAGTTTGAATTTCTTCTGGAAACAGGGATATCTTTTCTTAAATTGTTTCACAGATGAGGGGGAAATGCCAAGCATTTACTATCATCCTTTTTCTTTTTTTCCTTTGTAGCTGGGATGCAACATATGAACAAGAACTGCATAATTTTAAAGAAAGTGGTGATACTGGGGACATTTGGCAAGTATCTACAACCATGTAACATGCTTCCAAATATGTTTATAATTTATTTTCTTTTTAAAAGTGCGGCTGTTTTGCTCAGAGTATTGGTAATGTGATATTCTGGGTTTTGTTGTTTTTAAAATGCCAACTCTTTTCCTGGCTAAACCTGTTGCAAATTAAAATAATTATTTGTTTTTATGTGGGAAAAATGAATTACTGGCTACAATATACTTGGTAAAGGTCAAGCATTCATATCCTTGATCTTTTTCAAAAACTGAATAAGAGGTACAGGAAAAGATGCATTGCGGCCTTGAATGTCTGTGTATGTGTAAAATTGACAAGCTCTCATCTTCTGCAATCTTAATCCAACAAACAGACTTATCTAAACAAACCTGTAACGTGATCTCTAGAGACTGGTATCATAATGGTGACATGATGTAGTTACATTGCATGAGATTGACAAAATGTGTTTGTCTTCCTTTAGCCTAACCTAATGGAGTAGTTTATCTGAACCTCTCTTTCTAATTAGGTTTGGTGAAGAAAGCATGACTCGTATAATTAGATGGCTAGAAAAACGAAAGATACCTCTGGACACTTCTGTCCTTGACATTGGAACAGGAAATGGCATTTTGCTGGTTGAATTGGTTGGTATTTGTAATATTAGTGCTTTCTGATGCAAAATGCTTACAGCAGAAATTGAACAAGTAAGAAACTTTAATGAAATGGTCAGATTAAATTAAATGTAGGATATGCTGATTATACTGCAATGGTCTATGTGCTTGATATGCTTTAAAAACCCTTCATATTAAGCAGGGAAACGTTGTTTCATCAAAGTTCAGTTGTGTAAAAATGTTGGCTTAAATATTTAGAGTTACAATCAGAAGAATCAAAATCCAATGTAGATTGAATTTGTAAAAATTACTGAAAAGCTGCTACTGAGTGAATTGTACCCATGAAGTCAAAATATTGCTTCATTTCTTGACATGCATTAACCATTGCATGGCAACTGGTTTTATTTTCTCAGCTTAATAGTTACAGAATTTGCAGTGTATTGCTTTTGCTAAGATATGTTTATATTGGAGACAAATATCTATCCTATCTTCAATTTTAAAAGGATGAATACGTGTTGTCCCCTTGCCAAAGAGCAGAGTAACCACATGAGTTCATGAATAAATAGGAGATAACATTTTTATGACTCTTAAAATCCAGTGTGATTTATTTTTATATTTATTATCCAAGTACTTATTTGTTAGGCTGGTCCAAAAAAGAAAAGTATCAGAAATATGAAAATTTGATTCACCCGTGCTACTTTCACTGTAGTGGTGTAGCTTCTGCATGACATTAGCATCTGTATGGCAGCTGAATTTCAAAGCTGACAGGTATTCAGTGCAATGTACTATAGCCAATTGGAATCTTTCTATTGATTACTAGGAACTGAAATTAGAAAAGTGTTTAATCAGTAAATAAGCCCTTGCAGGGTTTTTTTTTGCAAAATAAGCTCTGTAGTTCCCACCTCCCCACCATAAGTTGGTATAGCTTGCCTAATTATATTTTAGTTCTCCATAGGTTAACCATAATGAATATGTCATGAAAGGCAATTAGGAAACAAAGGAAAAAATGTCTAGTGCTTAATGAATTTCTCTTCTCTTTAGAGTAAATCTGGTTACACCAATCTTACAGGAGTTGATTACTCTCCTTCTGCAATACAACTTTCAAAAAATATAATGCAAAAAGAAGGGCTGCCTTATATTAAGCTGCTGGTAAGTTTTTGTGATGGATAAATGAAGATTAAAACGATCAGGAAGATTTGAGGGTATGTAGTGTAAAAAAAAACCCAAATGATTGAACTGCATTAAAATGCCTTTGATATTCATATATTTTTCTCTATTGTACTCCAGTGCAAACATTTAAATCAATATGAACCAAGTTTCCTTCCTTCCTACTGACTATATAGACGTCTTCAGTCATATTCATCAAGGGATTTCGGGTAGTCCTCGATTTACAACAGCTCACTTAATGACCATTCAAAGTTACAACAGCACTGAAAAAAAATGGCAAAAAATGACTTATGACTGTTTTTGCAGCATCCCAATGATTATGGGATCAAAATTCAGACGCTTGGCAACTGGTTCATACTTATGACCATTGCAACTTCTGGTAATCATGTGATCACCGTTTGCGACCTGACAAGCAAAGTCAATGGAGAAGTGAGATTCACTTAATAGCCAGGATACTAATTTATCAACTGCAGCGATTCATTTAACAACTGTGGCAAGAAATGTTATAAAATGGGGCAAAATTTACTTAAGAAATGTCTCAATTAACAACACAATGTTTGGGCTCAATTGTGGTCATAAGTCAAGGACTACCTGTAATTACAAATCATTGCAACAAAGAACCTTACTGTACAAACAAAATGCAATTCTGAGTGATCAAAAGCAAGAAAGATTTTCATATTATTGAGATAGGAGTATAATTTTTTAAGGCTACAGTCCCAGATGACACCAAACACCATTTGCTCCCATTCTGTTCAGTTTTCAAGTGCTGATAAGACAGTTCTCTGTGCTAATGCACCAATACTAGTCAAGATCCATTTATATTGAGTTTAAAGGAGTAAAAATCATCAAACATACATAGATGGTTGATGTGCAGTTAAATTATTAGTCTGGGCCTGTAGGCAATGCAGTTCTTATAAAAAGTAATAATTGCATTGGTGTGTTCTAAAGTTTAACAGTTATACCTACCTTCTACAGATTGAAGACATTTTAAATCCCTCAGATGAACTATCAAGTTTTCAGATCTGCATTGATAAAGGGACTTTTGATGCTATTTGTCTGAGCCCAGATGGTGCAGCAGAGAAAAGGAAACAGTATGTTAAATCCCTGCAGAGGCTATTGAGATTAGATGGATTTTTCCTCATTACATCTTGTAACTGGACTAAAGAAGAACTGTGCAAACAATTTGAAGAAGGTATGCATGCTAAGTTTCAGACTGTATATACCTACCGATAACCTAAAATGTGACTTTGGTTTTTATATCTTCCTAGGAAAATACTGTAACTCTTATTTGAACAATGCGTTAGTTGAATTTTGGTTAGTATTTATTTATTAAGCTATTATGCTGCCCATCTTACTGAAGCGACTCCAGGTAGCTTGCAGTCATAATTAAAACACGATTTAAAATCTTTAAAAATAAATAAAAACTATATATTAGAAAATTCAATTAAAATTAAAACCAAGATGGGAGGAAGGGAGTCAAGTGTGCATTGGGGAAAAGGTAGGATCTATCTAATCCATTAAACCCCTACAAGATGGTAGTAGACCCAGCTCTTCAACCCTTTCAGAAGGATGGATGTAGTTCTCATCTGCCTGGGGGCAGCAGAGGCTCTTCAGAAAGACTTTTCTGCACCTCACTAGCTGAAATTCCTTACCGATGGGGACTGCAGCATGCTTCTTCTGTCAGTGCATTTGGGGCAGGTTCATCCCATTGAGATGACCCAGTTCCTCAGATACTATTATTGGATCCAATCTATATTAAAGCATTAATAAGAATTCTTATGCTCATCTTTATTTGAATTCGTAAGACTAAGGCTTATTAAATCCTTATTCTGAAAGGTTGATGTTCTGTGTAAGCTACTGTATAAACAGTTTCCAAGTACCTCAATTTCAGTTGAAATATGTGGCAACAGACATTTTGCCTTCAAAATATATAGGATATTGAAAAATGAAGCATATATATTTGCCTTTAACTCAGATGTGCTATTGGTTGCCTCTGTTACATTTTTAATTATTATACTACAGTAATGCATCAAAAAAAGAATGTCAGCAATCTTAAAAGCTTTGCTTTCTACTTTATTGCTTCCAAAATACCAAAAAATAAAAGCTGCTTTTTAAGTGAACAACAGCTTGACTCTGGCAGGAAAAACATCTATTATTTGCAGTGGGGTATAAAGTATGTGAAGTTCTGTTTTAAATCAAAATGTTGAAGCCTTGGTCGTTAACTTTTCATATGTGAGACAGAGTGAGGCTAGTTGGAAGAATTACTAACAAAAAAACATTTAAGCTTTTTTAACATATATCCAACTGATAGTTTAGTAATAATCTATCCAACACATTTCTATTTGAATACTTGCAAATAAGGTGTTATGCATATTCCTATTAAAAATATGGCATTACCCAATATTCTCTCTGGTCTCTTCTTATTCATTTGATAAAGACAGAAACAGCATGCAAAAAGATTATTAAAACCAAGACTAAGCTTTTAGATGTAGGAAACACAATTTAGATTTTCTAATAACTGGTTTCTGGCTCCAAGAAAAATAATTTCTAGTTCCTGAAACTGCACTTACTATTAATGATAACATTTTATTTATGTGCAGTTTATATTGGCCCACACTATAAAATTACCATTCTCCTAAATTTTGCAGAATTTGTTGTATGCATTCTGTTTCAATTAATACCAGAATTTAAAGGATTAATAGGGCTTTTAATAGAAATATTTTCCTTATATTTAACAGGGTTTCTGCTTTTGGAAGAACTGCCAACACCAACCTTCTGTTTTGGAGGAAGAACTGGAAATAGTGTGACTGCCTTGGTTTTACAAAAAACATAGAACTTTTTGATAAATTTTAGGATGAAGGTCTCCTTTTATGAATTTTGGATTATAACACAAAACTGGATTAAAAAGTGAAATACAAGTTTTAGAAATTTGACAGATATGTTTGATATTTTTGAGGTAAATTTTATTACATATGTTTTCCATAAAAATTTTCAATGTTAATTAAATAGTCCTTTTCTATCTAAAATACAAGGTATTTAATTATAGAAAATGAATGTATATATTCACAATGGTAAATGTATAAAATTCATTTACCATTGTGGTTGATGATGTAATTCCTTAAGACAGTTTATTTAGAAATATGTGCTTGAGATAACTTATTTGATAATATTTTTTTAAAAAAATAAATTGAAACTGGGGGTTTACCTTGTTACCTAAAGAACACAAAAATGTTCTATTCCCCGAGGGATAAAATAAGTGTCTACAAAACATTAAAACATTAAAATATTCCTACCATAGTAATGTAGAAGAAATAAAGGAAGAATAAGAAGACCAAACTAAGAAAAATTCTATACAAATGATTGTATATTAAGCATATCTAAATACCATTTCTGCACCTGAGGCAAATTCCTTGTGTGTCTAATCACACTTGGCCAAGTAAAAGTATTCAATTCAATCCAAAAGACAAGCCAAACATTAATTGATCCTAGTTAGGAAAACACTGGTTTTTGTTTCTGGGGTAGCCAGCTGGAAGGGTTGCATGACACAGGTCACTAAGTGATTCACAGTTTCACTGGCTAGAATAGATAAATGACTGATGATCACCACATAATAGCATTAATACTAGTTTTTCAACTCAGAGAAGTCAGAAATTGAAGTCTTAAACATGTTTGTGCCATATCTGTAAATTAAAATTTATGAACATTTTAGTTCTACCATACATTCTTTTCAATACTTTGTGTCTTCATTGATTTGCACAGCTTAGCTTCTAGCATTAAAAAAATATTCAGTATGAATAAGTGATGCTTCAAGCAGAATTTCCAGCAGCATTTGGATTGTTTCATAACTGTCAGCAAGGACATAATGGCATGAAGGACCAGTATTGAAAAAAATGCTTCTTTAGAAATTTGAGATACCAATTTTAATTTTAGAAAACCAACAAAGAATACATGTCTGATATCCCTGGAACTATTCTATTAATTTCTCACAAGCTTTTTGTTTTTGAGATTATACAAATAATATGAGAGGAGGAACCAGTTTTTCCCTCTCCTGGTCTAAGCAAACATTGTAGACAATAAGGCAAAAGAGACTGAAGCATTTTTTAAAGTTCAGAACATCCAGATAACATTTGAAAGCAGCTCAGAGAGACATTTCCTTAAACCAGGGATGTTAAACTCACATCATCACGGAGGCATCATATGACGTATTGGGACTTTTTCCCCCTTCACTAAACTGGGCATGGATGTAGCCAGTGCATGACGCATGCAGGGCGCAGGCTGGGAGTTTGACAGCCCTACCCTAAACTATAAAAGGGAAGAGCAGATACAGCACATTTGGACTTGCCTGAATCTAGTACAGCCAATCTTGACAAAAGTTTCAGCCATTCTATGGAACTAATTTCATGTCAGTGAAACTGACAATCATACATATTTTAAAATTGTTTTCAATAAGGTTCATTAGTTATGCAGGACAGTCTATCAGAACAGAACACAAGTGTACTTTATCTACTTAATTTTATTGTTCAGTTGCTAATTCGTGTCTCTTTGCGATTCCATGTACCATTTTTCCATTGTTCTCCATTGTCTCCCAGAGTTTGCCCAAATTCATGTTCATTGCATTGATGATAGTATCTAACCAGCTAATCCTCTGCCATCCCCTTCTCCTTTTGCCTTCAATCTTCACCAACATTAGAGTCTTTTCCAACGAGTCTTTTCTTCTCATTTGGTGGCCAAAGTATCTGAGCTTCAGTATCTGTCCTTTCAAAGAACAATCAGGGTTGATTTCCTTTAGGACTGATTGATTCGATCTCCTTGGCAGTCCAAGGAACTCTCAAGAAACTTCTCCGACACAATTCAAAAGTATCAATTCTTCGTCACTTTAGCCTCCCTTATGGGATAACTCTCATGGTCATATATTATTACTGGAAAGCCAAAGCACTGAGTATTTTAATTTCATCTGAAGAATTGTAGGAATCTCCTATAACTTATTCTATAATTCCTCTGTACTAATATCTCCTGTTTGGAACATCTAGAGGGGAGCTGTTACCCCAGTTTACTTAAATCTACCATATATTAGGAATGGTTTGTAGGCCAGAGTTTGCTCTCAAATAAGTTCTATGGTTTTGTTTAATATAAAATATTTATTACACTACTGTAAGGAGAATAATTAATTACTTTCATATTGCATATATAAATTTTTTCTTAGAAAATGTTAACTTCCACTTCCACTCCTGTACTTATCCCTCCTATTTTTCAGTGGTAGAAAAACATAAAGTCCCTGGCTTGAAAAAAAACATATTTTTTAATTTTTTACCGCTTAGAGTCCCCCTGTGACATACAGTAGATAGACAATTTTAAAAATTTGATAAAATAGCACTTTCTTTTCATAAAAAGCATCCTTTTCATTTACAAATTAACTTTGTATTTATTATTATTGTCTAACACTATTGTATGCATGCAATCTACAAACATTTTAAATGAAAGGTTTGGCAGTTAAGATCTATAATTCCATTTCCCCTTTTTATTTTCTGGTTTATGAGATGGCTTTTCTCACGTTAGTATTATGGAAATAATAGGCTCACTGTGTTAAATGTCACAAATGGGCACTTGTGCACTGAGACATTCTCAATAATTTTTCATGCACATTTTATGAATACAAATGTCCCAACTGCAGATATCTCTGTATGTTATGAACAATAAGTTACCAGTTCCAATATGAGTAAATTTCTTTAACTGCAGTTTTAACTGCACTGAGATTGATAAATAACAGATAAATTTGACATATATGTTTCTTTCCACAAACTGTAAAACCTCTTTCCCCTGCTTGAGCTGGATTAGAAGACTTCCAGTCCCTTCCAGTTCTATATTCTATTCTCTGTAACCCTGATTCCTAGTATTTCTGGTGTCTTAGATCTGTGTTATTTACAAACCATTAACATTGGAATGAATTTGATCATTTAACAATTTAACTGATTTATTTCTTAAGCCAGAATTGTCTAGTTTATACGAAGCCAAAACCACATTGTGACTTATACACATTTTGAGACATGACAGAGTGAGGCTGTTAAGAGAAAGAACTAGAATCATTAAATTCAGGAATGTATATTCTACAAAAAAAGGATGAAGACATATATAGAAATCTAAATGGAAACATTTGGAAAAACAAGGAAATCAGAACGTATGCCTGTTTTCATTTGGATTTACAAAGCAATATTCAAAAATATTTCTCATTCTCAGTTTCGTCATAGAGGGCCTTGCATTATTGAAACCCAAGTGGATAAACTCAACAGATAACAGCTGGCCAACTCATTCAGATTTATCACAGAAATGATAAATGCCTCCATAAGAGAAGGGTATCATAACTGTAAGGAGGAATTATGACAGGTCTTTAAAAGTTAACCTTGCCTTGACATGGATAATTGTAATAGCTGTGGGCTTACAGGAAATACTCCTTTCCTGGGCAAAGTGCTTTGTCAGATATAGCTCAAATAAAATTCAGTCATTCCAGAGAATCGATTTCAAGCCTGCTTTTGATTTAGCATTAATCATGGTCCTTGTGATAATCACCAATGCTAGAGGATGGATTTGAGGAGAATTGTGTTAGCTATTGAATGTTCTAAATCTAGGCAGCTTGGCCCGCATCATCTGCAGTGTATTTCAGAAAAGCAAAGAATAATAATTACCATCACTGCAGAGCTATCTGTGAATGACAACATACATGGCCTTCATGTCATACTGTCTATCAGCTGAGATTAATTCACCAGAGGCAACATTTTTTGGACAGATTGCCTGGTTCTAATTATCCATCCTGTAATCTCTAGGCTACAGCTGGAAATTTTATACATGAAGAAGAAATTGCAATTCGAAATATAGATATTGGCCTACTGGTGCTTCTTTTCAAAATTGTTTGCAATTTAGAATATTTGAAATATAATCCATAGCTATAATAACATATTCAGGTCCTATTTTATCAGATGAAAATAATTCCATTTTTCCAGGTTTTTTTAGGCCCCCCACCCCCCTAAAATTGGTTTTGTGCTTTCATTTGTATTTCTATTTAAGATGTAGTTTCAATATGGTAACTTTTTTGTTTATGGTTAGGTTTTGTTTTAAAATATGCTTGTCAAGAAGAGATTTTTTGAAGAGAGTGGCATACATAATAAATAAATGAATGACATTCACTTATGAAAGGCTGATTTTTGGGAGTTATCCGGGGTATCTTGAATAAATCTTTTAAAATATAATTTGACAAAGGCAAATATGCAATGCACCAACATTAACAGTTTATTATCCTGTGATGCTATGCATTTCAAAACATGGATTATTAAAAATACTTGTTACAGATGTCGCCTTCATTACTTTAAACATGGAATGTAAGATTTTTACAACCATTAAAGTATGTATCTGTCTTCTCTCTGGCCTAAATCTTGCTTCCTTATATAAAATGGATCACAAGAGAGAGAGAAAAGAGGTTTTTTATTATTTTTGTCCTAAACTCTATTTTACATATTAAAATTTTTTTAAAATGGTGATATTATTACAGAGTACTAGATAAAACCAAATAGATTAGAGGATAAAGTATATTTGAAATCTGTAAAGGTGCTTTAGCTTTCAGTTACCAATACAGTTCTTATATCTTAGATTAACTTTAACTAAGGAGCAATTGTTTTAGCAACCATTAAAAGTGTATAAAAAAAACCTCAGGCAAACCAAGCTTTGAATTTTCTCCAACTCAATAACCCTGTGGATTTTATTTCTCAGACTGTTCAGTCTGGACAACAAATTGAGGTATACTTTATGTGCAAAGACTCCAAAGCTATAATTTCAAGTGCTTTAAACACCAAAGTTACTACATATATTCTTTTCTATATTAAATCAAACATAATAGATGTAGAAGGGATAATTTTGCTATGCAGGATGCCTTTCTTATGAATTCAAACAAGTAACATGGCAAGAGGTGATCATGTACATATTGCAACTAAGTGGAGAATTAACAATAGTAGCTCTACTTATTAAAATGCTCACTGTATTATTAACTTCAATTTATCTAATGCTTCTGCTTCAGTTAAAATCTAGAGTTTGATTACAAAATTATAAATATTGACCCTCCCACCCTAAAATCCCTTCGATATAATGGTGTTATGGAACCCGCATAGAAAAGAGAAATATTTAAACCTGCTAGCACTGTGTAGTCATCTTCAGGTTCACAAAATAAGAAACATTTATTGTAATAATGAAAGGAGTATAAGCATCCGGGACCTTTTTTTGCAAGTCAGCAGTTTATTAAGGGATCAGTACATGCCAGTAGGAGTCACTCTAAGCTTAACAGAAAATTTAAGAAATTAAAATATGGCATATTTGCATCCAATGCACTAATTAATTTTAATAAAGTAGTTAGTTTTCCTGCTTAAACAGCACCAGCATTCGAGCTTCTTAAAATACAGCTGCCTTTCTAGAAAACTACTCCACAATAGAATTATGTAAGCTAATTCATTTACTAGAAGTTCTCTTAAGTTCTGAAATTACAAAAAAATTAATCATAGGGGTATTGGACACATTAGTTAGACTAAACTGAAATTTTAACGTAAGCCACAACACATATCACACATATCTCACCAAAACAACTTAAACGTTGTAAAGATAGGCTCGATTTACCATAATAATATGGAGTAACACATATTTTACATTATATAAATTTTTCATGCACCTCTGCGAATTTTTGTTGAATAGCTTCTAGGACATAATGATATTCACATATTTTTAGTCTCTTCAGGATAAAGATACAAATATTTGATCAGCTCTGGTAGCAATGTAGTGGTTTAAAGCAGTGGTCGCCAACCGGTGGGCCGTGGCCCACTGGTGGGCTGTGAGAAAATTTTGGTGGGCTGCAGAGAAATCTCACCCCCAGAGCATCCCTCAAAGCAATTAATCCAGGCTGCGCAGAAACATAAGGCTGTGCTGGTCACATGGCCCGTGGGAACTCTCCCCACCCACTCACTCTTTACCCGGTAAACTTGCCTGCTAAATTGCTATTTTTCCTTTTTCCGATCATCATTTGTTCTGCTCTGCCGGGAGATTTAGATTAGCTAGGAAGCAGGAAATGGTTGGATTTCTTGCTTTCTAGTTAGTCTTTAGATCTTCGGCTCAGCACAGCTGAACCTCCCTTAGGACTGAAGGTTTGCTTGCATGCAAATTCAGTGCAGATTCACGGCAAGCAAATTTGAGACTGAGCTAGCCGATGGCAGATAGATCACTGAATGATTCTGTGAGCAACTCAATCTGCCTGCTTTGCCTGATTTTGGGTAAAAGTTGCTCTTTTTTATAAAAAAAATCAATATTTACATGCATGGTGTGTTGTGAGTTAATTTTGTGAGTTTGCTTGCTACCAAATTTTATGAGTTTGCCTGCAAGCAAATTTTATGTGACAGACTGAGCTAGCCAATGGCAGATAGGATATATGAATGAATCTGTGATTCCGTGAGCAACTCAATCTGCCTGCTTTGCCTGATTTTGGGTAAAAGTTGCTTTATAAAAAATTCAATATTTATATAAATATTTATAATATTTATATACAAGCCATGCCCAGCCAGTCACATGACCACCAAGCCACACCCACAAATTAGGCCATGCCCACAGAACCTGTCAGTGGTCTCTGGGATCTAAAATTATGAGTTTGGTGGTCCCTGAGGTCCAAAAGGTTCATGCCCCCTGGTTTAAAGCGTAGTGGATTAAATACATCCCGATTTAAATCCATTTTCAATAATGGAAATTTACTAGATGCCTCAATACTACTTTCTAAGCTCAAGGCTTGCTATTGGAAGTTAGAGTCCCAATGTAATGTGGTTTGAGTTTTGGAAGGAAAGATGGGATGTATATTATCAGATTTATGTCTGACAATGCATTGACTTTTAACTCAAATCAAAATTTACAATCCAAGACAGGGTGTACAGATTGAGAAGAGAAAACTAAACCTAAACTGTGCATATATTTCAATGCATAAAACTACTGTACAGGTAGTCCTTGACTTACTACCACAATTGACCCCAGAATTTATATTGCTAAGTAAGAAATTTAAGCGAGTTTTGCCCGTTTTATCTTGCTACATTCGTTAAATTCCCACAGTAGTTAAATTAGTAATATGGTTAAGTGAATCTGGCTTCCCCATTGACTTTGCTAGTCAGAAAGCCACAAAAGGAGATCACATGACCCCAGGACACGGCAACCATCATAAAAATGAACCAGTTGTCAAGTATCCAGATGTAAATCATGTGCAATGGTCACAAGTGATCAGAAGTCACTTTTTTTTACAGTAGTGATTCTCAGTCATCCAAGCCATAGATGTCCCAAAAATGTTTTTTTCCCTCTCCAGAGGCAACTGGACTGTTTTTTCTTTTAAAGATGTTTCACTTTTCATCTAAGAAGCTTCTTCTGACAGAATAGTGGGGAACAGGATTTATATTCCTTGCAGACAGCTGGTCATTTGCATCCTTTTAGAGCAGGGGTCTTCTAACTTGACGGCTTTAAGACTTGTGGACTTCAACTCCCAGAATTCTTCCTCCAGTCATGTTAGCTCAGGAATTCTGGGAGTTGAAGTCCACAAGTCTGAAACTTGCCAAGTTTGAAGACCCTTGTTTTAGACACAAGGAAACACCTGGAGGTTTATCTCTGTCCTCAGGGTCACCCGAGTAGTGCTAATAGTTCCTGTAGTCTGCAATTTTTCCTCTGGAAATCCATTTTCTACTCCCACACCAAGTAGGAATGAATAAAATTACCGTAAAAGGGTGCAAACAACCAGCTGTGTGCAAGGAAGACAAATCCTTCCATTCCCCACCATTCTGTCAGAGCTGAGGAAGATTCTTGGATGAGAAGCGAAACGTCTTCAAAAGAAAAACAAGAAAGCCCAGTTGCCTCCTGAAAAAGCACCTTTGGGACAACCATGACCTGGATGACTGAGAATCTCTACAGACTTTTAGCTATACGATTTGGGATGTACACTCTTGGAATGGTGTGGGAGGAGGAATGGATTTCCAGAGGAAAAATTGCAGACTACAGGAACCAGGAGCACTACTCAGGTGACTCTGAGGACACAGATAAACCACCAAGTGCTTCAATGACCCTCTAAGTCTAAAAGGATGCAGATTACCAGCTGTCTGCAAGTAATATAAATCATTTCATTCCCAAGTATCCTGTCAGAGCTGTAGAAGCTTCTTGGATGAGAACCGAAACGTCTTCGAAAGAAAAAAAAACAAGGTCCAGTTGCCTCCGGAAAAAGCACCTGTGGGACAACACACTAGTGTGCTCTCCCCCTCCCTCCGTTACAAATGCAGACGACGTTGGCTGGCGGCCCCTCCTTCCTACAGCCGCGCGATTCGCACCAGAACGTCAACGCCAAACCTTCCACGCCGCGCGCTTCGGGCCGTTCCCCCGTCGTTTCTTTTTTAAAGGTCTTGCGGAGAGCGAGCTTCAAACCCGGAAGCGACAGTCCTATTTCCTTTTTCCGGGATGGACGATTTCACAGCATTGGCGTTTCAGCCGGGAGGGGGGAAAACGATTTTGTCGAATCCTCGAAAACGATCCAAAGCGGGGTTTCCATGGGGGGATCCAGCAAGGATCGACTTCGAAACTGGATTCCAAGCCCAAGTCACAGCAAGAAACGGCACTGAGCTTTAGCAATCGCTTGGCAGCCTATTTTTTTTTAATCTCAAGTTTCCCCCTCCCCCCGCTGTTTCCCGGCCTTTTGCCGTTGGTTTCGTCCTGGGGGCAGATACTGTTACAATGTGTAGACTGGAACCAACTCGGGCACTTTCATTCCCTTCTTGGAGAGGCAGAGAGAGGAAGTCAGGCTGCCTTTGAGGTGGAAGCTTTTTTTTTTCCTTCCCATCTTTTCTTTTTATTCTTTATCGCTTATTCTTCCCTGCTTTTCTCTTTCCTTCTCCTGGTAATTTGCACTTTTGCATTTTCTAACTTGTCTGCACCTGGGAAGAAAAAAAAAGGGGGGGTGCTTGGAATTTCATGGGGCGATCCGGTACCTCCTTGGCTGCTCCTTTCAGGTCCGCTGTGCTTTATTGGCGTCCCGAAAATACACCCATAGTAGTGAGTAGGAAGGAGATGACTTGATTCCCGTCGGCTTTTCTGATTTCATCGCTCGGGCTGCCAAAGGGCTGGAGAGGGTTTGGAGAAAGGGCTGGAGGAGGCATGGGGATTGGGGGCTTTTTGGGGGTGTGGAGGGGTGGAGTTGGAGAGTTTCCTCTCACTTTGATGCACTTGGCATGTCACTGCATGGGTGGGTTGATTGACTGGATGCAGACCCCTCTTCTGTCTGCAGATCAATCCTGGAGTTCACATTTTCTTTCTCTTCCCGTCCGTCCCCAGAGTATATCTTTTCCCCTTCCTTTTGCTTTTTCTCTTTCTAGGACCATCGTAATTCACTTGCACATGGCGATACTATCTGCCCTTGAACGGCTGTTGTTAAAGTCATGAATATATATATTTCCGATACGTCATTGATTTATCAGCTGTATGAGCAGTTACTCCCAGCCTTCATTTCTTGTGAAAATGAAAATCGGGCTGGCAGCGGGCAGTTATTGTATGCAAATCTTTTTTTTTTAATTGCTTTATTCATCGCAGGACTTGCCAGCAGTGTTTGGATCTCTCTGCCATACTTGTTCTACACATCTTTTAATTTAAATCCCCATCTGTCTACATCTGTTTTCTGAGTTGGTTTGATAATGTAGATTTCAATGTGCGTTGTATGAACTGTATAATGATTTTGCTACAGTTGAATGGTAGACAGACTGCCAAGAAGTCTGTGTGTAGCCCTTTCAGCTTTATGTCTCTGGGAGTAGGTTACTCATACATTTAAGTAGCTTAACCTTCTATTAATACTTGCTTGAACTTTTCTACTCCCTTATTTCTTCGAAAGGAAGATGAAGTATGGCCAGTTCATACAAACAAACAGTAATTTATATTTTACAGTTAGGCCAAGATGAAATGTGATCTTATTAAAATATTGTTTCTTGCACAATCAAATTTAAAATCCTCAAATGCAATAGTAGTAGTCATTTGTGTCCATACATGAGCAAAGGCACATTATAAAATAGTCATGAAAATAAACAGCTTATCTGATATGATCATTTATTTGTTTTTGTGTTTGTCTTAATTTAAATGTCATTTGCCTTCTGGGGCAACTTATCACAGACTGCACATTTGATATGTAAGTTAACCATTTGCAGATCTTTTAGTTTTGGAAAAAAAGCTGTGGAAGTTATAAAATTTAAAGCAGAACTTATTCCCTTCTTTTTGTTCTAAGGGGAAATGAACCATTGTTTGAGATGATTTAAGAGTGCTAGTTTGATACCATGGTATAAGACTATACCAATCAGTGTATATATCAGATATATACTGATATCAATCAGTATATAAATTATTTCAATCATAGGAATGCATTGCTTTGTTATAGGGAAGAATGCAAAACCATGTAAAATACTGTTAGGGATCAGATGTGAAAATATTATTTGCTTTGATGTATAATTATTTTACTACTGAGCCAAATTTTAGTTTGCAGGATTTCTTGCATTTGGGTATGCAATATTGATGAATTCTGTGTGCTCTGCCATACTGAAAACAACTACTTGTTGCAACTTGAATAAGAAAGGTACCGCTACAGCACCTATTGCAACATGCATTTAAATATTTTTTGAATGAATATTTAGGCTGCTGTCCTAAAGTCACTTATTAAACAGTAAACTAGGCATTCTTTAACTTTGCACATGCAAATGATAAATTTCCAGTTTGTTCTAGTGGTAAGATAGGTAGGCTAGAACACGAGAAACCATGAGTTTAAGTCCCACATTAGCCATGAAAGCCAGCTGGGTGACTTTGGGCCAGTCATTCTTTTTCAGCCCAACCCATCTCACAGAGTTATGGGTAAAATAGGAGTAGGAAGGTGTGTTGAATATGTTTGCTTCCTTGAGCTATTTATAAAAATAATAAAGGCAAAATACAAATAAATAAAATAAAAATAAATTTGTGGGACAGCTCCACATAAATAATAATGCTTTTCATTTAGGTTAGGCTTTGGCCCAAAAATAAATAGGCATCAGGTTGGCCCTAGCAAAGCTGCAGTGCTCTCAGTATATTTGCTCCAGCTTTGCTTGCCTGGGCAAGCCCAATTGCTTTTAAAACTAATTGCAGATCCCCCCTCTCATGACCTCCAGAAATCCTGAGAATCCCTTCAGTAAGCCCAATTGAAACTCGGTGCAACTTATTTTAATGGAACGTATATAGTAGCCTTCCCTACCCGGTATCCTCTAGATGTGTTAGGGTTCAACATTGGCCATTTTGGCTGGGGATGATGGGATTGAATTAAAATAGTTATGGAAAGCCTACTAGAGAAGACATACATAGCAAGTTAGGGTTGCACATATCTTAAGAATTAGGTCTATAATCACATTTTCTTTTAAGAGTAAAGCTATACTTAAGCATTTTCCCACAGAACACGTAGTTGTTATTGAGATTATAAATTCTAGAATTTCAGGTATCACAATCAAAGATTAAATTGGTTTGAAATTCTGAGAATTACAACTACAATTCCTGGATAATGATTCCTTTAGTTCAGTCTCTTCTGTGGAGTGAATAATATCTTGTGGCACAATGGAAAACCTAAAAATATCATAACAAAACCTGTGTTTAAAGATAAAACTCTATACTAGTGAAGTAAATAAAGTTGATGTCATATAGGCAGAGAACTGAATATAATTACTGACTCTTGTAAATTTAATCATCTGTAAATTTCACTCTTGATTGGTAAAATGCTACATGAAAGTTCAGGTGAGGCTGGAAAATTGATGAAGATTTTTAATGGCAAAAGCTCCTCAATATTGGGACTTAGCAGATTGGAGATATAGCAATATAAAGTTCTGCAGATATATTACTTGCAGACAACCTAATGAACTTTTCTATCTGAGACAGTTGCTTCTTTCTTCAGGTAAAGATGCATAATATCCAAGATTAGATTTAATTAGATTATTGTGACATCTGAAACGGGAAATTCTTCAATTGCATTTTCCATTTCTTAGTATTAAAAATATAGTTAGAAATTGAGACTTCATGGCACAAAATTTATTGGCTGCCCACTCATCTATTAAAGAAATTTTGTTGACTAAATGTTGGCTAAATGGCAGCAATCATGTTGGGGTAGGAACAGAAGGTCCGTTGCATGGCGCTCAGGTCTTGAATCTGGGCTGTCAACTTTCTATTTGACAAGCTCAGTGTCTTTAACCACTGAGCCATCACACTCCCTCTAAATTCATTTTAATTCTCAATATTGTACTGGAGGCATGTTTGGGGTGCTTTCATTTATCTCTCCTCCAATTATAGCTTCATAGTTACCCAAATTTTTGTGAATTGTTGGTCATGTGGAAAAATCCTATTGTTGGATCTGTAGGCTTTCCCATACCCTTTCCCCCCACAATTGGAGATACTAGGAATTGTTTTGATAGGTAGGTAGATACGATAGATAGATAGATAGATAGATAGATAGATAGATAGATAGATAGATAGATAGATAGATAGATAGGGTTGCAAATAGAAAAATCCAATTAAATGGTTTTAAAAATCCACGTTTGGTTTTATAGTTTTATACCTCCTTTATGTCGATATAAATTTCAAGTCAATCATTAAAAAAACTTCTCATATTTCTTCTCAGTTAACATAAGATAATGAAGGTGTATAGTTTTTTATATTTAAAATCACAATTTATTTTATAATATGTTGATAGAAGAGGTTGGCTTTAGATTTAACCCAGTATGTTAATGCTTTGTTTCTGAATTCTCAAAAAACATTGCGTGTTTCATAAAGTAAGAATGACTTGCTGGAATTAGACTTCTAAAACTTCTCAGTTCTAGGAGCAATCTTAGATTCTTTTCATGATGCTTAATCACATTTCCTGATCACTTGGATTTTAACTTCTCTGCCTTGAAAAATTGATTTTGCCATAGTTTTGATATTTTCGGGGTAGGCAGGGGAGAGGAAGTATATCTTGATCCAGTTTAACAAATTGTGTGCAGCTGTTCTATGTTTTAGTATACTATGGGAATATAAATATACATAGAAAAGAATAAAATGTAAGAAGTGGAGTTCATTTCACATTTGTATGGGTGTAAAATACTTTTACTTTAAATGTAGTAATGCATTTGTGATCTGCTTGTGGCACAGGAAGAGAAGGTTCAAAAATGATCAGTTTTTTTGTGGTTGTTAATAGGTAATATTAAGTTGTGGAATGCATACTTCTAGTGGAAGACTGCTACAAATCACACAGTATACCAGCCTATTTTAGTGGTTTGATTTGTAGGTGCTCTGCACTCTACAAAGTAGAGGCCCAGGAGTGGAAGGCAGATTTTTCACCTCTCTCTAGGAGTTCAAGGTGATGCCACTGAAAAAAATCTTTATTTTGTCCTTGTGGAAAAAATGAGTTAAATGGCTGGAGAGATAGCGATCAGGTCAAATTGTCCAGGGAGCGCTTGATGGAGATTTGTATTTGACTCCCCTTGTTTCCAATCCAGTCTTAACGTATATAAATGCTATCTTAGTATAGATGAATGATTATTTAAATTTAGCTTGTTTTCTTGTAAGATTTCTCTGCCTCTTTTTATGAAAGAATGTGATCTATATTTCTTCTTCCTCCAGTAGCTTTTTACTCATTATGCCTTCAGCAAGTTGTTCCATTGAATAAAAAAAAAAAGTATTCAAGCATCAAAGACTTTTGTAGCCTCTTGAAGATTAACAAATCCATTTCAGTATAAGCTTTCAAGGAGTAGTCCATTTCATCTGGGCCACATAAGCTGATGCTGTTATACATATGTTATCCTTTAAGGAGCCTCAAGACCTTGATTTAAATTTGGTACAACAGACTAGCATGATTATGCCTTTGCCTGTTGTTTAGTTCAATGAAACTACCCAAGACAAACCAAGCTGCCACTGTTGTATTTATCAAGAAATCACTGCATTTTAGATGTTATAAAATTGATCAAACAGAACATCTACATGAGAAAAATATGGCTTATCTGCAAGGAGCACCTTTTCAATTCACTTAACAGAAGGGGTTAGTTATCTTTAGCTGTCTTATGCATGAATGGCAAAATTGTATAAACTATATTTTTTTGATTGGTTCTCACTAGGAAAGCTCTTAAATAGCCCTAAAGAGCACTTTTATAGGATGGAATGGATTGCCCCTAATTTATTGGTGATGGCTTTGGAAGCAGCCTACCCTTATCAACTTTAATGTTTTTAAAAAGCTGTAGATGTTTATTAATATCATTTGTTCTAAAATGTCTTGATGTTAGTTTTGGAGCCTAACTTGCAAGAAGTCTTGGTGACTAGCTTATTGTTGAAAACAGAATGAAGTAAGGAGGAGAGGGGTCTTTTGCTGAACTGTCCCCCGTTAAAACAATGTAAAACCAAATAAAAACTGCTCAAGGAGCCACAATGAGAAACTGGGGCTGTTGTGGTGGACTGAACTAATAGTGCTGTGGAGGAACGCAGCCATGCACATATTAAAAAACAACAACAGCAGTCCCATTCAAAATAGAAGCACTGCAGTTGTTGAGTATACTTACTTGCATTTGATTTCTAATTTCAGATTGACCCCACATGGGTCAGACAGGGAAGTTATAGGGCTGGATATGGCCTGTGGGCTATAAAATGCCCAGGATTGATTTATCAAGAGTGCTAGTGATTCATAAAATAAGTTGCTGAAACATCAGCCACTAAAAGTTCCATTTCAAAGTGTCTTGCTGGTATCTTACATACAAGGTTAATGTTACCTTGAGTTCCATCCATGAATACATAAAATACATAAAAACACTCATATGGCACCAGACTAGTTCCACTAGAACCAAGTAAACATAATTTGAACTAGTTTTGCATTTGTAAATTTTGTATGATAACGATCAGCTCAGCTTGAACTATTTGTTTCAACCAGTCAAATAGCTTTTGGAAGTCAAAAGCTACTCTGAAGTGATGTTCAATGCTCCTGAAAAGCAGAAGAAAATGTTAACTTAGCCTTTTCATAACAGAATTATGTTTACTGGAGCAAGAACCAGGGAGGAGTACAACAGACATTATACTAACCAAGTGAAATCACTGCTGGCACTTCAAAAATATTTGATTGGGAAATGTTCTGGATATACTATCAAATTCAAAACCATCCTAGTTTTGAAGTTATTGTATTAATATGGCTTGAAAAATATGAGTACTTTTAGAATATCAGAGAAAAATAGGCTCTGTCTCAGAGGTTGACTTCATCTGTAATATTAAGTTACTTTTCCAATAGGTTTGAAGTTGGCTTATCACATTGCATAAAGCAAGCAAGTTGTTGTTTATTAAAATGATTTTGTATGATGTACAAGCCAAGCCACAGTGTGATTAGATGAAGCTCTTCCAGTAGCAGATTTGGGAGTATTAATGAAAAACTGATAATCATGCATTAGTTAATAAATTGTTTCTTTATTGTCATGGGAGGATCATTTTCTGCATCAGATATAAATGACATAGGTCAACACTGAGGAATGAGTAAATGTTGATAATATAAATGCCCAGAAGCTTCCTGGTAACCAATATGTCTTATGAAATAGAGATGTTACATAGGCATAATGAGCCTTCCCTCCACTGTTCATGCCCTTGTATTCTAGACCAGACTAGCTTTAAACTAGTTTTGATGGACAGCCCCATGTAGACCATATTGCAAATAACTTATTGGCAAACTGGCTATGGCATAAGCGAGAGTAAGAATAGGCTTCTTGGTCTAGGAATGAGTACAACTAGCACACTATTTGGATTTGTACAAATGCCTTCTTGGTGACAGATGTCACCTACTTCTGAAGCAGGAACTAAGAGTTCAGAAAGACCCCCCAGGTTAGCCCTGAATAGGGGGGATGCTAGGCCATTCAGTCCCAAGGATGGAACATGTCAGAATATTTAAATATTACTTAACTTTATTTACAGATACAGTTAACATTTTTAATGTTAAATTTATAGTTTCTACTTTATTTCAAAATTTTCCTAACAGGTAAGGGAAGACCATGATGGCAGTCATACCTGCTTCCTGACAACACAAAGAGTCACAGAGAAAGATCATGGGGAGATCTTCATTTTAAAGGTACAATACATTGTCTAGCATAGCTAGCTCTACTTGTCTTATCTATCTCAACTATTTTAAAGATGGATATTGAAAAGTCTGAACATTATTGGGGTGTTTGTAATGAAATGTAAGAAGTGGTATGGAAATAATGCCTTGTATTCCCAGATAAATTACTATCAATACAGGAATTAACACATACATTGAATCGGAATCAACTTGGCTAATATTGCTGTTCACATTTTCTTGGAAATAAACTCCACTTAACTGAATGGATTATATTATGGAACACAGTATAACCCCTTGCATACTTATAATTATTTCTTAAATTTTAATGATTAATCTGCCAGTTTGTGAAACACTTCAGAGATTATTCTTCCTTGAGAACTTCATTAAATGTAACCATTTTTAATTGCTCTTAGATTGCATTTCTTAAGTTTCATTGTTTTAATATTGAATTTATACACCACCTTTCTATTTAAATGTACAATAAATAAAGTTGAATTACCCTCATATCATTCTTAGGTAGTGTTCTATTGCCTTTGAGGCATTACTAGATTAGAGCTCAGTTCCTGAATCTGGGTGGTCCCTCTGAAACACCTTATACTTTTAAAAAAATGTATCTGAAGTGCTAACAAAAATACCACTCACGGGATGAGTTTTGAGAATGTAATAACTTGAAGCAGTAAACCAAATTAAGTTTCTTCAATGCAAGCTCTTTTTGAAATGCATACAGGAGTTGTGTAGCTTATTCCTCTTGTATTTTCATAAACTTTAACGAGAGCTTCCCAGATATACAAATTATGATGCTAGGAAATGTAAGATTATAACGAATGAAGTGAACAAAGTTCAATTCTCATATCGGTGAGTATGCTCATAAAGCTTTCATGGGAAAAAGAACGGAATTTATAGAGCTACAAAGAAAGGCAGATTGGTATCTTCTGCAAGTAGGTACCTTCGGCAAGTAGATATCTGCATTCTCAATGGCAAGGCCTATCTCTTCAGTTGTCTTTTTTGGGCAGAGGGATATCTGTTAACAAGATCTTGAGTAGATTCTGTCAGCTTTCTTTTCTCTGCTGGGATAGGTAAAGTTTCAGTTTTGCTTCAGTTTTGCTAACATTGGACTTCCTTCCTCCCTTGTTTTGCAGTCATGATTTTCTTATGTTCATTTTCCTCATTCACTGTCTCAAGCCACCAACCACTTTTGCATAATATCTTCCCTTCCTTGTGCTTTTATGCCACTTTAGTCATTTCACAATATGTACTGTAGCTTACTGAATGTAGGACAATATATACCATACATTACAGTTTTAATGATTAGTCAATCTCAGTAAAGCTATACGTTACTATATCATTCAGAGGTAACAATACAATGATTCCCCATATTATATCAATGACAATAAAATATAACAATTTTAACATAATAAAACCATAGCACTGAATGACAGAAATGCATTACATACAGGTGGTATTCATTAGGAACAACTGGGGCTGGCAAATTGGTCATTAAGTGAAGTCACTAAATGACATCACGACTGTTTATAATCTTACTTCAGCTTTCCTTTGTTTTACAGACCTGTAAAGGTCATACATATGAGGATTGGTGGCAAAGTTACTTTTGAGTGATGTTCATCTTGTTTTTTTTAGAATTATTGTTTACTTCCTAGAACTGCCATTGAGGAAGTGAGCAACCAACTGGAATCATCCATTAGCACAACTCCAAAGCTTCCAGGGTGTTCTATAAAATAATAATTTTCAAACTAGTCAAGTAATTTTTATACTACATTTTCCTAGGTCTGTTTTCCATTCATTTATTTGAGATATTAATCTATCTTCTGATATTTTTTAATGTATAATTGTAAAAATGTTTTGTTCCAGCAGTCATTCTATCTTATTCTTTATTATTATTATTTCTTCTCTTTCTTTATGCTACAAGTAATTGTACATAGTACATAGCTCTGATTTGCAAAGTTTCAGTTTCTAATACACCACTTAGGCCTCAGATACTGACTCCTACTATATTATGGTTTTGTTAAATAAAGTCTTTTAGTAAGATAGAGGAGGAATAAAGTAGGACATCAGTTTTACTCACCCTACTACCACACACTCTCCTGCTAACTATAAGGGTAAAACTCTTAATTTTTGGCTTTTGTATGTCACAATCATGCCAATACAAATTTTACTTGAAGCATTGTCAGGGTATTCTATACAAACTAGAATTTGTAATTTAATTACTACCTTGCAAGCCAACATATCATTAATCCGCCTGTCATCCAGGTGGAACATCTATTACAAAATTACATCTCAGTTTTTTACCTTACTGTAGAAAGATTTATGTATATCTGGATTATTATTTTTAAATAGTATTTATACATTTTGAGAGATCTATATAGTTGTGCATAAAATGCAATTGCTGCACTCAATAATCACTTTTAGTTTGATATTTCTATTTGAAAAAAATCTTATGAATTGCACTTAGATTTATGGAATAAACTGCAAAACAGGACAACTGAAGTAATACAATGTCCCAAAAGATGAAAAACAAAAGAATGAGTGTTACAATTGATAAGCAAAGATAAAATAGCTGTAGTCTTTTATGTTAGGACTTTCACTTTAATCTTCAATTGCTTACTGGTTCCAAAAATAGAGCTTCTCAAGAAACAGAGCAAAGACACACATCCAAAATTGGAAGAACTTCCATGTTATCTTCTTTTCCGGGGGAAAATGCCCCCCCCCCCGATAATTGAGTCCTTTCTGCTTATGGAGAAAATATTGCTTAATTTGCAATTCAAAAATGTCCACTACTGTTTTTTTTAAAGAAGGTTAAAATACAAAACGCTAAAATATATTTTAAAAAAAACACAACAAAAAAATTAACAAGAAAAGTCTTTTAAAAAAAGAGAAAAAAAACTAACATCCTCCCTAGTTGAATGCTGATTAATATAATACATCAGTGTTGGAAAATAATTTTAACCCCTTGCAAAACAGGCCAAAATAATTTTAAGCTGTTAAATTTCTAAATCAACTTACAAATTGTTAGCCTATCAACTATATTAATACCAAAATGATTAACAAGAAAAAATAATAATAATGAACATATTATATAAATGATTAAAAGTAATAAAATTGTGAACAGTAATAAGAACAGTAACAAGATTATTAATATGGAGTTTTGGAAGTTCAAACTGTTATTGTAATCTCATAGATGGGATTTGATTGGGGATTGAAGCCATAGTAAATTTTCTATGAATTCAGTACTGTTTTATGACAGTTTCATACCAACTTGCTGCTCTATGAATTCCCATTATCGACGGCCATAACACACTCCATTTATAATTGATTACTTATGTGCAAAAACAATTGCCTTAAACTTTTGCTATCATTATACTAATGCATGGGCATTCAGCATTGGATTCTTTCCTCCATTTTAAATACTATCATACACTTAGGTATATGAACTTTAAAACTCACAATAACTTTTTAAGTGTCATACCTTATGATTCTCGACTCCTGATGAATGTATCTTTCTTTTATGTATACTGAGAGTATTTACACCAAGACAAATTCCTTGTGTGTCCAATCACACTTGGCCAATAAAGTATTCTATCTATCTCACAATAACTTTTATCAAACTCAAGTGAGGTAGGCAGAAAAAGAAAAAAAAATAGAAACTATGGTAGCTCATTCATTAAATGAAAATACACAAAATTATAACAAATCATAGCTTCAAATATATTCAGTTGCTGTGCTCTGTAGCCCTATCTCTATTATTACCGAATTATTTCTGTAAATAGATTTGTTATTACAATTTAATGAAATTTATTATACCTTTTGTCCTTTCCTTTGGTGTTTATGTAATAAGAAAATTGTTACAAGAAAGTTGGCTCTAGACAGAGACTGTTAAAGAAATAAAATGGCATTACTTATATTGAGTATGATGACTTATAATCTTGATATTCTGTATATTGCCCACTAAGGTTTGAGGTTTTCTCCTTTTCTTCCTATCTATCCACGCCAGACTTGTTCTTCAGCTGTCTGTTTCTCTACTGATTCTTTCATAATTAAGGGTTTGCAAAGTCTAGAATCAACAGAGTTATTCTATTAAAGGGTTTCTTGGGTGGGGCATTCCTGGTTATTCTTTGCACCCACAACTCAGAATAAGGGTTTTCTCAGCATCGTTCACTATTTACAGACTTCCCACAACTGATACAGAAAGCCGTCTGTAGGCCTCATGGGACCATGCATATCCAAAGTCCCTCATTCAGAACACTACTGTGCATGATTGTATACTTGTGTATGTCCTGTCTGCACAATTTGTGCATTTTTATTTTTTAAATAGGATAGATTGCAAATCAAGCTGATCTTATATCTCTATATCAGAACAGCTGCAGCTACATTCAACTGTTTAGAAAATTGTGATTGAATTATATATTTCAATGAGTCTCCATATGAACAGTAATAAATGCAGCTTTTGCAAGATATATAATTAAGTACAATGCATTTCTAGAAATTAGCTTATGCACTATTTGTGGGCAGTTGTTTAGAGATTTTAAATTTAAAAATATAGTTCCTGTGGCTGGTGCAGAAGTTTGGACATGCAGTAGATTTAATGCTACCTTTATTTCATAATAAAGTTATTAAAAAGTGATAGACTCATGAGACCTATTACATAGTTAATGACCTTTCTAATCTCCCAGATTTTGATTGTTGTTTTTCCCATCCTTTATACAACCACAGAGGATATATTTTGGAGAAAAAAAGTATGAAGCTTTTGGGGAAAAAATAACATATTGCCATCTGCTAAGATGGTTCTATTATGATTTAGTGCTTTATAGCTATCACTATAGAACAGGCTTGTCCAAACTTTCGCCTTCCCTGGGCCACATTAGAAGATGAAAATTTAGTTTGGGCCGCACATAAAATAACAGTAACAATACCTGATCATCCAAAAAAACCATAGAAAACATTTTTTTCATAAGATATCATTAAAAATAGTCAACCAGGGAGAAAGGAACGCGGGGGGGGGGGAGAGAAAGCTTGCCCGCCTTGCGCCTACCTCTCCTGCAAATGGCCCGGCTGGATGCAGCAGGACTGGAAGGTGAGGACCGGGAGGCTCAGTGCAGCAGCAGCGGCGGCGGCGGCGGGGGCAGAAGCCGCTACAACAGCTCCGGCGGCAGCGGCGGCGGCGGCAGCGGCGGCAACAGCAGGAGGTGGCGGAGCGGGACTCTTGGGCTGCGGCTGCCTCAGCACGAGGAGCGCTCTGACGGCGCCCGCCTTTTCTGTTGCTGCTTGGCGTGGCGCTTGCCTCGCCCCGCCTTACGCCTGCCTCTCCTCCTCCTCCTCACTGGCTCGTCCTCTTGCACGAAGGTTGGGGTGGGCACTGGGCCGCATTATGAGCCGACCTGGGCCGCATGCGGCCCGCGGCCCGCGGGTTGGATAAGCCTGCTATAGAGAATATTGTACGGATGGAAGGGTGCTTTCACTTAAACATCAATGTATCCTAGAATCTAGCATCTCATAGTTGATGAAGAAACCGAAGCTGAAAAGAGGTTGAATATTTCAGCAAAACAATGGTCCAGAATATACTTCCAGATAAGCATAAAGTATTTATAGAAGAAAAAGACAAATATTTTGGATGGTGTTCACAGGACCTCAATTTGCATACATCACAAGTTTACAAGGGTACCTAAGAATATTTTTGAGCTAGAAGTATTCTACTGAAAATTGTGAGAAATAAATTTCCCCATCCAAAAACAAACACACCTGAAATAATCTTATTTGGTTACAGGATATATTTGGAAGTATTATAAATGAGTGATTTGTAGAGTATTTTTAATTAAAAAATATGGGTTTTTGCAGGTGAATTTATTTAGTTTAGCTATTTAAATATAAGCCTGACCAATGAGATATAAAATGCTTAAAGAAAGGCTGTTCTTATGGTTCAAATCTGAAAGAACACATTTCTACTGAACAATCAAAATGTATGCATTGATACTTATAAATTTTTGAAAAAAATATATAATTAATTTCAGTGGTACAATATCCTTTCCCTTATATGCATTTCTATAAAATGTTTTTGGTATATGATTATATATTTTTATTTTGTTTTCATAATGGTTTTCATACAGTTAAAGAATGTTTCAGTGACAAGTACTGTATTTAAAGCAGATAGGATGCTGCATTAATTTTCAAAATCTTGGAATTTATTTCGCAGACATTGTTTTAAGAATGCTTCTGGGCAAAAAGACTACACTGATGTCAATGAGTCAACAGAAGAAAAAAAAAATCCAAATCTTGAAATACCCCTCTCTCCACCCTCTTATTTAACATGGCTTTATTTACATAAGTGCCACTAGTTTTCCTTTCTGCTATTGTATATGAAGTAAATGTAGAAGGACAAATGTATCTGTTGTATCCAATGCTTTATTAAACTGCCCCTGTAGTAAAAAAGTATATTGATTGCTCATGAGTGAAGAGGGTTTGTTTAAAAAAAGGAGGGGTATTTCTGAGGTAGAATACTTGATCTGAGGGTAAAAGAAGTTTTGGGTTTTTTTGGTTCTGCAGAAAACAGGGAAACAGCAGGTGTGTGTGGGGGCGGGGACAGCAAGTCATTGAGAAAAAACCCCTATCAGTCACTTGCCAAAGAGATAAACACACAGGTCAGCAAAACAGCAAAGAAGATAAGCTACCTAGTGATAAAAGTCATAGAGTTTGTAGTCAGGGAGAAGTGGGAGGAATGGCAGACAATAATAGCTACAAGTGTTTTGATAATATATTACTGCAGAAATGAGTAGGAGTGGTAATATCCCAAACTATAAAATGATTTAGAAATTCTCCTGGGCAGAAAAGCCCATAAGACAACTATTTTTAAAAATACAGCTGTATGTATTGGGGGGGGGGGATATTTATGTGAAGGCCTGTTGTTAAAACTTTGACAGGGCTTCACTAGGTGGGGCAGCTCCATTTTGTGGATGATAAATATGGTTGTTTGTTTTGAGAAGCAGGAAATAATGGAATGGAGAGAGAAAATATGCAGCTATGTCAAATAGCATAATGTGGAAAGAGTGCTTTAATCCTGCCAATATATCTTTTCTTTTTCCTGTAAGGCAGTGTTTCTCAACTTTAGCAATTTTCAAATGTGTAGACTTCAACTCCCAGAATTCCCCATGCTCTCTGGGGAGTTCTGGGCGTTGCATCTTAGAGTTGTTGAAGTTGAAAAACATTGTTATAAGGTAGCAGAGATAATCACAACCAAATTTGAATTGCTTAGATTCAGTGATTTTGTACTTAGAAGATCTAATTGATCATCAAATTAAAAAGTCTAGATGGAAAGTTTTCTTCCATCAGTTTATGAAACACACACATTGGCATTCAAGTCTGATCAGCCTTCTTAGAATTTGAATTACATTTGCATTACTTCGATGGAATGTCTTAGTTTCTTTTTATTTCAGCCCGTCTAATGTTGCAGTCAGGATTGTATTTAATTATAGGCAATTGACACTTAGGAATCAGTCTCAGGGAAGATGATTGTACTGAGTGATAACCATATGCTGTAATATATGCATAATTCCCTAGAATTTTGAATTAGATTTGATAGAAATAAATTGCTCTTATTATAAAAGAAAGTCTTGCAAACACTTTCTAGTGGATTAAACTTTCTGCTTGCAATCTTATAAAATTATTCTGCCAGCTTCATTCGTTTTAAAAAGCTGCAGCCACCTTAAATATTTAATTCTTAAATATAATTTTTAACTATACAGATGCATTCTCTATTGCTTCTATGAGTTGGTCATTAAGAAGCTTCCAATTTTTGACACATAAAACACCAAAAATTGATTCATCCTCTGCAGAGATGCAAACCTGGCACATCAGACTCTCAATGTTTTTTTTCTTAGGTAAAAGTCTGTGCAAGAAATTTAGAATACTGTTTGCAGGTCAATATGTAATCTATAATTTTAAAGCAATGTAATTTTACTATATATATTAGGCTTATTCATTAGGGTTACAATTTGCCTTTTCTTCCAAGATTTCCCCATTCTGTTTTATTTTGTTTTTCCATAATACTCTAAATAAATAGGCTGGGTTGAGAAAAGGAACTGGGCCAAATTCATCTTGTCATGAATTATGCCTGGTCCTAGATTTGAGTTGTTTATGATACCATTCCAGTTCTTAAAATCAGAATCCTAATTAGCATATTAGTAGCATTATCAGCAGTACTAACTCTTATGAATGAGAGGAAAAGCTACAAATACCAGTTCTGCCTTTTTATCATTTGCAGAATAAATTATACAAATTAAAGAGACACACATAGCCCTTATAGCACTGGTTTAAATAATGTCACAGAAACCTCACTGCAGTTTGCATGGTTGAAGAGAGTGACTGCAGATGGTTTCTCTTGCACTCTAAGAAAGTATGTAAAATGGAAAGGGAACATTCACATCCTCCTACATATTCATACCTCAATTAGAAATGGCAGCTTTGCACGTAGGGGCCATCTTCAGGGAACAAACCATAATGTATTTAATGAATCCGAGGAAAGTAAGACATTTTCAAGGCTGCAGGGCAATATAGACTCACTGTTCAATCTGCTAAATTTGCACTAATTAGAACAACTGCAGCTGTTTAGCTTCTTCATTAGGAGAGGTTTATATCCGACACATTCAAAACCCTTTGGTGATACTACCATATTGTAAACAAAGAATGTAGTAGTGGTATTGATTTGTTGAAAAGATGGGTGCAAATATAGTTTTTAACCATTACCTTTTAGATAGTTTGTTTATTTTTATATTCAGAGGAAATACAGTCTTAGCTGAATGCAGTATATGATAAATTATCATCAAAATTCAAGTTGTTATGACTCCCTTATCTGCAACTCAGTCAAATTGAACACAATGTGGCTTTCTTCTAAATTGGCGAATGTGGAAATTCATTTCAAATTCTACTGGGCATATGAAAAAATTGTGAACTTGTTTGTGATGTGCTTTTCACAAGTCAAATGTAATAATATTTGGCATAGAATTTGAGATATGTTCACATCTGCTTGTGCTTACACATTAGAGCAAAAGTATGTGCATGCTGGACTTTTAGGCTTCACAATTTGTGTAGTGCCTTGTCAATATTCTTAAATAGGATTTTCTTGGATGGGACTTTTTTGGATGCTGAATTGCTACAGTTGTATTGCAGTTGTATTGCATATTACTGACATTGCATTTGTGCATACCTATTGAAGTCTTTCTATTTCTATTTGGGCCACACTGTACCCTAGTAAAAAATATACAATCAAATCAGCTTAATAAAATATCTACTCAGATGTTTCTAAACAACGCTGAATCTGTGGTTCTCCAAGAAGGTGCCTCCAAAATGATTATGGTTCCCTGAATTCCCTTTGGTCATGCTGGCTGGAATTTCAGAAGGTTGTAGCCCCCAATGATTTTGAGCGGCACCAGAGTTGGCAAATTTGTTTATATTGTAACACTTTTGTATTTATCAATGGAATAACTTGGTTCACTCACTATACTAAACAATAAAGCAATTTGTTTGTTTTGGATTATTAAAATGTGACATGAATATAACCCTTAACAGCTAATAAACTTGTAGCCCTCAATGTTTCCCTCTTCCTCAATTATCTTACCTGAAAATTGATAGCACTCTTATCTCCTCATTTTGAGGTAGATAATAGATGAAAGCTATAGTATCATTTCTAAAATAGGTACATTACCCATTAAGAGGTTGCCACCCTGGGCCTTAGTGTGCTGTGTAAATTAATTTCTTATTTATTATATAAACTATAATTTTTCAGTGAAATATAAGCAGGTGAGTAAGCCTATAATCAGAGGTAGGAAGTTTATACTTTTTATGGTCACTGTTTGGAGCAGTGGTCATCAACTGGTGGGCCACGGCCCACTGGTGGTCTGCAAGAAAATTTTGGTGGTCCACAGAGAAATGTCATCCCCAAAACAATTAATCAAGGCTGCATGGAAACACAAGGCTGCACCGCCCACATGGCCCACTCACTCCTTACCTGGCAAACTTGCCTGCTAAGTTGCTATTTTTCCTTTTCCCGACCATCAGCTGTTCTGCTGTGCCAGGAGATTTAGATTACCTAGAAAGCAGGAAATTGTTGGATTTCTTGCTTTCTAGCTAATCTTTAGATCTTCGGCTCTGCTTTTAAGCAGAACCGAACCTCCTTTTAAGCTTTTAAGCAGAGCTGAACCTCCCTTAGGACAGAAGGTTCTTTTATTCAGTTGCAGACTCAGATAGCTGATGGCAGAAACACAGATCTCTAAGTGAATCTGTGATTCTGTGAGCAACTCAATCTGCCTGCCTGCTTTGCCTGATTTTGGGTAAAAGTTGCTCTTTTTTAATAAAAAATTCAGTATTTATA
This sequence comes from Pseudonaja textilis, assembly GCF_049901715.1. Lineage (NCBI taxonomy): Eukaryota > Metazoa > Chordata > Lepidosauria > Squamata > Elapidae > Pseudonaja > Pseudonaja textilis. The sequence continues at coordinate 34,977,875 of NC_141993.1, forward strand.
TAAATATAATATTTACATACAAGCCATGCCTAGCCAGTCACATGACCACCAAGCCACACCCACAAATTAGGTCATGCCCAAGACCCGGTTGTTAAGAAATTTGAATCCCATCCCTGCTTCAGTGTGTTTGTGTGTGTGTGTGTGTGAGAGAGAGAGAGAGAGGAAGAGAAAGGGAGAAAGAGATCAGATCTCCCTCTGTCTCTCTTTCTCACCAATGTCAGCAAGCCACTGTCAGTCAAAATTCATATTAGTGGTCCCTGGGATTTAAAATTATGAGTTTGGTGGTCCCTCAGGTCCAAAAGGTTGGTGACCCCTGGTTTGGAGGACAACATTTCTTTATTTTATCAGGTTCTCTCTGTGGAGTACCAACTGAAGGTTTCTCTCTCTTCTTGGTTATAAGTCAAAAGGCATTTCATCAGTCAGCAGCAGAGGAAGATAAGAAAGGCCAGAATATCATCCTTGATAAAAGACCAATTCCATAAGTCTGCTCTTTGTCCTTGAATTATCCAGCTCACCATTATGTATGAAATAGGGGTTGATTTGAAAGAACTGCTACCCAATTCTTACTTCTCTCCTTCCTCCCAATTCTTTTTTTGTCCATGTCTTGTCATTTTTAGATTGCTACAGGATAACTTAGTTATGTCATAACATTACTGGAGCGGGAAGCAGCCGCATTCAGCCCACATGATTTTGCAAAGAAATGTCAGTTTTATAAGTGCCACACATAAGATTTAACAACATTTCATTTTTAATATCAAAATTGGAGAGAAGGACCCTAAAAATATTAAAATGAATACACTGTTGTTCCAAATTTTAATTTAGTCACCAGTATGAATCAGGTTATTTACAATGAAGATTCTAAAATACCTACGTTGTTTTAGTTATTGAGGAGTTATTTTAATAACCTCACTTTAATCTATAGTCTTGTCAGATACTTTTTCTATGCCTATTTAATCAGAATTCCAGGAATATTCTGTGATCTGTATAATATGTGGGAACAGTTATTCAAAGAACACAGAATGAACAGTTGTTCAAAGAACACATGATATTTATAACTTTTATTCTACCTTTCATCTGCTCTTTCAGGCACACTTTCTATCTGGTGTTATTCAGATACCTTGCTTAATGATGCTGATTAAAAAAAACCTTTTAAATCTACTGGAATAGTGGGAGGTCAGAATTCAATTGTGCCACTATATGTGGGAATGCCTTTCTCTTATAACCCAGACTTGAAGCAGAACAGCAATAGGCAGATTTAGGTATTTGCATAACTGCTGAGTTTTAACAATGTGGAAAGAAAACATAAAAAGGAGATCCAGTCCAACCCTACTCTATAATTCCATGTAAGGTAGTATCTGAGGCTGGTGTTAGAAATCCTAGAATATCTAATTCTGTATGCTCTCCATGACTCAGCAATAGAGTTCTTGCATGGTTAAGATTTAAATGTGTTATGATGGTGGGTATTGTTATGTCAGCTGAAAATATGACTGCAAAATTTCTTCTGGAGAAATGCCTCTGTTTGTTGTTGTACAGAAGGATCATTGCTTTCTATTTATTTTCAAGAGCCATAGCCTAAAGCAGCTTACCCCTCTTCCTCTGTCTCTGGTTGGTTTTAGATTAACATATTTCTTTCATATGACTAGACTTTGAAAGTTCATTTTTGGGTAACATTCAACGGAAATTTAGCATACTCTTAAGAAAGAGTTTCGCAATTCTTTTGCTAAAGAAACTGGATAAAATTAGGAGGTTGCGTTGTATGTTGTGTACAGAGAAGCCTGGTGCTTGATGTTGGTCCAAACTATAATGTGGTTAATAGGTGTTTATAGTTGGGAGTTTTTTATATTAGCACTAGCTAGAAATGGAAGCAGAGCCTCCATAGATTGTAACATTAAATGTATTAAGTAATTTAAAATGAAAATATTTTCATCCCACCTTTCTCCAGAAGAATAAGTATTGCATACATGATTCCACTTCCCCTACTCCCAGCAATTTGTATAACAACTTTCTGATTAGGTGAAGTAGCAATGACTTTGTTAAGCAATGTTACAGTGGCTTATTATATTTTGTATTTATATCATACGGTATACACATACATACTGTTAGAAAACCCTGATAAATTGATGAATTTCTACAAGCCATTTTCTATGTTTAGAATCCTTCTAAATCTTAATCAGTTTGCTTGTATACTTTGAAGCAACTCTGGGTGTAACATTTGTTTCATCAGAATACCCACCCAATGCATCATTTGGAAAAAAAGTCACCAAAGAAAAACAGACATCTACTTACACAATATATATATATATATATATATATATATATATGATAAAAGATGGATTCACTGAGAATTGCAATTGTAACCCAGGCTAGGGCCTACTTGACAACAACTGTGACAACTATTTTCTTGTTTTTTCTTTCTTGTTTACCTGTTAGGATGCTTCAGCATTGGGCATTGTTATTGTTTGCATTCTGCCTGCCCCACATAAAGTCATAGAAAAACAAATGAAGAGATTGAGTAGGTGGTGCATCTTTGCTGGTCTTTAGAGTCGTGCACTCTGGCCATCCTAATTATATATGCCCTCAAGCAGGGGATCCTGAACTGCTGAGATCATTCTAAAAATAAACAATTCAAAAAAACCTCTCAGTCTTTGGGAGTTGGGTGGCAGATAAATTTAATAAATTAATGTTCAGCTGCTTACAGAATGTCATAGGGAAATTGGTAGCAGTAATAAAACTCCAGCACAAGATTGTGGAGCATGCTCACTTAATGGATAAGAAATTCACATAAATTCTACTAAAAACTCACTTTTCCCACCCCCAGACAGTGTTCAAACTCACTTTTCCCACCCCCAGACAGATTTGCACAGGGTATCACAACAATTTAGTTAAATGTAGACAAAGTAACGACTCACAGTAACAAATAGGATTGAAGAGAGAAGACTGAACAGCAGTTCTCCACAAGTGGGTAAAAATATCTTATTACTGGCTAGTCAGTACTTGTCTTCTTAAAGAAGCCAAATAATAGATAGCTTTAGTCAAATGGTTAATGTTGGACACTAACACCCATCATCCCTCATCAGCAAGCCAATGAACATAATGCCTAGGATTATGGTAATGCAGACAGACATATCTGCATTCTCTTTGGCATGGCTAATATAGACTAATGTTATAGTTTACTTTAATTTTTAAAGCATTGGAGAGTTGCAAGTGATGTCCTTCAAACTAAATTCATTATTTCACAACTACTATTAAGCTGCCAGCTTAATAGTAGTTGTGAAATAATGAATTTAGTTTGAAGACATGCTGTTGAACAAGCAATTGTTTAAAGAGATTTGCTTTACAGTGAGAATACTAGATTTCTGTCTTCAGTTGTCTAATTTGTTCACAAAGCTTTTTTTAAAGGAAACTTATCAGTTTATGTCAGGGGTGTCAAACTCATGGTCCGCGGGCCAGATGCATCATGCTGACCGTGCCCACCCCTAGTTTAGCCAAGAGGGGAAAGTTGTGATATGTCACATGACAACAATGTATCATTGAGAGTTTGACATCCCTGGTTTATGTTAACCAAACTCTCTCAATAACTGCCTCCGGACCAGTGGTGGGATTCAAATTTTTGTACTACCAGTTCTGTGGGCATGACTTGGTAGGCGTGGCAGGGGAAGGATACTGCAAAATCTCCATTCCCACCCAACTCCAGGGAAAAATACTGTAAAATCCCCATTCTCTCCCCAGCCCACTAACCTGCTTTCCAGCTCCATTCTCCTGTGCAGGGAGGGAGATCCAGCCAATCAGCTGGGATTCGGAAGGCAGAGAATAGATGGAGGCAGGGCCAGTCAGAGGTGGTATTCTGAATTACTCAAAATTTCAGCTACTTGTTCTCCAGAACTGGTTAGAACCTGTTGAATACTACCTCTGCTCCAGACAAGCAGTAGCTTGCAGTGTCATAATGGTATAATGGTATTTATTTTATTTCAGACTAAATAAGGTAGTGCTGTATAATAAACTGTTATAATCTTACATTGAGAACCACTTAACTATGGTTCCTTCAGCAAACTTTCATTAAAGCAAGGTTTGGTGTAGCATAGTGAGTAAACTTAGCCATTGGTTGAGAAGGAACATTTATTTAGAAACATTGGGACTCTTAAATGATGCCCACAAAGGACATTTTTTCTTTATAAACCAGATTATTTTAGATTTATTAATAGAAATCATGGAAGAGGGAATTGATTTTGTTGCTTAAGTGCGTTAAGATGCATCATTTTGTGCATTTATTTTATTGGTTGAAATAAAAGGCCCCATAATACATTTGACACCCTGAGCTACTGCTTGTCTGCACATTATTTAGTAATTGCATTGTTTGAGTTAGTTGCTTGATTTCATGTTCCTTTAATTGTTAAATTTGTTTCTAATAAAATATGAATTAATACTGGATTATTTTCATTATAATCCAAGTGTATATTTATTATAAAGATATGCTAAACATTGTACTGAACACTGCAAAATAGATTAGAAAATAAATAGCTGCTATGTGTTTTCACACATTAAGATAATTGTCAGAATATAATAGTGATTTTGGAGACACTTAATAAGAAATGGGTCATTGTTTTGTTTTACAATACAAAGAAAACCCATAGCAACATTTGTATTTAATAATTCTTGTAGAGAGCATGATAAACTTTGGTTCTTTCTATTTTATTTTGCTATTTGGGATTTTTCATGAGTATGGAAAAACAATTATTAGCTCAAAGTTTCCAATTTCCACATATTGAGTATGTATGATTATTCTTGCCAGTGTTTGTGATCGTCATCTCAATAGTGCTTTTACTATGCATGGAAAGAAACTACAATGTTTTTTAAACATTGTATAGGAATAGGTGGAGATGTATTTAAAAAGAAAGAAAAGAGATGGAATGCACGAGAATTTGTCTTAGGGGAGAATTTTGACTGTGTTGGGTTACGTAACTTGCTTTCAACTCAGATGGCAAACTATATCCTAGAAACAGTCTCTCCCACCCTTCAAAAACGGAATGTGGCAAACTTATTTATTTATTTGTATCCTGTTTTTATTATTTTTACAAACAACCAAACGTATTCAACACACCTTCCTGTTGTTATTTTCTCCACAACAACCCTGCGAGATGAGGAAAGCTGAGAGAGAATGCTTGGCCCAAGGTCACTCAGCTGGCTTTTGTGGCTAAGGTATGACTAGAACTCAAGACCTCCTGCTTTTTAGCCTGATGCCTTTTTAGCCATTAGCCCAAATTATATTAGTGAACTATTTGAAATATTTAATGAAAGTACTAATTCCACATAATATAAAATTGAACTTTTTGAAGTTAATTTACAGGATATTCATTTTTATGTTGCTTCTTATTTGTATCTGTATTTTGTTTAATCTTGAGGTTTTAAAACTGACCCAGAGTCACATATGTGAGATGGACAGTTATATAAATTGAATAAATAAAAAATATAGATGGAACCTATAATTTTAATCAATACATCAGTAATATTTGATTGTATTTTTCTGAACTGTGAGAATTTAATCCCAGTCTTGATTGTCTTTTTTCTAGTATAACTCAGGAGTATCTTGGAAAAAGATAACAGATAACAGATAATCAGAGCTGGAAGGGACCTTGTAGGTCATCTAGTCCAACCCTTGCCCAAGCCGGAGACCCTGCACCATTTCTGACAAATGGCAGTCCAATCTCTTCTTGAAAGTCTCAAGTGATGGTGCTCCCACAACTTCCGAGGGCAAGCTGTTCCATTGGTTGATTGTTCTCACTGTCAGAAAGTTTCTCCTTATTTCCAGGTTAAATCTCTCCTTGTTCAGTTTCCATCCATTATAAAGAAAAGGATGAGGATGTTGATATGTCATTTGTTTAGCTATTTGTTTAATAAGCCACAATTAGTTCAGTTAGGGTCTGCAATATGTCCTGAGCATAAATATTATTTATAAATTGCAGTGTCTGGATTGCATCATGGCACAGAAGCCAAACTCAAATGGACCCCATAACTTAGTGGAACAGCAAAGGAAAGACCAATAAAATACAGCTTGAATAAAATGTCTGAAAGATTAGCTTCCTGGGCAAGAAAAGAGAAGTGAATGGTACATCCCATTACATCATAATGCCTTAGTAACTAGGAGGCACCCACCATTCCTTAAGCATTGGAGTTTACACGATAGTCATAAGAGTTATCTAATTAAAGCCAGAGAGGAGAATAAAGGTAGTGTATCTGAGAATGCTGGAGGAAGGTTATGCTTATGGAAGATTATGCTTAAGGAAAAGAGAGTAGCCTGTAATTTGCATACATGGGACTAGAGTCTGTGGAAGGAGATTCATGATTTCAAATTCATTAAAAAAAATTCTTTCTGAGGTTATGTATGACTCCTGACCACACTGCACTGCCAAGTTGGATTGCTACAATGTGCATAAGATGAGATGGCCAGAACCAGAACATTTTAAAAGGTTCAAAATGTGACTGTCTGACAATTCACAGGAAGGATTCTTTTGGATAATTTATTGACTTGCAGTTTATTTTAGATCCACTTCAAGGAGACATAAAATGTTTCTGCATCCGTTCTTTCTTCAGAAGGAAAGTTTTGTCTATTAATGACACTTTTACTACCAATGTTAAATATAAATAGCAATCCATCATCTGTAAAAGCAAAAGAGAATGATGTTTTATATATGTGCTTGTCTAAATGAATGTAAGTATCAAATAGAAGTTTTTTAATCTGGTGGTTTCACAAAATTTATAGGTTTTTCTCCAAAATGTCCACTTGTTTCCTTCATGGGACAAAAATATTTTGTAAACAGGCCAACTTTTAATTGTAGTAGCTGCTTGTTTCTTTGTTTGTTTAGCTTTTTGATGAAGAGGAATCTGTCCTTTCAGGCATGGAAGGCCATTGGGTGAATTTGCATTAGTTATTTTCTCTCCACCCAACCTGTTGACAATGATGGAGTGTTAGTATAAAATGAAGGATTGCTGTGTATGTAGCATTAAACTTTTGGAAAAGGTATATAAATCATATCTTTTAATAAAATGTTTATAAACCTGAGCTTTTGTGACATATTGATACAGCCAATATAAGCATGAGCCCATTTTTCAAGCAGCATGTATATTTTATAATAAAATTGCCTGTTCCTAGTTTAATTACTTTGCACAATAGCAAAACTTGGCATAGTTTTGGACTAATGTAATATCAAATCATAGGATAGCAGTGTAGAAAATGGAAGGCTAATTAAGTTCTTGAAAAAGTTTTTGGAAGGGCATCAAGATCACTTTTTCCCAGGGACAAAGAGATTAAATTCTCTTTCCCCAAGCATCTGAAAACTAAAGAACTAGGCCTGCAGTTGTTTCTTTGAAAAGTCAAATGTGCATTTAAATAACATTTCAATTTAGGTTGAAGAAAACAAATATAATGTTTCTTTACACTCTTCCCACATATTTATATAGGTTCAACTATGTAACAGGATGTACTTTTAAGATGTATTTTGCCTGTACTTGCATTATCATTGTAAATCTTTTGAGTTTCTGCAAAGGCATTAATCATTACTTTAAGGAAAATATAATTATCCTTAGTGAAAATTTGTTTTGATTCTAGATAACTTTGACTTAACATTTAATTGCTGCACAAGAGTATGGAAGTGAGTTTTAAGATGCCATACTGCTTATTGGTATGGTGGTTTAGTGCAGAACTTATTTTATCAAATCTATATAGCTGCCATGTCATCAAAAGTGACTCTGGGTGGCATATGAATGTAATGAGTAGTTATAGCTTATATTTAACTTAGTGATAAATATTTCCACGTGTCTTTTAAGCATTCTTTTTCTGCTGAAAGAAAAAAAGCAAAATACAGGCTGAAAGAACTTAACACAGTGGTAGAATGCATGATTTCTATATGTCTTAAATCATTGTTATTTTTATGAAAGGACTTCAGTGGACCTTAGCTGGAGATCAAGATGGTATATCACTCACACAATAATGTGAAAATTCATATATTCTTATATATCAGTGATTGGTTAACTGGTATCTTTCAGATCTTCAGAACTGGAATCCTTTTGTCTTGGTCATGTTATCTAGGTTGATAAGACCTATAATTGAAATAAATGGTAGACTTCCACGTATATATATGCTTATAGCACTTAGGTTGCCTTGTGCCCACTGACTATTTAAATGCCACAGTTATATAAATGTTTGCAGCTGAGATGAAATTAATGCATTGAGATACAGCAGAATAAGAGTTTGTTTTTAAAAAAATGTTTGCCTGCTTTGCTCTCATTTGAAGGGAAAAATGAAAATGGAACTGCTATATATCCTGCTACATGAGTAAATAACTCTTGAATTTTTGATGAATATATTCATCTAACATTCCTTTCTCATAAGTTTCTTGCTTATGATATTTCATTAATTATTAACAATGTCAAGAAAACTCCCTAGAGTACTTACTGTTTTTATCAGTGTAAGAAAGCAAGCGCTCTGCCCTTTTCAGAATTTAATTGCTTCTCTACTCCCAGTACAAGCCAAGTGCTGATAAAAACAATTCATTTTGCAGAAAACAGCTGCCTTGAAAGATGACATTAACTAATTGTCAGTCTTTTTAATAAAAATAATAATTTTTAATAACATTAAATTCATTCAACCAAAATCAGTTGCTGCCGCAATACTTTACCTAACAATGTGATCCCTAATGCATAGCCACCTAGAAGAGTTACAATTTCCAGTAAGCCAAGCTGGAATGTCAAAAATGAAAAGCTCTAGAAGCTCTATTTCATCAATATCTAGAGGACTACAGTTTCAGTATTCCTGAAGTGGAATGGTACAGATAGCTGATAGTAGCTGATAATGATGGGAGTTGTAATCCAGCACATTTAGACTGGACCAGGATCAGGATGGTGATTTTATAAAACTGCTCCTTACTCAAACATTCTTCCTGTCTTTTGTTTTAGTCTTGGTTCTTGCTTTATTGTGAGAATGACAAGTGAAAAGAAGGGTGAGGGGTTCATTTTTATGTCTGCCAGTTGAGCAAAACCTCCTGTTTTTCTTCCTCCTTCCCATTCATTTCCTCCCTCCCAGGAAGCTTCCATAATATTGGCTTATGAGATTCAGTTGCTCAGATCTCCTTTAATTACTTGGCATTGGTACATGATTTGTTTCAAATTCTGCTGGTATGCTATCAATTATTAGCTGCTGTACTTTCAATAATTTCAATTATTAGCCCTTTTGCTTTGCTAGTTAACAGTTCTAAGGTGAAGTCACACACTTGTATGATATAACTAAGTCAATTCCACTGGCTGGCTAGATTAATGTTCTGGATGCTCTGGGAGGTGAATGACTCAGGACCCTTTGCTTGTCAATAAAATGTCACGGGAGAGGGCACTGGAAGGTCACTGGCTTAGTAACACTAGTTTCTGTATATTTCTGCTTTTGTGAGTTTAACCAATCAGAAACTCAACTTTCTTGGTTTTGTGTCAAGGTTCAGGACTCTTTGGGGTCACTAGCTTGGTAGCTTTAGCATGTAGGAATGAGGTCGAGCAAGAGGTCTTACAGAGGTCACTTTCCCATCGCCTCTATCTTGCTACAGGAGATATTGGCCACCAAGCATGTGGAGCTGCCACCTCCTAATGATGAACCTTTCTGATATGTACAAATATGAATTTAGGCAGCACTGAATATGCACTGAACTGCACTCTTTTTCCAAAAATAAAAGTGCTGGGTAGAAAAGAAATTTGAATATTGGCAAAATGGTAGTATAAACATTCATGTTAAACAGGGCTTTGGCAATATCAGGCTTTATGTCTGATGTAGCATTTATATTTATAACTTCAGGAGTGACAATTGGAACAAAACAGTAGAAAAATCTACTATTCTTTCTTCTGTTGACCCACCTTTTACTAGTTTTACTTTAACTGGTTTGTTCAGGGCAATGATAGAATGGAAGAAATGTCCTGATGCCACTATAGCTCACAGCATCCTCCCTAGTGGTTTTGCTGGCATGAGCTACAAAGACCAGATAAAATTTTCCACATGTGTTTTTAACAACAACTATGAATTGTCTTTAATTATAGCATAATTCTTACACTCAAAGTGCTTCTTAATATGAAAAAGTGTCTTGATTATATGTTAAGTATAGTGGTCAACATTTGTGTTGTCTACTCTTTTTTTCACAAAAGGCAGTTTTAAGAGAAGCCTTCAAAGAAATTAAAATAGGCAGTAGTGATATTCCTAAACAATTAATACAGAATAAAACATTGTATATCAGTAATTATTTTTCAGAATATTCTCATTTGCATAAGGTTTTTACTGGTAGCTTTTTATGAATTATAGTTACAGGCAAAAGCAGTAAATCTTCGGTAAATGTTGTAAGTTACCAAGATAATTTTATTTGGCAATATCTGCATGTTGCTAATAATTCTATTTTTCACTTTGCTTAGCTCTAATCTCTCATACTTTTTTCTCTTTCTACTTTTTATATGTTTTTTCTCTATTTTCATTCTTTTGTTTTTGTCTCACGAGGCAGTAATATTTGTACTTTTTGGGCTTCTAAGGTCTTGCATATGTATTTCTAGTTATTTATTTCTGTTTAAATAAAAATTAGTAGAGTTTTTTCCCTATTATCCGGATATTCCTTTCTGTCTATTTTGCACTATCGTTGGTGATGCAAGTAGTTGCTACCAGGCAACTATCACTTCATGTATTGAAGTTCAATGAAATTTTGTAAGATTTTAAAGACCAATTAATCATTCATTATTTGGTCCAATTCAGATTATAATCAAGAATTGATTGTACAGCGAGATACTGAGACACACACGAAGGAAGCATAGCTAATTACTGTTTCTGTAACATTCAAAGGGATTCTTAATCAGTCTGAAGTGTTTCTGCTTGAAAAAAGATGGTCTCTAACCCTTGTTCTTTGTGTTAACTCTCTGAGACATGTAAGATATGAAAGGTGCCTATTCTTTAAGAACAAGTAGGCAGTCTGAAAATATACCTAGACCTGTTCTAGTTCTCAGAGATTGAATTTCCCTGAAATGACTGTTAGCCATTTCAACTCATTTTCAGCTCATTACTTTCCTCTTTGCTTTGGGTTGCAATGATGTTAATTAGACTTCAAAAAAATATATGATAGAGCTGGTAAAGCTGCAGACAATGAGTAGAGTAGCTTCTATATGATGCAACATTGCAATGGAAGGGGGTGTTTAAATTGGAAAAAAGAAAGCGTATGAGTGTTGTATAACTGTATATTTTTATCAGATCAAATCAGTCTACTATCTTCCCTGTAAGATATAGAGTGCAGTCTATAATATTGATCCCATGGAAGTTGATAGATAGGTTTTGATTGATTCCCAGTATAGGATTGAGTAAGAATTTACTGGTCCAAAGTTTTCCCATTTACTTCCATGTCTAATGGAGAACTAGAACCAGAGTCTCCCTGTACCTAATTCATCATTTTAACTTGTACATCACATTGGGTCTTAAAACCTTACACAATAATACCTCCCAATAATATCTTGTGCTGTTCTTTTGTATATATGGTTCAGTATATAATAATAATTATACCTTTAACAACAACATCAACCTATCCCAGGTCCTTGGGACAGACTTGACTGGTGGATAAAAATGTTGAACCCAGTCTAAACATCTAACTGACTATGAGACCATAATAGTTAATAATAACAATAACAATAAAAACAACACAAAAACAAACCCTAGTCATTATGTAAAAAATACAACTTACCCGCATCTGAAAAGTCATGGGAACATAAAGTGGAAAAAGTGGTCAAAAATGAGAAGGTGAAGATCTTGTGGGACTTTTGAATACAGATGGATCATCATTTGGAACACAACATGCCAGAAAAGACAGTTGTCAGAAACAAAGTGTACAGTTTAGTGATACCGCTGTACTGGAAGATGCCAGAGTCAAGGTAAAAGAACTGAGAAAAAATCACAAATATTGCGACCTAGCCATCGAAACTATGCAATTATGGATGAAACATGTAACAGTGATACCCACTGTTATTGGGGTACTAGGTACCATGTCCAAGGATTTTACAAAATACATCAAGAAATTGCAGCTTCCTGCAATAACACCAGCAGAACTGCAAAAAAACCTGTGCTACTTGGAATGTACATTTTAAGAAGATACTTGGTTGATACCTAGGATGCTGACAACAACCCATATCAACCATCAGCGCCAGTCAATGATATTTGAGATACATTTTTAAACGTTCAGTTGACTGAGTTTCATGTTTAATGAATAGAAGAATAATATGAACAAAGGATTATTTGTATGAGAGTGTCAAAATGCATGAATCATAAGATTTCAGAGTCAATTTTAAAGTACTTAAAAAAAATCCCAGCACTCATACATGAATTATAAAGTTATGAAATGTTTTCAACCAAAAGTTAGGGGAAAGAATTAGGCCTCCTTTTCCCCTGAGTGGTAGTCTCAGTCTAGGTCAGAAACCATTATGTTTAGACTAGAATAAATAAAAAGGAGAAGGTGAGCCATACAATGAACATTTTATGTGTTGGGTTTTTGAGCCATTAATGAAACACATTGAAGAATATCTTCCACAGCAAAGGGAATATTTTATACCTTGTTGTTTTCATGATTCCTTAATGTCATTAGGTTGTTCTTTGATTAATGAGGAAGCAAACAGCAAACTGTATTTGATGATACTCACAAAGATCAAGCTCCATCATATTTCATTTTTGCTATAATAAATACTGAGAAAATATATTGATTTTATGCCTTTCATAGTTGTCTAGGTGAACCTAGTTCTGACCAAACAAAGAGTAGACAATTTTTCTTTATTATCCGGCTGATTTTTTTAAGTGAATATTCATAATGGCACTTACTTGTGCGTTCAAATACAAGTAAACAAGAAGAATTAGATTTATAAACTGAGAGGAGGATTAATTTTGGCTCTTACTGAGTTCTAATACTAATAATTACATTCCAAATCATTATATAAGACTGCTTGAATTTAATTGCATCGTAGAGAATAAATGTTTAGTGTGTTTTAGCTGATGACATTCTCCCTTTTCTTTGTATTGGCAAAAAGCAGCATTTTAAACAGGATTATAGAATTATTTGGCAAAATTGTTTTCAAATTAATCTTGTTTGTAATCTGTTCATTTTTTATTTAAGTATTTAGCTGCTGGGTCAACCACATGCTGAAAAAAATATTTTGTTGGCTATCTGACTGCTGTCCTATTCTATTGTACAGTTCATATAATTGTATTTTAGTTGTTTGAAATCTCAGTTAGACAGGATTTGAAGGCATCCAGAACATGACATAAATTGAAAAAAGAAAAAGAGTAAATTGGATCATGTGTAAACAAATTCATGAATAATTATTCAACTTTTAATTTCATTCCAAAGGAGAATCATCCTGCTAGATCTTGATTAAATATGTAGATATGTGTGATAGGGTTGAAGTATAATATTGTCAGAATATATGTATGTTTTAGCTTTTTAAGCAAGCTGGTAAAGTGAAGTAACCACAGCTTGTTTGGCCAATTCTCATTTGTTCTGCCAAGAAGACCCAAGTTCAAAAACAAAAGTTCAGAATTTTGAATTCAGATGCAATGACAAGCTATAATTAAAATAAGTTAGGATTTGTAAATGACTAACTATAGCTTCAAATAGTAGTTTGTTGCCATTAAATAAAGGACAACATTTATCCTAGGGGTGCACAAAGCAAGCTATGTTATTGTTTTGAGTAAGAACCAAGCCAGTACTACGGTGATGTAGATCATGAAAGCACAGGCTTGGAAGTTGGATGACTCTTCTAGACAATCTCCTGTCCAGTGCAGGAATCCACACACTATTCCATACAATTGGCTATCCAATCTTTTATCAAAAGCTCTGCTGATGGAGCACTCACCGCTTCAGGAGGAGGATGTTTCACTCCTTAATAGCTCCCAGAGTCAGGAAATTCCTTTTTATCCTAACTGTATCTCTCTCTGTATCTTATTTCTCACTGTAAAACTTCTACCCATAAATTGGTATTGTAGAAATCTCCCTAATGCATGTCAGTATTGCTGATCTCTAAAGCCAATGCTTTAAATTCCCTACAGTTTCAACTTTGTGAACTCTCAAGCTTCCTCTTTCCGCTTTGTATTCAAGATGGACAGTGAATAATATTTATATGTTAGTATGTCAATTCAGTATCATCTAATAATCCAAGACATGTCAAGTAAAATATATTCTCTTTAGCATATACTACAACACAAAAATGTTTTATTTCCCTTGGGCTGAGTTGGGACACAAATATCTGCTTATCTGTAGAAGCACATCTTCATACAGGTGTCTTTCATAGCAGGGCCCTTGGTCTTGAGACTATTTCCTATAGCTGGAGCCATTTGTAATGACTGTGTTTCATGTTTCAATAGAATCTGATTTCTAAGGGGTATGTGTATATACACTGCTCAAAAAAATAAAGGGCACACAAAAATAAGGCATCCTAGATCTGAATGAATGAAATATTCTCATTAAATACTTTGTTCATTACATAGTTGAATGTGCTGACAACAAAATCACACAAAAATTATCAATGGAAATCAAATTTAGCAACCCATGGAGGTCTGGATTTGGAGTTACACTCAAAATTAAAAGTGGAAAAAAACACTCCAGGCTGATCCAACTTTGATGTAATGTCCTTAAAACAAGTCAAAATGAGGCTCAGTAGTGTGTGTGGCCTCCACGTGCCTATATGACCTCCCTACAACACCTGGGCATGCTCCTGATGAGGTGGCGGATGGTCTCCTGAAGGATCTCCTCCCACACCTGGACTAAAGCATCCCCCAACTCCTGGACAGTCTGTGGTGCAACGTGGCGTTGGTGGGTGGAGTGAGACATGATGTCCCAAATGTGCTCAATTGGATTCAGGTCTGGGGAACAGGCGGGCCAGTCCATAGCATCAATGCCTTCATCTTGCAGGAACTGCTGACACACTCCAGCCACATGAGGTCTAGAATTGTCTTGCATTAGGAGGAACCCAGGGCCAACCCCACCAGCATATGGTCTCACAAGGAGTCTGAGGATCTCATCTTGGTACCTAATGGCAGTCAGGCTACCTCTGGCGAGCACATGGAGGACTGTGCGGCCTCCTAAAGAAATGCCACCCCACACCATTACTGACTGACTGCCAAACCGGTCATGCTGGAGGATGTTACAGGCAGCAGAACGTTCTCCATGGCATCTCCAGACCCTGTCACATCTGTCAGATGTGCTCAGTGTAAACCTGCTTTCATCTGTGAAGAGCAGAGGGTGCCAGTGGTGAATTTGCCAATCTTGGTGTTCTCTGGCAAATGCCAAATGTCCTGCACGGTGTTGGGTGTATATGTGTAGGTAGGTAGGTAGGTAGGTAGATAGATAGATAGATAGATAGATAGATAGATAGATAGATAGATAGATAGATAGATATTCAAAATTTACTTGTTTACTGCTCATTTAAAAGTTAGTATTTAGAGGTAACTTGGAATTATTTAGCTTCTGCCTGTGACTTTTCCTTCTGTGCTGCCAACTTACTCAGCTTTCTTTTCTTGTTACTTCACTGATTGCTTAGCTGATTGTTTCCAGGACTGTACTGCTCCCCATTTACTTACTGTCCTCCTTAATTAACAGTATGTCTCTTGCAACTGCAGAGTTCAAGTAGGAAGGAAAGGGCTTGTCCTTCCTGCAGGTGTAATTTAATCGTATGGTCACTGTGCTCTTCTCTGGTACACGTGAGAAATGCAAGGTCTTGTCAGATTTATTGCAAGAGCAAGGGCAAACTTCCCACAAAAGATATAAAGTTTGTACAATGATTTGTGGAATTGAAGAATAACTACAGAGTATTTGTATTTTATCTTCCCCCCCTTCCTCTCTCTTTCCTTCCAGAAAGTGAATATTTTGGACTACTTTTTGTCAAGCTGTCTAGTTGGCAAAACAGATGGGAATTGGTGCTATTGATCCTTTCATCTGGAAAAATGCACTGAATGGGAGATTCTGCCTAATATGGCCAATTGTGACCTTTACCTCTACTGGAATGGACCTGAGTTCATGACTTTGTTACCATGGTGATGATCTTAACTACTACAACTCTGGAAAACAAAGGTGCTGATTCTCTATCATGCAGGACTGAACTGGTAAGAGTTCATGTCACCCAGATGGCTTAGCTTATACACTAGCATTTGTGTCTTTCAGATTACAGGATTCTGCTCCCATTTTAGACTGCAGCATGTGGAACTATATTGATTGTGTGGCTCTAAGCCAATGTGAACATAATAATAAGCGAACAAGAAGAGTTTTATTGTATGCCCAATATCACATTTAGAAAACGATATTGCCTTGCCCATATAGGTAGTCCTCAACTTACAGCCATAACTGGGACTGGGATTGCTGCCATAAATTGATGTGGTCATAAAATGAGACATTATATAATGGCACCGATTTACACTAGCAATCCCAGCATTTCCCATTGGGCAATTAACCAAGAATCATGGATTGTTAAGCGACTACCTCCAAGCCATTGTGGGTTTGGTCCCTGAACACTGAGTCTCAATAAGGTCTGGACTACCTCCATCTCCTCCTCCTTTCCAATTTCCTCCCCACCTATGCCCATTTGGCCATCCTATACTCTACCTTGTGGAGCAGCAAGCAGCCCCAGAATTATGTGGCTTTAGAGCTGCTTGCTATATCCTGGGAAGCCTCAGGCACCCCAGCCCACCCCAGCAAACATTCATTCACACACCTGCCTTCTCTCCCAGCCCCACATGGCTCCCTGGCCAGCAAATGCCAACAAGCATACATTTGCTGCCCAGCCCAGTCCAGCCCAGTCCAGCCTTTTTTTGTTTGCCCAGCTGCCCTTCACCAACCTTTCATCCATTGTTGTCTTCTTTTCAGAGCCAACTTTTCCAGCAAACCTTTTCTACTTTCCTCCTTTTTTTCCTTCTTTCTGAACACAGCACTGTCTTCATAAAACTGTCCTGGGATGCCTTGGAATGCTTGCTGGTGCTTGCAGGGGCAAGCTATGGTGACTGAAGCTTCCCAAGGAATAGTCTGCAACTTCACCATTGAAATCTAAAAGCAATTTTTGCTGCTGTGAGTTACGGCATTGAAGAAAAAAAATAGAGAAAAGATAAACATGTACAAATGTTGCCTTAAATGCTACCCATTCCACATCCCTGTCTTTCTTTTCATCTGCAAATGTTCCGTGTTGTAATAAATTAAAGTTTCTGTTACACATGGAAGATGCCAGAAATCATAGTTTGTTCAAATTATAATTAGTTATCAAATAAGACATTAATTAGGATCACGTTGCAATTTTGATACAGTGGTTAACAAGATATGTGCAAACTGTAATATGTTTCCTTTTAATTATGCTGAAGCAGGAAACTGACATTTATGGTAAAAATTATGAAGAGACCCTTGTGATTTATTTCTTCACGTGCAAAGCAGCAAGGAGAGATTTGCAGAAAACCAAGGCTGCTGTGATGGGTTTTCAGAACAGTTACAGGTAGACCCCAGTAACAAATGCATAGTTACAGCTGGTCCTTGAGCTTCCAGCTGTCATAGCACCCCTGCAGTCACGTGATCATTTTCTGGGCACTTGGCAACCTGCTTGCGAGATGGTTACAGCGTCCCAAGGTCACATGTTCATCATTTGTGACCTTCTGTGCCAACCAAGCCAAGTCAGAGGACAAGCTGATAGGAAAGGCCACAGGTTGCTTGGGTAAGTCTCAACAGCGACTCTAAGCCTTCAAAACACTGTGTTCATGTTGCATTGGCTCCCCCCACATTTTCACACACCCTCTGCCACACTGCAGTGTCCCTTTGCACACCCTTTTTGCACCCTACCCTAGAGTAGCCATTTATCTTCTTGCTGGCCTGCTTGCAAGTCAACAGCAGTTTCCTGATTACTTCTGCATGACTTTGGTTATGGGCAGTTGGCAGGAAGTTGCATGGAATGCCTCACTTAACAAGCCACAAACCTTGCTTAATGATGGCAAGGAGGACTGCTGGGATTGTAATCTGTAGCTAACTTCATGACTACATTAGTTAATCATGAAAATTTTGGTCCAATTATCATTATTAAATGGGGACTCCCTAAAACTGATGTGGTAAAAAATCAGCCTATTTTAAAAATAATAAAATACATCCCAAATTTTAAATTTAAATCACTTCTACTATTCATTAATATGGACTGGTTTTCAAAATATCACAATCAACATCATTAGATCTCTAGAGGACATCCACTTCACCTTTCACCAAATAATTTCAATTCCACAATAACTCTATGTATATTTTGTCTCCTTCATTGTTTGTGTTCTCACATAATAATTAATCTCTTGTATGTAGTTGTGTATACACATACCCCCCCCCCCCCCATTCTCAGCATCGAAATAGGGATTTAATGCCAATTTTTCATTTGGCTTCTTTTTTTTAGAGACCATATTTTGATGAATAGTAAGTGTTTTGCATGTTTTAACATAGTAGTAAATTTAATAGATCCTGGCAACCAAGGAAACTTTTGCAAAATAGGTGTAGATAAACAGAAAAACGTTTTACTGTTCACAAAGTATATGGATCAATTTATCTGAGTGGAAATTGAGAAAATATTTTTTTCCTTATTGTAAGAGAAGTATTGTAAATGATGAATAACATATTCCTTTACTTCCTGATTTTGGTAAACAGTTTAATAATTATGAAATGAAATTGCAGTTAAGACAGACATAAATGTCTATCTTAAAATGTCTCACTTCCTCATTTTCATCTTGTTCTTGGAACTAAGCTTTGCCTTATGAATAAGTGATAAATGTAGATTTTTAAAGTAAGGGCCAGAAAAAATGGGGAAAAAAATAGGAAAACCCCAGACTTTTTGTTGTTGCTTTGTTGTTTTTCTTTATAATATACTATAAAATTTAAAGGATAGCAGTTTTTCAATGTGCTGGCAACTGGCAGTCAGCAGAAGTAGCCTGCATTACTGCATTCTAACCACTGCACTGCAACGGCTTGTGTAATGCTCAAATAGCAAGAGACAGAAATAACTTAAAATTAAAATTCTATGTTCTATGGCTAAACATATTCTTAGCGAAAAATGTATCCCTGATGCAAAAGTGTCCTGCTTATTTCCCTGGATTTTATCTATCTTCTCATAGATTCCAAACTTTAATCTTTTGCTTTATCTAGCCATCCTTCCCAGTTTATTCTAAAAAGGATTTGTGATGACCCGGGGCATGGCACAAAGGCAACACAGTCAAATAAGCAAGAAGAGTCCCTTTATTATCCCTAACTTTGCCCCCAATGCCCAGGTTGCCTTCGGCCAGAGAAAAACTCTCCCAGGAACAGCCTTTAAGTGGGGAAAATTCAGCTGAAGACAAAGTACATATAAATTGTAACTAAAAATCCAAACAAACCACGCTGCAGTAATTAACTTGACAGGGCAGGAGAAGGAATTGCAGACTTGAAAGCACAGCAAAACACACACAGTTGGGAAGACGCCAGGAACACGGATAAGCCTTGATGATACCAGATAATTCATGATTTGCTCCCAACAACTTGCTGTGCGCAGCTTCCCTGTTTAAATACTGTGTTTCCAGCTGCAGCTAATAAAAGGAATCAGGGCCCTTTCCTCCCCTGTAAGCCACGTAACTCATGTTGCTCCCTTCTCCATTCCTCCCTGCGTGCTCTAGGATGAAGAGGGTATGGGCTCCAAATTCCTTCTGCTTTGTTCTACCTCTCCCCTGCAATGCCCAGCTGGACTGTGCCCTTCCCCAGTTTTTTCCACAGCCAATGGAGTCACACTCACACTCCCTGTCAGCTGCTCGGCCTCCCTCTCCAAATCAGATTCCGATGGGCATGACAGGATTTCAGCTTTTGTATCAAGCAGAAAGGAAAGATGTTTTAGATAATGTCCTAGCATATGTAATCGAAGCCATGCCTCATTAATTGCAACTCAGATGTGGCTGAGTGTCAGTAAATATAGGATGGGACTGCTACAGAGGTTGATTAAATAACATCTCATGTGGCAATAAATATATTTTGAGCCTTGCTTCCCCCTTCTCCCCCTTTAGCGTTTTGTACAACAAACATATGTTTATGAGGATCCCAAGTTATATGTTACGCATTTTATGAAATTAAAGTGACTTTATATCTATAAAGGATGCTGAAATAAACATTGTATATATTTCATTCCCCCCTGCTAACTTCTCTCTCCCTCTCTCTCTCTCTTGAAAAAGAAAGTATTTTTCTAGTGCTTCAACATTCCTGGAAATGTTACATTTTTAATTTAGTGGAACTTATTTGCTCGACAGCTTAACTTTTAGTGCATACAGTATGAACCTTGAATTTACTTAGCACATGATCTATTTAGTTCAATAAAACTTATTTCTCAATAGATACATTGTGTTACATGAGTCAGGGTAAAAAAACCCTAAAAATAAATAAATGAAAGATTAAATTTATTAACAACATTAATACAATGTTGATAATATAAATTTAAATGTCTTTTCTTCTGTAATAAACTGCCTCTTTTTTGGCAAATTAAATGATTTAGAAGGGGGAAAGAGGAACAAAATATGAAGGGAGAGCACAAGATTTATTAAAAACTGTGCCAGCTAGTTAAACTTTAGAACCATTATTGCAGTCACTGGATAAATTTCTCTTATTGATTCCTACACTGTCTCAGTTTTTCATTTTTTAGATAAAAGGCCCAATGGTGACAATATTGGCATAGTAAATGAATAGTTTAAAAGATTTACAACAAAACAATTTAGATTATTTTTCATTCTCTGTGGAGTAATTTTGATTTTTATTGCTTCAACTTTGTCAACTAAGAACAAGATCAGCTCTATGAAATCAATTTAGAAATGTTTTGGAAATAGTATACTTAAAAAAAACAATTTAAAATATTATTTCTTTAAATAAGCAATAATAATTCTAAAGAAAAACGAAGTGGAACAAATCTTATATCTTCTATTACTATGTTGACAGATTTATAACTTAATATTTTTCTTAGATTAGCCTTTTGTGCAGTTTTGAATATTGTTCAAGGGAGAACCATTACCATGAGTAAAAACTACAAAATTGTAAAACAAGGTGTTTCAGGATTGTCATTGTCACTTCAGCTTTTCTTGTATACTGGAATTTACAACTAGTCTGCTATTAGGACAGTGAAGATGTTACAATGCATGGCCTGGATTTCAGCATAATTCGTAAAAATGTGTGATTAGGTCTTATGTTTGTTTTCAGCACACTCCAAAGAAGATGAGTCAAGGATCCACACTCTTCTCATGTGGAATGATGGGTGAGTATTGCTGCCTCTTGCCACCCAACTCTGATATGATATGAATAAATATTACAAAGGAACAATTAGTATGGAGTTTGAAATAGATGTTCATTGCTTCGTTTTGAAGATTACGTTTCTCTTTCTTTTAAAAGCAAGCAAAAAAACCCCCATTTCCTAATTTTATATATGTTTCTCTTTGAACTTCATATGGTTAACTTCAGTTCTGCTTTATATTACATAACACAGCACTCAGCTGATATGTTTTCTGTGTAAATTTCCAACTGGCTGTTCTGCATGTCAAAAACTTTTGTGACCTTTGACGTATCACAAGTATTGTGGTATCTGATAAATCATCTATCTTCTCTCCAGTCTAAATCAGATAATTGGGATGATAGATAGAGAACATAGTCTATATATAAAACTGTTAATTGGCACATCTGGTACATTCAAACTTTGATCTTGTGGTTCTTAGTAATCAAATTTTATTTACTCATAGAATATGTAATAAAATTACTTATAATTCTTCACATATTCCAAGATTATTATTTTTTTGTGATGTGGGGTATTTCAAAGATATCCTTTGTTCTGAAACTGTTATTCCATCACTTATGCGTACTGTAATATATTAGGTCAAATAGAAAACCAATTCCTAGTCTTTAAAAGGTAGCAGAGCAGTCATTGTTTAACTAGTAGCCTTGTGCTGCTGCCAACAGTGAGATACTGTGCTGGCATCTAAACCACCATCCATTTGACTAGAGAAATATATTGAAATTTATGATGGTTTGAAGTGTTGCTGGTTGCTCTTGAAGGATAAGATGTTTTTTGAAAGTTTAGCCCTGTATTGTAGTCTTTTGTTTCTTATATGATTGAACTATGATTTCTAGTACTAATTAAAATGTTAGATAGACTTTGAAGCAAACTATTCTATCACAAAAACCGGTGCTTTCCCAGCAGAGCATCTGTTCCCCCCATTCATAGGCATTAACTTGATTAGAATTAATGGGATTGAACAATTTTATTGAGGGAGTCATTTTTCAAGATTTCCAGAAATGGAAGTTGCCTGAACAAAATGTATATGGTATATGTATTGGTTGGATGGAAGATGGTTTGTGCACTTGTCTTTAAAGACCTAGGTTTCAGGTTCAAGAAAAGAATAATAGTTCAAATATTAACAATACAGCCTAAAAAGGGTTAATAAGATCTTTCCAACCAAAAAGCTGTATCATGTTTGGAACTGTAGACCAACTTCTTTAGGGGGCACCCCATTGGGCAAGGCTTAGTTATGTTATTGCTGATCTTGTTTGCTACAATAACCTGTTTGCTATGATAACCTGTTTCTAACGCAAACTAATCTTCTTACTGACCATAGCTCCCCCTGTGCAATTGTCTTTGTTATGCCCAATCAAGAAGATCAAATCCAATTGGCACTATTTTTGTTTTCTTTGTAATTTTAGGCATTTTTCCCAGTACTTTTTATTTTGGCTTTTAACTGGCCCAGATTAACCAGCCAAGTCATTGTTGAAACTTGCTCAGATAGGTTCACTGCTGACTGCCGCAGTGAATTTCAAACTGCTAGGCTATTTCTGATTAGATAATTATGTTCTTGTTTGCACAGAAGATTGAGACAAATACATCCTTTCAACTTTGGTTTTGGATTAGAAACTGAAGAAATAAAGTGCCTTATGGGACTTCTTTGAAACAGGGCGGGAACTTGGCTAGCTTTCTTTCTTTCTTGGTCAAGAGAAGTAGGGTCTTTAGAACTAATTGTCCATTTGGCTTTCAGCAGATGCAGAAAATGTAGGCACTACTAAATCTGGTTAGTCCATTGAATAAACAGCGATGGTCTTGAAGACCATATTGTGTAAATTGAATAGTAGTTCGATAGGCCAACTTTTCTCAAACCCAAGGTCTCTCCCAATGTGCTAGAGTGCAACCACAGAGTTCTGGGGAAAGAACTGGGCTGAGGAAGTTTGAGACAGACTGCTGTCTACATCATTCTGCCTCTTAGGTTATAAACTGAAAAAAATTGAGAATGGTGACTCATGGTGAATTCTTACTGCATAAGCCATGGGAAAACTATTCTTTGATTCTGAAAGTCTTGCCAACTTGCCTGAAGGAGAAGCTAGGCAGGCCTGGCACTATAAAAAAAATCTTTGTCTTAGGAATACTGGTGCCTTTTTATAATATTCCTGTTTCATTCTCTCATGCTGTAGCTTTATTCAAAAATTACAAAAAACTATGTATCATACTTTCCATCTTTATTTACAATACATAAAGGCTTTTCTAAAATCTGAGCTAACAGAACAAATTTGCATTTAAATCATTAATAAAATGCTGTGGGATTTCCTATTTTTGAAAAAACTACTTCTTTTTAGGATTTATAATCAAGTCAATGCCTTGTGAATAGTGCTCTGCAGTCATTTACCTTTTAGGTTTACAGCAAGACAAATATTTTTTTCTATCTTTAATGTTTTAATATTTTTCCTTTCTCATTCACCACAATCATTGCTTGCAGCTGTTGTTGAAACATGATCATGGAGAGCAAGGAACAAATACAACATTGTATATTGTACTTTATATAGAAAGCGGTCTGTATAAATGGTCTATTTATATTATCTTTCTTATTGTCCTAGCTATATGTTAAATGAAAAAGATGCTGGGTATCTTTCAATCATATCTTTTTTTAATTTGAAAGAAAGCTTACTTGATGAGTTATAAGTTTGCATATGCTGCAACATTTAATATTTCACATAAATATCTCAAAAAGTGCTCAAAATGTGTATTGTGCTGCATTTTCAGTGAATGTTTAAACAGTCCACAACAGCCCACAATCCTTAAAAGTATTAAGAATATTTTTAGTTTTTAGATATGTTGAGGTAAATATTTGTTGGCTTCAAGAAAGTAAATTTTTTTCTGAGTCTTAGCTTTGCTGGAAAAGGATTAAGAAATGTATTGCTGCAAACTGAGCAAGAACAATTATACATATGTCTTGGGTTAGTAGCTCTTGACTCATGGACATGAGATATTTTTTTCCTTTTTTATTTTCCTCTGGTATCAATATTTCATCCAACCTTTCATAAAACTTACCAATGTAACTAGTTTGATGGTTTGGCAGTTACCCTTTTTTAATATTCATCTAATAAACGTTATTAGAAACCTGTTTAATAAACCGCCACTCAAATATGAAACCTGAAATTTCATTAAATATAATACTCAGAGTAACTAGCAGTCAATTGCAGCAAGAAAAGTTGCACTAGCGCTTGCAGTAGCTCCCCAGCTGTTTCTGAGGCAAATACCAACTTTTGAAAGAGCACCTCTATAAAGCAGCATGAGGAGGGCTAGAAGTTCTCATTTCTTGAGTCATTCTTTGCTTGAATGATTGATGCCTAGTTTAATGGGGTGGGGGAAAGCAAGACATCATTTCCAAATGGAAATTATGGGCTTATTTAGCTTTAGTTAGAGTACAGCCAATATCTGACTTAAATCTTTAACTGAATCATCTGAAAGAATGATTTCAAGGAAATGTGAGAAATAATCAGGAAAACTCATCAGTCCCATCTCAGTTGTGGGTTAAAATAGATCAGATCTGGACAAGAGGTGAATAATAGCATTTAGGAAAAAAATAGATTATCATAGAAATAAAAATACCTTGTGGAACTAAATAATTGCTAATTTGATGTTGCATAAAAGTAATGCTGATCTTAAAAACATTTAATCTCTTCGCTTATTGAAAAAGAGAAAAAATTAGTATGCAACATTTCATGAAATCCTGACTGTTTGAAATTAAAAAAGTAAAATAATAGAAGCACATTTAGTCAGAGAAGTTTTTCTTATATATTTGATGACATGTAGCTGGGATTTTCCTATCACTGTTTACCCATATTTACTTATTCAATTAATTTGTAAAGGTAAGACACTACAGTATAATGACATATATAATTTATATTTACATTTTATATTTTATGAGTTTTATAAGAAGATATATTCAGAATATTATATAGATATATTTATATTCAGAAGAAAATAAACAGTACTGCTAGATGCAGGTTAGTGGGGTGGGGAGAGAATGGGGATTTTGCAGTATCCTCCTGCTACGCCCACCAAGCCACACTATGCCCACCAAGCCATGCCCACACTATGCCCAAAATAGTAAACAATTTTGAATCCCACCACTGATGGACAGATGTAATCAGGAGAGGCAATCCCTCAGATAACTCAATCCTGTGTCATGTAGGACTTTAAAGGTCAAAAACAGCACCTTGCTTTGGACTCAGAAACAGATCCAATGCAGCTCGTGAAGCAGAGGTATAACATGTGTTCTTCTGGAAACATAACTGCCTGTGCTTCTGCATTTTGGACCAGATGAAGATTCCAGATACATTTCAAGGACATGTAGAGCCTGTTGCCCATGTGAAGCACATAACAGTAATACAACCAGAGGGTGACCAGGGCATGATTGACCATGAGTGATACTCCTTAATCTAGGAATGGGCCCAATTGGCATACAATATGAAGTTGAGCAAAGGTCCTCCTAGCCGTGACTGCCACCTGCTCTTCTTCGGTATAGATTCTTCAGTGATGGGTTTATTTTTTTTCCTTTAAATAATATGTTTTCTATTCGGTGAAAATTCAGAGCAGATGTTTTCCAGAACATTTATCCAACCACGCTTAGGCATGTTGGAAAAGATTTTCACAAAAGAAAAAAAGAAAGCAATTCTCTCCAAACATTTAGATTCATCAGGAAAAACAGCATTGGTAGCAGTTGAATAACAAAGGCCAACCAAAGATTATGCTCAACTACACAGAATATATGACAGTTAAAGTGTTCTTCAGTTTTATATCAATGAAGCACTTGTATTTCTGAAAAATTCCTGAAAGGATCCAAGTTTTTTGAGGGGGGATGGAACTATCTCTTTTAATTTTGATTTTCCCTGTATTTAGTTGTCTATTGGTAGAAATAGAGATAGATGGATCAACAAGTATTGCAGGCCCAATTGGCAAAAGAAAGCTTAGGACCATACTAGTTGGGAACATCTGGAAGAGGCCTTCATCTTGCAGTCAATAGACAGTGGCTAAAATGATGATGATGATGATGATGACGACGATTGGTAAGCAGTAGCAGTAGACAGGGAAGGTATAAAGAGAAGTTTGTAACTTGTTTTATTTTCCAAATATCTGATTACACAAGAAAATATAAGTTCTAAATTCCATTATAGGTCTTAGGTCCAACAACTGGAATGTGCTAGTTAGCCAGCATGTCTTCTAGTAGATATATAGGATATTATTTCTTGGAATTCCTGACCAGTATGACCTTTGACCCAACACATAGAAGAAGAGGTGGAGAAGCAGAAAGGCCGAGAGCTTGAATCAGAGTAGAGAGGTTGGAAAGGGGCAGCTAGAAGGCGAGACAGAGCAGAGCATGATTTATGATTGTGTGGTTTCCCTGGACTCCTCCTGGATTCCCCTGGATCTCTTTGAACTGTCTTCAATGTGCAGTAATCAGCTGGAGCTAAACTCTGGTTTGAGAGCCCAAGAGCCAGCTGCTGCAGCTCTGAATGATGGCATGGATTTTCTGAGGGAGGTGGAGATGACAGAAGAAACAAGCTTCACTGGCCTTTGTCAACAGCTGGGCCTACTCATGTGGTCACCAATGCTGTGGAGAGTGGCAGGCTGCCGTTGGGATTTTTTGAGGTTTAATTGGAGAATGGGAGCTTGGAACTGTATGAACTTCAGGAGACATCATAGGACCACACGGCTGCTACAATATCTAGTGCAGCATAGCAGGCCTTCTGGCTACTCCTCTGATTACTTTTTGCAGTGTTCTGTAATTTGGCCTGGGAAGGCTGCTCGGGGAATTCTGGGGCTGGAAGGGAAAGTTGGGTGAGAGGCAAGTGTGTGGTTGGCTGTGAGACCCTTTTTCTTAGGTTGGGCTCAAGGGATCATGTGAGATTGCTGCTACTGTATCAGCCTCCCTGCTATGTGGCAGCATCCCTACTCAGGCTCCTGGACCACACCATGGGGCTGATGGTGGAATTCCCCAGGCTTATAGTTCTGGGGGACGTCAATCTGCTATCCTTGAGGGTGGGCTCAGAGGTAGCCCAAGATTTCATGGAAACCATGAACTTCCATGGGCCTGTCCCAGGTCATCCAGATCCTGACTAGGAAAAAATGGTCAGACACCTGATTTGGTGTTCTTGTTGAAGCATGCCTGTGTGACCTGAAATTGGTGGACTTGTCCTTGGTCCTCCTGTCATGGTCGGATTACAGTCTGGTGGCAGTGAGTTTTTCAAGAGCTGTATACCCTGCCCCCGCAGGGAGGTAGGACCGATTAGATTGGTCCACCCCCATCAACTAATGGACCCTGATGGGTTCCAAAAGGAGCTGGGGGTTATAATTGCTATCCTGGTTCACTTCCTTCCTCTGAGGCTACTCTCAGTCAGTGTTGATAGAGGAGGAGAGATTCAGTCCTCACGCACTGCTTTGCAGGTACTGTTTCCACTCCTGTTCAACTGGGTGAATTCATCTATCACTATGGACTCAATATGCTGATGATACTAAGCTGTATGTCTCAGCTCATGGTGAGTTAAGTAATGCTGTGTCTTCCTTCTTGCAGTACCTGGAACTGTTAGGGGCTGGATGGGGAGCCAGCGGACTGAAACTAAACCCTGGCAAGACCAAGGGGTCTGGGTTTGGGGTTCTTTGGCCCAGGGAAAATTGCCACCTTTGGTCTTGAATGGGGTGGTATGACTCCAAACAGACCCTATGTGTAATCTGGGACTTGTGACTCCTGCTTGAAGAACAGATAGTGGTCGTCACCAAGAGGGCCTATGCGCAACTATGGGTTGTGCGCCAGTTACGTCCTTTCCTGGACCAACAATCCCTACTTATGCCCTAACTACTTCCTGTCTTGACTATTGCAACACACCCTACATGGGGCTGCCCTTGAAGAGCATCAGGAAGCTCTAGTTGGTGCAAAATGCAGTGGCTCGCATGGTTTTGTGCAGCCCTTGATGTGCACATGTATCACCTCTCCTGATTCTTTTATTAGTTTTATTGTTTTTTATATGAGATTTTTATATTTGTGCAAGCCGCTTTGAGTCACCATGTACAAATAGGCAGCAATATAAATTTTCTAAATATAAATAAGTTTTAGACTGGGAAGACTGGTGGGGGAATTTGGGAGTTGAAAACCATGCATATTCAAGCTGCCAAGACTGAAAAATACTATACTTGAGCTTTCACCTTTTCTTCTCCAATTACCAGTCAAGTTTCTGTGCTGTGGTGAGCATGGTTAATTTGAATTGGGCAGGGAGAAGCAGTTTAAGGTTTCCATTTTAAAAAGATTTGTAGTGCTGTGAATATCAAAGTTCCCATAACATTCTACCTCTTTAGAGTTGCTTCTCAGCAACTCCATTTGGCTCCATTTTTGGCAACTTTGAACAACTCAATTTAGTCATAAATAAAATGTAAAACACAAGATTACATTACAACTCCTATATTTGTTTTCAATTAAAGAATGAAAATATGAAGTATCACAATTACAAACTTTTTCTGTTTGAAAAGTAGGTAATTTTGGAAAAACTGTCCAAATGATTTCCATTTGCATGAAAGTTATACACAATACTGTGTGCTTTATAGGTACTTACACTCATGATTATTAAGTGAACCCAGCATATCTAATGGGTGGAAACCAAGCAAAAAGTCACAGATCTCAGTCATGTGGCCATGGGGCACTGTAACTAGTCACAAATGTGAACCAGTTGCAAAGTGCCTGAAATGTGATCATGTGACCACAGGCTGGTACGGCAATCATAACTTTGAGGACAGATTGTAAATAGCATTTTTAAAGTCTGTCATAACTTCAGACAATTGCTAAACAACGAGTTCAATCAATATCCTAATCAAGGAACTGCCAAACAAGCTAATAGTAAACAGCGCAACCAAAGAATCTCTAAAACCACTCGCACTAACACCAACAGGGCAAGCGCTAGAATATGAATTTGAGAGCAAACCTCATTCCTTACTAGCACTGATGATTACCTGGCTTGGGTAATGAAATGTCTGCAAGAAAGCAACTGGGCTACGAAAGTAACCAAGCTTAGAGAGCATCAAGGACCCCTCATTTCAACCCTGAGCCAGAAATATTCTCCTTTATTGGACTAGTCATTGTTGAGGACTGCTTGTATTCTAAAAAGATAAAAATTATGCTCTTATTCCTTTTGGTTGCTAACGCACTACTGAGATGTCTTTTCTTATTTTTAAATGCACCAAACAAGAAAGAAATCCTTGTATTTTAGACATCTTTTACTGCTGCAGCTCAACATATTCCTTAGTGAGATGCTGCTTGTTGTAAATAAATAGAAGGAACAATGTGAAGGCCACTGGTTTCCATCATGTATGCTATTGACATGATGTAAATTAATGCTTGATGAATTGGATGCCAGTGCTCAACAGATGTGAGATAAAACATAGGCTAAAAATACCCTCATTTTTATATGCCATGCTCAAAAGCATACCCATATTTCAAAACATTTAAAGCCCATAATTATGTGATATACTGCCGTAAATTATTTCTGTAAGTTCTTATAAAGATGATGATCATGGAGGAGAACAGTACAGAAGGATAAATCATTATGCTTTTAACTTATTTTTGTGTCTTCAGCAAACATAATTCATAAGGTTTATAGTGTATTTACCCAAAGGAAGCACTTGAAATGACTGAAACAATTATGGATGTTTTTACTAGTTTATCAAATTTCTAAACCACCCATCTCACCTAAATAACTCTGGGCAGTTTATCGTAACAAACAATTGTGTAAAAAGCATAAATTAGAAAACAGAATTAAGAACAAAGTTAAAAATTAACATGTTAAGTTAAAGAAGTGGAGGGAGCACTCTCAATCCACCAACCATCTCATGGCTGCATAGCACTTGTAGAGCCCTATGTTAATTAGCAGAACAGGTCTTCACACTATTCTGGAAGACTAGCAAGCCTCATCTCCAAAAGGTACAACGTTCCAAAGATTTCCCTGTTTCTTTTTCTTCTTGTTCAGCTTTGCTTAGTTTTAGTTTTAAGCTTGCTCCCATTTAAGATAATATTTGTATAACAGAAAAATTGCATGGTTCTTAGTCTATTGCCACCAAGATGACAGTTTTCTTATCTTCTATAAGTTTGTATATGAACCTGCTGGGAGCATTAACATTCAGAATTTTAAGAATCTCACCGGTGTATTAATATTTATATTTACTTTAGTTGACTAATGTTGGTGCTCAGTCTAAAGAAGACAGGCATTCCATTGGTGAGAAGTTGTTTTTAATTGGGGGATCAGTTCATTGTAGATATGATTGCATAGCACTTGTGCCCAGCTTCAGCTTATATACCAGTTATTCTCCTTTTTTGGAGAAGCTAGAGCTAGCATTAATTGTCCATGCTTTCATATATACTGTATTTTTTGGACTATAAGACGCACTCCCCCCCCCTCAAGTGGGTGGAAATGTCTGTGCATTCTTATAGAGCGAATATGGGCCCATTTTTGGCCTCACACAACCTCCACATGTCCCTTTTTTGCCCTCCCAAAGCCTCAGTACATCCCATTTTCAGCCTCCCTGGTGTCCAGAAGTACTCTGCAGGCCAAAATGTGCCCGATTTTGGCCTCGCAAAGCCTCTGCGAGTCCCATTTTGGCTCTCCCCGTCATTGGGAAGGCCAAAAACAGGACCCACAGAGGCCTCTGGAGGCTTGCTGCAGAGTGCTTCTGGATGCTGGAGAGGGCAAAAACGGGATGCGCAGGGCAAAAAAACCAATTTTTTTCTTATTTTCCTTTAAACCAAGGTGCATCTTATAGTCCAGTGCATTTTATAGTCTGAAAAATACGGTAATTGCTGCAATTCACCCTCGAAGCATGTTTAGAACTTGGGCTAGTGCAAAATGCAATCATTGGTTTGCTTTTTAGCTCTTGCTTTGTTATATTATAAGCTTATCTTGTCTTCATTTTACGGGCTAACAGTTGTTTTCACACAGTTCAAAATGCTGGGTTTTTTTATCTTATATTTTCGTACTTCTTAAAAATATCCTTGGCTTTCTAAAGCTTACAAAACATGGTGTGTATATTCATAAATAAAATCAGTGCAATTCAGTGATGCAGTTATGCCAGCTTATTGTACAGAGGGATGACTTAAAAAGAGAACATAGAATTAAATAAATGAAGAAACCTCTTTTCCTGTTGGCAGAGGTTGGCAGAGGTTGGGATAGTTCAGAGACTGCATTATCAAAGCTTTCCATTCTGTGGGTAGAATGGCCTTGTTCAAGTTTTAACTTGTAAATCATCTTCCAGGTACTTACTGGGTTGAAAGGTGACTCAGAAATTATTTTGTGAACAAATAAGATATAAATAAGGCTCCAGGATCCTGTTATTATTGGCCATAGCTAGTATGAGATTTTTGCTTATCGTTTAAAGAGGAAAATGGAGGGTCTGATGTAAGCAGGATGAACTAGTTTAAATCAACATGACTAATGAATGAAATAAAATACCAAAGGAGAAGGCCAAATAAAATAATGAAATACACTGCTCAAAAAAATAAAGGGAACACTTAAACAACATAATGTAACTCCAAGTCAGTCACACTTCTATGAAATCAAACGGTCCACTTAGGTAGCAACACTGATTGACAATCAATTTCACATGCTGTTGTGCAAATGGAATAGACAACAGGTAGAAAGCATAGGCAGGAAGCAAGACATCCCCAATAAAGGAGTGGTTCTGCAGGTGGTGACCACAGACCACTTCTCGGTTCCTATGCTTTCTGGCTGATGGTTTGGTCACTTTTGAATGCTGGTGGTGCTTTTACTCTAGTGGTAGCATGAGACGGAGTCTACAACTCACACAAGTGGTCAGATAGTGCAGCTCATCTAGGATGGCACATCAATGTGAGCTGTGACAAGAAGGTTTGCTGTGTCTGTCAGCGTAGTGTCCAGAGCATGGAGGCGCTACCAGGAGACAGGCCAGTACATCAGGACACATGGAGGAGGCCGTAGGAGGGCAACAACCCAGCATCAGGATCGCTACCTCCACCTTTGTGCAAGGAGGGACAGGAGGAGCACTGCCAGAGCCCTGCAAAATGACCTCCAGCGGGCCACAAATGTGCATGTGGCTGCTCAAACGGTCAGGAACAGACTCCATGAGGGTGGTATGAGGGCCTGACATCCACAGGTGGGGGTTGTGCTTACAGCCCAACACCGTGCAGGACGTTTGGCATTTGCCAGAGAACACCAAGATTGGCAAATTTGCCACTGGCACCCTATGCTCTTCACAGATGAAAGCAGGTTCACACTGAGCACATCTGACAGCCGTGACAGGGTCTGGAGACGCATGGAGAACGTTCTGCTGCCTGCAACATCCTCCAGCATGACCGGTTTGGTAGTGGGTCAGTAATGGTGTGGGGTGGCATTTCTTTAGGGGGCCGCACAGCCCTCCATGTGCTCGCCAGAGGTAGCCTGACTGCCATTAGGTACCGAGATGAGATCCTCAGACCGCTTGTGAGACCATATGCTGGTGTGGTTGGCCCTGGGTCCCTCCTAATGCACGACAACGCGAGACCTCATGTGGCTGGAGTGTGTCAGCAGTTCCTGCAAGACGAAGGCATTGATGCTATGGACTGGTCCTCCTGTTCCCCAGACCTGAATCCAATTGAGCACATCTGGGACATCATGTCTTGCTCCATCCACCAACACCACGTTGCACCACAGACTGTCCAGGAGTTGGGGGATGCTTTAGTCCAGGTGTGGGAGGAGACCATCCACCACCTCATCAGGAGCATGCCCAGGTGTAGTAGGGAGGTCATACAGGCATGTGGAGGCCACACACACTACTGAGCCTCATTTTGACTTGTTTTAAGGACATCACATCAAAGTTGGATCAGCCTATAATGTTTTATTCCACTTTTAATTTTGAGTGTAACTCCAAATCCAGACCTCCATGGGTTGCTAAATTTGATTTCCATTGATAATTTTTGTGTGATTTTGTTGTCAGCACATTCAACTATGTAATGAACAAAGTATTTAATGAGAATATTTCATTCATTCAGATCTAGGATGTCTTATTTTTGTGTGCCCTTTATTTTTTTGAGCAGGGCACATTCTAGTTTCCCATATTAAAGGGAGATAATATATATTTTAACCATTATATATAATGGTTTCCATTAACTTTTATAGTTTTATAAAGATTTTATAGTTTTTATAGATGACATGTAATTTTAATTGTTGAACATGACAACTAGTCTTTGATGCACAAGCACCATTGGGACCACAACTCCAGTCACTAAGGAATGTAATGAGTCATGGCTAATTTTACAGTTTTATTTACTGGGGTCTTTATTTGAATCATGTGATAGTTAAGCAAATCCACCTTCTTCCCCCACTTTGACTTTGTCTGTTGGAAACCCCTTGAGAATGTTTCACATGACCCTGGGATGCTGCAACCAATGTAAATACATTCTGGTTGCAAGGTGCTCAAATTGCAATCATATCACTAGAAGGACTCTGCAACCTTTGTAAATGCGAGGACCACTTGTAAGTCACTTTTTTTCAGCACATTGTAACTTATTTATTTATTAAACAAATTTATACAGCTACCCAAATCACACAGAGGCGATTCATGATTCCTTGTAAATGTGAAATATGCTGGCTGTAAATTTCATTTTTTTATTTTTTTTAAAAATAAATCTTTTGGGACTGTCTAACTACAGATGCATTAATGTATTATTTGCTGATTTCTGAACTAATTGGAAAGTACCACAATAAATGTATTTCAGATTAAGTTTTCATGTATTTTGTTGATCTAATGTATTTGAAGAGCTGTTTTGTAGTTCCACATTGTCCTAATTCCAGAAGACAGTTATGACCTAGTAATATAGTCAGTTCCTGAAGTAAGATAAATCAAGTTATAAATTATTTTACTCTACCCTCCATTAGTTGCTTAGCTAATGTTCTAACTTCACGCCACTGCTGTTTGCAAAGTCATTTTCAGCTGCAGTATGTTTTAGACAATTTACATTATCCAATAGTTTTTTTAAGCTAAATGCTTATTTTAAAAATCATCTAGTTTTCCTCCAGTAGGAGTTTAACTTCTGAATCTTACAGTGGGCTTATATTATTAAGTCCACTATAATCTATCTTTTTATTTGACTGTTTAGTCATTAATTCTAACCAAGATTTGACATTAGTTCTCTATCACTGATTTTTCTTTCAGACTGTTCAGAGAATGACTGATTATTTTCTTCCAATATAAGGATCAATTGAAAATCACCAAGAAATATCATTGTTGTAAAAGTATCCACAGTTCTGTAGAAAGTACATCATGCTCAAAGAATGCTGTTTCGATTTTGTTCCCTTTAAATACATTATGTCATATTTTTTATTTTCATATTGAGGGAGTCTTCGATCATTTTTTTAACTATGTGTAGATGTGATTGTGTGAATAATATCTATTACTTCATGGCAACAGACTGATTTAGTTCAGAAAAGAAGGCAATAGAGATAAATATATCATATTTATATAGCTGCCCATCTTAGAACAACTCAATGCAGTTTACAACCAATAAGATATAAAACACTATAAACATCATAGGAACCAGATACTCCCATAAATCATTATTTGATTAGTCTATATAGCCATGGGATTGATCACTGCAGACATGTTATTCGGGTTACCATTGTTTTGCTCCAGGTACTGACCCTGAGGGCCTAGGACCTCAAGCTAATTGTGGGTGTATTTAAAAATTTAAAATTGTTTAGCTATCTGCATTTATACACATGTGTTTTACCAACTTTCTAGTACATAATTATTAAAATAATTATGTCAGCAAATAATCCAGGAACTGTAGTCTACGTAAGGTTTCAGAACAAAACATATAAGCAATGGTTTTAAAGGTCGGCCAATACCAAGCATAGAAACTTTTTCCATATTTGATGTCCATATTTTATGCCTTTGAGAAAAAGATTAAAGAAGAAAGCATGGGATGAGCATATCAAGATTATAGGAAAGGACTCCAGAGTTCTGTGTTGTTGCCTGATTATGAGGGGGAATTATTAAAAAATGGAGACCTTGTGGATAGTGATGCAATTTGAGTATGATTGCACACGCACTGTGAACTGCTCCTGAACAACAAAGAAAGGGGAAAAATATTATTTCCTCTCGCATACAATACTAACAGAGTAATTTTTTTTCCTGTCCTTTGTATTGTTGCCATCTATTGCTTTGCAGGTTTTTCTCCTAATAAATATTCATAATACACACACACACATCACTAAGAACAGAATTTCCCCTTACTAAAACCTTCATCCCTCAAGACTTTGAAACAGAATCCACCCTATGTACACCCCCGTGTCATTCTGTTTAAATAGTCCTTTCATTCATCCAAATTGTTAGGATACCGAGCTGCTTTGGAGCACAATTAAATTTGCACTCCAGCGCTTTGAGATTGATTGTAAACCTTAATAATGTATGGGCTTAAAAATGTTCTTAGTGCTATAATCCCCAGTATTTTTGCTTCATGCTGAATAAGATATTAAATGGCCATTCAGATATGGCTATATTGCATGCCTAAGCAGTTTTGTTTCCAACCTTCTGATTTCCTTTGTCTCTTAGAAGAGAGAAAAAAGTAGAAGAAATAAACCACCACTCCTGATAATAGTACAGAATCTGTTGCTTTTCTCTGCTGCTGTTCTCATGGTTTGTTTCTTAACAAAGCTACTCTCAGCTGAATTTAAGTCAAAACTTTAATAACTGCCAACCGCAGCAGATGTAGGTGAGATGTTGAAATGAATCAGTAGCCTATGGCAGCTTACAATGGAGCTATAATTCTAGATGGTTTTGTTTTTATCCAAAAGTCTGAAGTATTTCTCAGGGGAGGGAGGATTCCACATATTCAGGATTTTTCTGCTCTCTGACCCATATTCTATCAACACAATAATGAATCTTTAAGATCACAATGATCTTAAAAGAGTTCCTGGATTGGCCATAGCATGAACTGGTTGGGATCCATGGCCGTATATATTTAAGGTGAATGTTTTTTTCCCCAATGGAAATTCCCCCCACCCCCCCTTAAATTCAAGTGTTGAGTATGAACAAAACGTAAGGAGAGATGGAAGCCTCTGGACACACCCTTCTTTGCTGCTCTTTTTATAGTGACATTTGAACAAAAATTTTTTTCCCAATAATTAATAGGTATCCTGTCCATTCCAACACTGTTTATCTTCAGTGGTTGCTGAAAGACTAGTGGATGGTAGTCACAGCTCAGGTAGCTAGATTCTATGCAGCAGCACTAAAGATTTTCCAGAACCTGTTGAATAATCCATTATTACTTTTATATAATTAATGCACTAAATCTTTTGATATCATCCCATTGTACTTTATTACCTAATAAGTATACGCCTTCACAATTTAAAGCGTAATATTACATTATAGCTTAGGCCGTGCTCTTTTTTATAACAGACAGATAGGCTGTCTGTTATAAATTATGATTTCAACATAGATTTTATTTGTTGTGTGTTGTTTTATTCTAGAACTTCTGACTAGATATTCTTTGAGCATTTTTAATTGTACCTGACTTTGTAATAAATACTTGACTGATTGATGATTGTATATTATTTTATCCTTTAAAACTAGAAAATCACAGATGGAGAGACCTCAACAGGAAATATACCCTTCAGGTCGAACAGCCAAGTGCCAATATTTGGGACTGCTTGCCTGACAAAAGTGATGAAAGCTCCTTATGGCAGAGAGAGCCAGCTAACGCATGCTCAGTAACCAACTTGATCAAGGATCTCAGCCTTAGTGACCGCAATGGCAACCCTTCAGCACCTCCCAGCAAACGTCAGTGCCGATCACTCTCTTTTTCCGATGAGATGTCTAGTTGCCGGGCTTCATGGAGGCCCATAGGATCAAAGGTCTGGACTCCTGTAGAAAAGAGACGCTGCTACAGCGGGGGTAGTGTGCAGCGTTACTCCAATGGATTCACAACCATGCAGAGAAGTTCAAGCTTTAGCCTTCCTTCCAGGTCAAGTACTCTCTCCTCATCATATGACCAGATGGGATTTAGCAATAGATTTGGGTGTCAGCCATGCCAAGGAATGCGAAAGTCAGCCACTTATGGACAAACAAGTGATATTTGGGGTAATGATCCTAGCTCTTCTGAGAGTGGCAGGATTGACATCCAGCGATCTCTCTCTTGTTCCCATGATCAAATTTCCTTTTCGGAATATTGTCTGCCCTCAGCAAATAGCACACCTGCCTCGACACCAGAGTTGACAAGGCGCTCCAATGGGCTTTCTCGAAGTCGGTCTCAACCATGTGTCCTAAATGACAAGAAAGTTGGAATTAAGCGAAGACGACCTGAAGAGGTAAAGGAACAAAGACCTTCATTGGACCTTGTCAAAATGACACAGGTAAGAATTGATTATCTCACACTACGAGGAGAATGGTCAAACCTGATATTTATAAAACAATACTAAGCGGTTTCTTTATGCATAGAGGTCTGCACTGTTTTGACACTGAGCGATAAAACTCAGAAAGCCGAATAGTTTGTTTATCTAGTTCTAGTTCTTTACCTAATTCCATATCTCCTTTCTTTGCATAGGTCAAAATTCATGGCTACTGTAATTAATATTTCCTCTAATTCCCCTGCGTTTGAAGACTATTTTCATTTTTATTCTGAACAATGTTCTTCCAAAGCTTACATTTTGAAAACTTAATTCCCTTTATAATGTAACTTTCAAATAAATTTGGCGTTTCTTACAATTCAGCCATTATTGAAATTGAGCTGTTTTCCTCTAGGAAGAAAGATATTGGCAATGTTTTTTGACCTTATATAATTAACTGTTGAAGAGGTGCTTATATAATGTGAAAACTGGAGGAAACCTCAAAGGCACTGGTGTTCACCTATTTTCTGTTTTGAATTCTCTAAACTGGGGAGTTCATTGTCTAATGAGCTTTGACTTCAGAGTCACAACATCTGTAATTTTCCACTTCGTTGTTGCTCTTCTCTTGAAGCAGCAGTACTTTCCTGTTCACTCAGGAATCCAAAGAGCTGAGCAGATAAGCGATCTGAACTATATATCAGAGGATGTGACACCCATACATTTTTACTTTCAGAACATACTTGCAAAAAAAAATAGTTTTAAAAAAGTGTGTGCTGCCTAACCGAGCTGCAAGAACTCTTAAAGTAAAGAACCCATAAAGCATGCCAAGTCCCTTTTATTATTTTATCTAATAACTAAAGTGCTATGATTCAGCAATTCTGTTATCATTAATTTTATAAACTTATGCTACTTAATAAAATATCAGCACTTCTATATAATCCAGAGATAAATCAGGCTTGAACAGTAGCTTGTGTGTTAATTTTGCTTTTGTATCAGAACTCCAATTTTGCTACTATGACATGTCTATTCTCTGGTCCCCATAGCCAGATTAATAAAACGGCCCAATTCAAACAATGTGGGCAGCAAGCTAATAACAAAATAAACCACACATACAAACATATATAACCAGGGGTGGGATTCTACCAGTTCTCACCTATTCGCTAGAACCGGTTGTTAACATCCTAAGCAGTTCGGACAACCGCTTGTTAGAAGAAATTACTGGCTTAATCCTGTAAGGAAAGCAGGAAGGAAGAAAACATTCTGGTGTTGCTTACAGAAACTGTCTCTCCGTTAACCCTTATTACATTCTTGGCAGGACTAGACTTCCTGTCTCAGAAACGTCTCTGGAATTTTTTTCCCCCTCCTTTGCTGGTACTTTGCTTGTGTGGAGTGAACATTCAAAGTTACAATGGCACTGAAAAAAGTGACTTATCACCATTTTTCACAATTACGACTGTTGCAGCATCCCCAGAGACATGAGAGGCCCGGCGAGGAGATGGGTGCCTCCAATGTGAGTGATGTTGAGTTGGCTATGCCCAGCCAGTCACATGACCACCAAGCCACTCCCATCAACTAAGCCACACCCACAGAACCGGTTGTTAAAAAATTTGAATCCCACCCCTGTAAGAGCCTATTTCTTCACCAAGGGCTCCTTTTCGTTTTTACTTTACCTGATTAAAATATCTCTTGATGGAAGGAACTATTCTCTCCTCCTTTTTTCTAGTATTTTATATATTATATATATCTTTGGCTGATTAAAAAACTTGATTTGCTTTTGTTTAAACTTTTTATTCCCTAATGAAATTTGGTAAATAAAGAGGGCAAGGAAATAACATGCATGGGTGACTTCAGGGGCAAATAATACATTAAACTGCTTTGGAATTCCTGCATGAAAATGTGTGAAATGTAATATGCTAATTACTTTTATTAGCCAATAAACTAGATAAATAGTTAAAAAAAAAGACTTGTTATACTTTAGGAATCCCAAGTTGAAATTCTACTACTTGGATTTCCCAGAAATTTTTTACTGTTTTGTACTTGCAGAAATCTTTAAAAGTATATAGTTCTTTGTGTCTATATCCAGGAATATTTGGGTATTCAAGGAAGAAGGAGCCAGAAAAGGAATCTCTAAATGAAACACATTTTTGTATTACTTAATTTTTTTTTAACCAGCTGGGCTTTAAATATATCTTGCATACATTCTGCAGAGCATCGGGGACTTTCAATTGCTTTATTGGGATAAGAAAATTAAGGGCGTCCGTAGTGAAAAGGATCTGCCTTTGTAATTGCTCTGGGATAGGAAAATGTACAATGAAACCCATGTATTACCAAGGAAGAATAAAGATAGGACAGCGATAAACTTGGATCTGCTGTTATATTTACCCCCAAGAAGATTGCTAGAACCATAAGGTAAATATTAGGATATAGATCTAATCGGCAAATTGAACTTCGATCCTAATGAAATCAGCGAGATAATTTTTAAAGGGTGTTGGTATCAAAGTAAGAACAAAAGTTTTTTTAAAAGGCACTCCAATCCCAATTATTTATTATTATTATTTAAGCGTCTCAGAATCAGTAATAATTTAAATGACTTTGTCAAGTGTCAATGTAGGTTTCTTTAAAGAAATCAGCGAACTTACCTTACTCTTCATATAGTGCACCAACAGCATTATAATTTAGCAGCTATGAGTCAGTTCATGTCCTTTGGTCATGTGTTTAAAGTCTCTCTCTCTGTTAATTAAAATGTAGTCAATGACCGGACAAGTTTAAACCTTATTCCTACCAGTTAATTGTTTTAACATTTTTACTTTATTTGCCATAGAGCTACACTATTTGATTGAGCAAACATATATAGAAAGATATAGCCATCCCTTTGTGTCCGTATTATTCTGATCATGTGCATTTCAATTAAAGCAATGGCAATAAACAATTTACGTTTCTCCTACCTTTTGCCCACATCAAAGTTAATTTTGTTGTACAAGATGCAATGACAATAAAGTAAACTTAAACTTAAAAGACTGAATGTGACAAATTTAATCATTCAGGACAAAAATACTCTCAAATAATTGACCATTCATGGTTTAAAGTTGGATAAGCCAAGTATAATGAATAGTTCCATTTATCTACTTTTAAAGCTTGGATCATAACTTGTGGATCCTTCTTATCCAAAGACTGCTATGTGCCAGTTAAATCTGTGATGATGGACATATTTTCCCAGGTTTGAATAATTTTAGCCATAATTAGCTATAATTCTTCCCGATTAAATAAGAATTCAATCTTAATTTGATTTCTATTCATGCCTGATGTAGTTTCAGGTTAAAATGTTACAATGCCCAATTGTAGACTACATTAATTGATGCAGAATAATAAATTAGTTGCCTGCAGTTTGTCATGACCTGGAGGTTTAATTCAGTAATTATTTTTACATGTAAAGCTTATTTTTACATGTAAATGTCTTATGTTGTCTTTTCTACTGTTGGAAAATTATGTCTATGTTTTAAAACACAGAGAATTTTTGCTGTCTGAATTTATTCAGGATCCAGTTAAACTTCCTGTACCAAAATTTGATAATTTGAAATAAAATTTGATAATATAATACAAGCTTTCTTGTAATTATAGACTGTAGTTTAGCTTAAGTTGTTTTAATATAAGTTTAAATTGTTTTATAAATTTAGATATTCTCTAAATTAATTTTGTGTTTCTTAATCATTATAGTGTCCTG
Source organism: Pseudonaja textilis (assembly GCF_049901715.1). NCBI lineage: Eukaryota > Metazoa > Chordata > Lepidosauria > Squamata > Elapidae > Pseudonaja > Pseudonaja textilis. The sequence goes on from NC_141993.1 coordinate 35,019,290, forward strand.
GATAATTATAGTATCCTGGATATCAAAGTCTAAAATATTTTTATAATATTCCTTCTTTATCCTGAAAATTCAGACAGAAGAACAATCTTGTGTGCCATTGAGTATATAAAATGGCTCAATGAGAAAAGTAGCATTTTCACACTTTAAATACATTTTCTTTTAAGGGTGCCCTCAAACATCGAAGGGGTACTCGCTATATCTGACAGTGATGCAAAACAACACAATATGTTCTGCTGTACAGCAAGATTCCAACTGTGCAAAACAATACAAGGTCCAGCACTGAAGTTAATTAACCATTTCTGTTGTGTGGGTCCTTGTGTGATCTTAACCATCTGGATGAAAGAACTAAATAAATGAGTCCCAAATGGCAAGTCAGAGATCTAAAAAAGGTTTTGATAGAATATTGCAAGAAGACATTCAGGCAAAGCAAGCTTCCATGTAATTGTAATTGTGATCAGTCTTTTTCATCATATGCTGGTTTTAATGAATGCAAGAAAAGAGGGAGAAAAACCAAACCAACCCTCCCCAAAAACATATTCTCGTAATTTATTAATTATTTAGATGCCATCATTTGAGTTCAAATTAACAATGCTTGCCAGCTGTTTTGGTGTTGCTTTGTTCAAAATACCATTTCATAAATCTACCTTACAAGAAACCAGAAAACATTTCCCTCAGAAATGGGCTGCAGCCAATTAATTTTTAAAAAATAACCTCTGAAAAAGGGGGTGGCCAGAAACTTTGTGGGGAGTATTTAAATGGACTGGGACAAAAGGTTCTTGAACTTCTCATATAAATGCTAAATCTAAACGATTTCCAGCACATTTTAGAGGTATTCTGAAAAATCAGAAAGCTTTAATTCTAAATTGAATACTGAATATTCTTTAACAAATAACAATTTTTAACATTCACTCTTTACTTTAATTGACCACAATTGTTTTAGGCCTAACTAATGTAAAGAGATAGGAAAGGCTGTAGATGTTCACTTACTGAAATACAATATGGATAGGTTTTTAAAAAGTGAGAATTTATTAATCCTGATTGTCAGGTTAGGACATTTTCCCAATGGATTGCGGGATGAATTTCTAGTAGAGAATTTCTAGTAGAGATACCCCTCACCTTACGGCTGCTAATTCTGTTACTTTTCAGTGTCACGATAGTGCTGAATAGGAGTTTTCACAACTGGCCCTCAAAGTTGTGGCCATCACAACAATCCTGCAGTTATTTGATCACAATTCAGGCAATTGATGGCCACTCCCACTTAACAGTTGCAGTACACTGTGGTCACATGATTGCCATTTGCAACCTTCCTGTTGGCTTCCCACAAGCAAAGTCAATGAGGAAGCTAGCAGGAGGTCACATGTCACTCCTATAAATTGCTGATTTTTCTCCTGGACACCACCTCAATGCACCCACCTATATGCCTGCACTCACACCGCACTACAGCACCTCTCCACCTCTGCCTCACATTCCATAGCATCCACATGCTTGCCAGCTTGATTTCAAGCTGCCTAAGAAAAAGCTTGCTGTAACCAAGTCTTGCAACCCCATTGAATTAAGTTACATGAAGTCTTCACCTAATGACCAGCAATCCTCACTTAACAATGGGGACTGCTGGGATTGCTGTTGCTAAATGATGTGGTTACCTGACATTTCATTTTACAGGTTGTGAGGGCTACCTATATTTTTATGCCGGATCTGTCTGCTGGAATCTGCCAAATGGACATTGTTAGAAATACTAAAAGATTATTGAATTAATTTTTCTTATCTATTTTTTTAAAAAATAATTGCATTTACCAAAAATGTGACCCCAAAACCCGAAAGTGATATTAAAGATTTGGTATGTTTACCCCATCCAGTTTTTTCCCACTGCCTAGACTCTAATAGAATTGCCTTTATGAAGAACTTCATTATTGTGCAAAGATATTAGATACATATTGATGCCGTGAAAATTGATAGAACATTGAACTGGGATATTTGTATGTATGTATTCTGGTAGGTACACAATGAAGTCATTCGTTGTGACAGGCAAGAATGATCTTTGCCTAAGGCACTGGAGTAATTCAGTAGACTAGGGTCTCTGTTCTCAATCTTTCCTTAGTTTTTTCTGTGTGACCAAGGCAAATTGTTCAGGGGCTTGGTTTTTTCTGCTCCTCAAAGAGTTTTTGTGAGCCATAATCGATTGCTGTTCTTAAGGTCACAAAGATTCCTAGAAAGTAGGCTTTGTAGAAAAGAATGGAAGCAAAGTTTTTAAAACCAACAGTGCCTTTTGTTTGTTTTTAAAGGAACCCTACAGAAAACATAGGAGGCAGTACTCATTCCCCCATAGGCAGCAATTTTGTGGTTGCCTCAAGGTCAAAAAGAGAGTCTCCAATTTTTAACCTATTCATGATCAGTCTTTTGTCATTTCATTGGCATTTTATTTTAGCTTACTTATTAGATTAATAAAACGGCCCAATTCAAACAATGTGGGCAGCAAGCTAATAACAAAATAAACCACACATACAAACATATATAACCAGGGGTGGGATTCTACCAGTTCGCACCTATTCGCTAGAACCGGTTGTTAACATCCTAAGCAGTTCGGACAACCGCTTGTTAGAAGAAATTACTGGCTTAATCCTGTAAGGAAAGCAGGAAGGAAGAAAACATTCTGGTGTTGCTTACAGAAACTGTCTCTCCGTTAACCCTTATTACATTCTTGGCAGGACTAGACTTCCTGTCTCAGAAACGTCTCTGGAATTTTTTTCCCCCTCCTTTGCTGGTACTTTGCTTGTGTGGAGTGACCATTCAAAGTTACAAGGACACTGAAAAAAGTGACTTATGACCATTTTTCACACTTACGACTGTTGCAGCATCCCCGCAGTCATGAGAGGCCAGGAGAGGAGATGTGTGCCTCGATGTGAGTGATATTGAGCTGGCCACGCCCAGCCAATAACATGACCACCAAGCCATGTCCACCCAGTCACATGACCACCAAGCCACACCCACCACTTAAGCCACACCCACAGAACCGGTTGTTAAAAAATTTGAATCCCATCCCTGTATATAACATGAAAACACTAGGTAATTGTGCCCTGTTGGCAGGGATCATCAGAAGTCTCCCTCCCTTCCTCAAATTTACTTTGCTAGTGGGAAACTTGGAAGTGGGAGAGAAATTGAGAAGATGTGTGGGTCAGGAATTGTGCATAAGGGAGCACAAGAGGTGCTGTCTGATTGAGAAAGATGTGTTGATGTGTGCAGATGTGGAGGGCATGTGGGTGAGTGGCATAGGTCAAAAGAAGGGTGATGTCTGAGAGTTCATGAGATGTATCATGCAGATCAGATGGGTGCATGGGGGGTAGTGGGTGTCAAGAAGGTAGTGTGGGGTACGTGAGAGGTGTAATGCCAATTGGGGATGGAGTGCATAGGAGTTGCAAATGTTGGGAAGAGTGCATGAGCATGTGGAAGAAGTGCCATACAGTTTAGGTTAGGGAGATGTGCAAGAGGTGCTGTGTGGATTGAAGAAGACATGTGGCAAGCCAGCACAGGTCAGGAAAGATCCATGGGGGGGTGTTACACAGATGAGGGGATCATGCAGTAGTGGGTTGGGATGGGATGGGAGGATTGCGTAGGAATTCCTTCCTCTCTATTCTACCTTTCCTCCCTTCCCAGAAGGCAGTTAAGTAGCTGCTGCTATATGGGGGGCAGCGGGGGAGCAAGGGATTGTGAGACTGGCTAAGACACTGTCATGAAATTTTAAAATATAATTATATATTACATAATTATAGTTAAGTACTTTGCACTGAAGAGGGCACAGCTTCCCCAAATTTCATTCCTTTAGGAGTCATAGATTTTGGCTACATTCTGTAATTTAGCCCATTTGGTAATTTAGCCCATTTGAGGCACCTTGGTTCAAAAATTATTGCTCAGTGATGCACTGTTTTTCCCAGTTAAAGATTAAACTACTAAAACAACAAGATGGATGGATAGAATATATAAACATACAATAAGAAATATGCTATCATCTTCATTTGATCACCAGCTGTGGTCAATATAATGAGAACCTGGCTTCTCTCATGGTTATTGCCGATTCTTTAAGGTAACTTTTGTGCTCCTTTTGTATATGCTATTAACCATGAAAGTATGGCTTGTAGCGATGGGCAAGAATCCATTCAGCAGTCACAGTGTGTGCGGACATATCTTTCTGTAAGAGCTTATTCCAAGCATACTATAGATAAATTTGATTTGCTGGTTACTAGCTTTAAAAAAAAAGAAATTCCTATAGTAAAGCTTTAATAAATACTTTTATTCCAAATATTTTGTAAGCTGATTTGAACAACTTGGCAAATAGATTTTGTTTCATTTTAAAATCACCAATTCCTATGTCTGTCATACTGTCAACCATGAAGTTTTATTATTCCTGTAACATATATTTATATTGTTTTCAACAAAATAGTTTACAGATCCTATATAATTACATATATAGAAATTTTAAATTATTGTTTTTCAGAAAATACAATTTCAAAATTATAAGGGTATAATTTATATTATAAATTATAAATATATAATTAAATTAGAGGGTCAGTTTGGCGTTAGTACTTAAGGCATTAAGCTAGAAACCAGAAAACCCTGAGTTCTGGTCCTGCCTCAGGCACCACCAGGGTTCCTTAGGCCAGTCACTTTGTCAGCCCTAAGAAGGCAATGACAAACCACTTTTAATAATAATTTACTGTGGTAATTTTCCACTGGTTTGTGGTTGTCAAATAGGCCGAATAAACACATTCGAATTTTGTAGTTTAATGAGAAACATACAGTCTAGGCTGAAATAGAACTGCCATGTTACCTATTATACTTCCCTTCACAGAGGTTTGTGAAAGAAAGCTAAGTATTATTGTTTGTAACCACTTAGTGATGACATATCTGCCTAATCCTGGATTTATATTCTCTCGTCATAATTACCCTACATTGATCCTGCGTGTGCACAGCTGAGCCATCTTGGAAACTGGTTTGTGCAAGAAAAATCTGCTTGGATGCCTGAGCAAAGCTCTTGTGTTTTCATTTGCAGGCTGGCTGGTTGCAGTTCTGACAGGTTCCTTGTGATTGTGGTAAGGGGTGTGTGTGTGTGTGTGAAGTGGGGGTAGGCACTCAGTTTATAATTTTACTAGGATTTTGGTTCCTGTGGGAATTTGATTGGGCAGTTAGGCATGGATACACACACAAAACACACACACACACACACATATATATATATGCAGGTCTTGGCGTGTTCGGGTCTTTTCCTGTGTAAGATTGAGAGTATCTTGGCCAAGATACTCTCAATCTTACACGGGAAAAGACCCGAACACGCCAAGACCTGCATACATGTACCCGTGAAAATCTACATAAATACACACACACACACACACACACACACACACACACACACTTTAAAGAGAAAGAGCGGGAAAGAAAAAACATTATACAAGTGGCCCTTAATGCTGTCACTTCTTTGAAAGGAATTTTGTTAGTGACTTTAGAGTGATTTGTGCAAATATCTACAGCCTCTGGAGAACTGCCTCTCCTGCTGCCCCCTACAGAGCAATTGAAAAGAAAGCTGCTACCTCCTTTGAAGACTGAAAAGCTTTCAGTTTAAAAATATATGTGTGAGAAACATTGTACTCAGGCAAGTTTAGGTATTCAAAACCTCCAGCGCATATAACACTTTAGAATTTGAGGAACAGTAAGTGGGGTTTTGTGTTTGTTTCTTTTTGTTCATGCAGCAGCACAACAGCTGCTCATACAGCTTCCTTTCCCTCGTTTTTTAGTTTTTTTAGTGTTGTCTTAATCCCAGACATCAATCAAACCAACACACTCAAAAGGGTCACAGAAGCACAATTTGTTCTAGTATTGCCCTTGACATGCTTCTCTCTGATTGGGGAAGGCGGGAGATAGATTTGTGTAATAGAATTACATTAATTTCTCTCCTTAGTAGGATGAATGAGGGTGGTGAATGGTACTGCTGAGGCTTTGAAGGGAACTGTTAAATATCTACAGTAAATGACTTAATTTAAGTATCTGCACAATTTTAATTGCCTGTGCAAGAAAGCATCAAACCATTCAAGTTCATTGTATGGATGCCATAATCTATGGTCCTGTTGGTCTAGTAGGATGTGTACAATGTAGTATCAGGTAAGGTAACTTTCTGAGAAAGTTCACAGCTACAGTGAGCAAAGTAGATAGGGCCCAAGTGCTATGTTTTTATAGTAAGCGTAAAAAGATAGGCTGTGTAGATGTGCAAAGGGTGTTCGTTTATCACACTAAGTCTTGGCTTGTTGAACTGCAACGTTATAGGTAAGTCAGAAAGAAACCACATTCAGACTTTGCCTTACTTGTGGAAGTAGCCACAGAGGCAATAACTTCCAAACCAGTATTATCCACTTCTATGACTTGAGAAGTAGAGGGTTTTCTTCCCTGCTCAATTGTTTGGATGGGCATCGCTATATAGGAACTATGGTATTCTGTTACAGTACGAATTTTCTATACCCAAAACAAAACATATATCTCCTTTGTTGTCAGTGTTCCAAAGAAAAATGGCTTCCAAGCTGACAGTTGTTACAGTTTAGGCACATGTTCAATGTTTTTTTTCATTTGCATTGCATTCAAGATTGGTGATGAATCCATCAACAGTTTTTGATTGTTTTATAACTGATTTAGTTTGATGTATTTCACATCTATCTTTAAATATGTATGTAATCTTTCATGATACATCCTAAATAGGCCATAAATATGCATTTAAAATAAGTAGCAATAGGCAATAAGTATGCATTTAAAATAATAATTGCATAGAATATTCATATGTGATCCATATTATTTCGTAATAACTTGACAATGACAATGACATAATTAATCTGGTGACTAGACATCTCTGACCAGTTCTCTTAGCACCTACTATCTAAAATACATGACAGTTACTTCACCATGAAAAGTAAATCCTGAGCCAAGAGGGGTTTTGAAGTTTTAATGAAGGATGATAGAGGTTGAATACATTAAATCAGGGGTTCACCTACCCCCAAGTCTGCAGCCTGGTACCGGGCCATGCCCATTGGGAAGTGGGCCATGCAATAATCCTCTCTGCTCAGCCAGAATGGTTGAAGACTGCTACTTTAAATCATCCCAGAAGTTCAGCTACACCTGAATCTTTCATCCTGTTTTTATGATGAAAAAAAAAAGTGTGTTTGTATGTTGATTCTGACTGTATGGAGAAAGGTAAGATTAAAGCTTCAGAAAAACATTTTTCATTAAAAAATGGATTCATAGTAGGTGTAAATTGCCATATTTTAACTAAATATGATAGCACTACTTTTGAAGGGCAGCAGCCTTAAGCAAAGTGATTTTCAAAATAAATAAAGTCAGTCACAAGAAAATATTCTACTAGAATGCAGCTATATAAATCTTACTGCTTGAAAAGTAATGACTAATAGAAATTATTTGGAGCATAAAAGCATGATGGCAATAAAATATATAAGGTCAACTTTATGAATTACAGCCGAGGCATAAACTTTCATAGGATTATGCTGTAAATATTTTTTAAATGTACTGGCCCCCATCAGTTTAGTCTTCTTCAGGGTATGGAAACATCTGGATTTTGAAAACCAGGTAGCCCAGTGGGCAAATCTCAACTATAGAAGAACCTCACTATTTATCACTACAATACCCTATGTAAAATACATAGGTCTATCTATTTAGAATTCTTCCTTCACTTTAAGGAAGCAGCTATCTACATATATGTTGCTCATATAAACTCATCCCCATTATTCAAGCAAATGGGTGATCATTATGGAGGAACTTCGTATACATGCAATAGGCTTATGAGCCCACCTCCGTAAGAGTGATGTAACTTTTCGATAAATATATTGCAGTGTAATTTCTTATTACATTTTATAATCTAACATATTCATTAAATGTAAGATTTCATGGACTTCTGTAGATGCATTCAATATTTTCTTTAACAAGGATTTTACACACATTGATAAATGCATTGTGAAAAGAAACAGAGGAGAAATAGCCGGAGAATAAAATCATATTTTAGCAATATTGTCACCTCACAAATTGCATGAGCCACCAAATATTTATTTGAAAAATATATGTATTGTCTTTTCCAGTAAGATGTGAGTCTTTTCCCAAGACTCCGTTCAAATTCAACTACATATAATCAATGTCTGTCATGTTAAAAGTATGGAAAACTGCTGCCCGAGTTTACTCTCCTTACAAATAGTATTCTATATTAAGAACACTTAAAACAAGAACCCAAATATGGGAAGCCTAGTATGGGGTTAAACCTGCTTTTCTTGTTAGTTTCTTGCCATAGGTATTACCTGCCCTCACTTTCTTTGAATTTGATAGCTTAGTCTGGTATGTCATGACATATCGTTACTTGACAAATGAAGAAAAAACCATCACATATAGAGCCATGGTGGTTATTGCATTACATGCAAAGTCAAGAGTGCCCTATAGAATTGCCTTGAATATCCATAAGGATTGGACTAAACTTTGTGGAAGAGATGCAAAAGATTCTGGAAGAAATAAGCTTTAGCTTAATGATACTTGTCTTATCTGCATGTTTTAAACTGATTAAAACATACATAATTGTTGTGGCTCTGGGCTTGGATTCAGCTCCTGTGATTGATATGAGTTCAAGTGAGGAGGTCATCGCAGAAAAATATGAGCCGGCCTGGCTTAGTGATTGGACTGATAACCAGGATGAGGAGATGGACGTGACAAAGGATGACAGACCTGATGTATTAGAATTGTCAGGACCTTTGACCTCCTCTGGTTCCTTATCTGATCAACAGCCGGGAATGGCTGACAGGGAAGTTTTGAGAGAGTCTTCTAGTGGAGATGAGAACTTGGAAAATTTGTGGTTAAATGTAAAAAATAGAAGACGGTTGAGAAGGCAAAATCAGCTGGAGCGAATGAGAAGAGCAAGTCAGTAAATTAGCACGTTGCCTCAATGAGTATAAAAGGACACAGCTGGGCTGGTAAATTTTGCCAGGAACGAAGTGACTATTTGAGTGAGGACGTTACAGCAAGGAGCTCTGAGACTGGAGATTTATTGCCAGGACTGGTTTGCCGGACAGAGTAAAGATTTATGCTGTGGTTTCTGCCAGCCGTTATCTTGTAAGACTTCTTTCCGTTTGATTTAATTGTGAAACAGCTGCTTTCTGTTTTGTTCGTTTGAATTTTGAAGGGGAGTCATAACACATAATAGTTTATATATCTGAAAAAATAGAAACATGAACAAATGTATGGATTTTTAATGTAGAGAGGTTCCATGTCCCAATGCAGAACTTTAGCTACATGGACATTTTTTAGTCAATGTGTACGGAGTATGGAGTAATGAATATTTATAGATATGTGAATATAGGATACTAGCAAGTGATTAGAGAACAAACAAGATGTATACAAATCCTATCCCATATTGGATCTTTCTTCAAGCTTGTTCCCATATTGGTTGAAACTACAGTGTAATGGCTAGTATCATGTTCAGGAAAAAGAATTTTTTCTGTGCAGAAGTTCTATATGTTCTAAATATGTCTAGAGATTCCTGGGAGACATGAAAGAATCCTCCTAAATCACCTTAAATTTGTAGTTAGATTTGCCTTGAAATTATCAAGATTTAGGGCTTGAAAACCTGGACATTCACAGGATTTAGAATTTGTGCAAGGAAGCAAGAGGCCACAGCTATGAAGTATTAATATGTCTAAGAAGACTAGATTTGGAGGGCGAGGTTAAGTTATATAGTGAATTGTATAGTCATAGCATGATCTTTTCTAACTCTAGGCTAGTAGTAAGCAAGATATCCAGATTCCCTTGGATTATTAGCCGTGCTTGTAAAGAATGGGCAGGTGTAGTTCTTTAGTGGACAGCTGCACTGCAGACTCATAAATGTTCATTCTTTATTTCTTAGGCAGCCTTGACAGACAAATGCATTGAGACAGCAATTTGTCAGTTGAATATACGGCTCCCTTTGTTTCCCTGCTAATGTAGGAGCATATGGAAAGAGGAAATAAAAAGATTCTTTCTTTGTACTAAATATATTGTGGCTTAATCATTGATAAGAAACAGGCCTGGCATGGTGTGGGTCAAATGTTCATAAATGAACAGATTCCCCCAAAGAAATGGGGCAGAAGAGGTAGGAAGGGAGCTGCTTATAAAAGACTAATTTAAGGTCAAGATTAGGGTTGTGCATATTTGCATTTTTCATTTACAGGAGGGAGAATCTTGTATCTGCAGCTGTATGGTAAGTGCCCCAAACACAGCACCAGGTTCCTAAATAGTTATATTAATCCAGCAAAGGAAAAAAAGAAAAGCTCAAGTAATGCCTCTTTGTGTAACTTTTGGAACAGTAAACCCAGATCTCAATAGCATGTTAGCCATGGCTTTGCATGAGGAATGAAATGAGCAGTACTGAAAATAGTGTACTGTGCATAATTCTTGAATTATAAAAAGTAGTCTTTGAAATGCTAAGCAGAATATGTGAATATATGCACTTTTTTAAAAGGATGAAAAGACAGAACACTTTTAAGTGAATAAAAACAAATGTTCTATAATGTTGGCAACTTGCAAAGCAATATGTGAAGGGAATTTCTTAAACTGTAAAGAGTAGATTTTTCATGCAAAATACACAGTACTGAAACTTATATGTTTATAAGATGTATAAAAGTATGGAAAAATATGAAAAAGGAATAGAATATAAATCTGTTGTATTGAATGGAGCGCATTAATATTATAATTTAGGTTTCAGGCTAGGATCTTGATTTTTGTAAATCAAGGTATATAACCTTATAAATCAAGGTATAACAAAGAAATTTCTCTAAATTGCTGGATTCTCATATCACAATTCAATTTTGAAGCTTAGCTTGTTCTGCAATCTAGATAACCAACATACTTTAAGCAAATTATGACTTAGCATGATAAATGACTCAGGGTAAATTATTTGATTAGGTATATTGCTGTTTCCATAATATGGAATATTTGTCCTTGGATATGCATGTAATAGTTTGTATTCAATCTGCCACCATATATTTCCCCAGAATAGAATTAGAATTAGAATTAGAAGAGAAGAGTTGGAAGGAACCTTGATGGTCTTCTAGTCCAGGGGTCGTCAACCTTTTGGACCTCAGGGACCACCAAACTCATAATTTTAGATCCCAGGGACCACTAACTGGTTCTGTGGGCATGGCCTAATTTGTGGGTGTGGCTTGGTGGTCATGTGACTGGCTGGGCATGGCTTATATATAAATATTATAAATATTTATATAAATATTGAATTTTTTATAAAGCAACTTTTACCCAAAATCAGGCAAAGCAGGCAGATTGAGTTGCTCACAGAATCACAGATTCATTCAGAGATCTATCTATCTGCCATTGGCTAGCTCAGTCTGTCACATAAATTTGCTTGCAAGCAAACTCATAAAATTTGCTAGCAAGTAAATTCACAAAATTAACTCACAACACACCATGCATGTAAATATTGAATTTTATATTTTTTTAAAAAAACTTTTACCCAAAATTAGGCAAAGCAGGCAGATTGAGTTGCTCACAGAATCATTCAGTGATCTATTTATCTGCCATCGGCTAGCTCAGTCTCTCAAATTTGCTTGCCGTGAGTCTGCACTGAATTTGCTTGCAAGCAAACCTTCAGTCCTAAGGGAGGTTCGGCTGTGCTTAAAAGCAGAGCCGAAGATCTAAAGACTAGCTAGAAAGCAAGAAATCCAACCATTTCCTGCTTCCTAGCTAATCTAAATCTCCCGGAACAGCAGAGCAGATGATGATCGGAAAAAGGAAAAATAGAAATTTAGCAGGCAAGTTTGCTGGGTAAGGAGTGAGTGGGCAGGGAGGGTTCCCGCGGGTCATGTGGGTGGCGCAGCCTTGTGTTTCTGTGCAGCCTGGATTTATTGCTTTGAAGGGCTGCTTTGGGGGTGAGATTTCTTTGCGGCCCACCAAAATTTTGTCAGGGCCCACCGGTTGGTGACCGCTATTCTAGTCCAACCCCCTGCTTAGGCAGGAAACCCTACACCAGTTCAGACAAATGTTATTTAATCTAATCTTAAAAACTTCCAGTGTTGGAGCATTTACAACTTCTGGAGACACGTTTTCCGCTGATTAATTGTTCTAACTGTCAAGAAATTTCTCCTCGGTTCTAAGTTGCCTTCTCTCCTTGATTATTGGTGATTCTCTCCACTCAGGTGCTTTGGAGAATAACTTGACTCCTTCTTCTTTGTGGCAACCCCTGAGATATTGGAACACTGCTCTCATGTCATCCCTAGTCCTTTTCATAAGACTAGACATATCCAGTTCTAGCAACTGTTCTTTTATATGTTTTAGCCACTTAGAATAGCCCTACAGGGCAATGTAGGTGGCAAATAAATTTAACAAATAAATAATAAGTAAGTAACGTTCAGGAAGGAAACCAACGTTAGAAGATTAAAATGGAAAAGAAATTGGAGCAAAGCAACAAAAGGAACACCAATGGCAAAACTAATCCCCCAACAATGTTTCAGCAAAGACAGCCATGTGTCAAAGTAGAAATGTATTTAGTAATAAAATTTCAACAGCTGCAATGTGGATTATGTGGCATTAAATGTTTGGCAGAAGGCTAGCTGCAGTCAGAAATGGTATGAAGTTAATTCTTCTCAGCAAAGATACATCTGTAGTAGTACAATAAGATGATATTATTAAAGTGCCAAGTGAGGAGGTATTTGTTTGGCTTCTCCAAAGTCTGAGTATTTCTCACTTGCTGATTTCACATTCTACACGAGTTCCTGCAAACCACTCAAATATGAATGGAGCCATTGGAAGTTGGCAGGGCAATAGGTGGTGGTTATCCCACCTTTTGAATGCAGTTGACCATAAAAAGGGGCACGTCCTAATAATTGCAAATAGATTTGGATCCTGAATGGCAATGGGGAAAGTAGGGAAGTCATGGCCTTCAAAAGTTCTGTAATATTCCCATTTGATTTTTTTAAAAAGTGCAAACGCAGCACCAGGGACATCTCAGCTGCATCTTTTCTTGGGATCACGTGGCAGCCTAAGGCAGGTGGTTGATCCTACAAAACAAAACAAAACAAGAAAACCCAGGTTGTCTGAATTGTGGACAGATCCAAAACACCCTTTTTAGAATTTTAAAAAACCTGGTAACTGTATGTATTTTGACAACAGAATCAGTAGGTTACCTAGATTACAAATGGCAGACTGTTACATCCAACAGTGTATATGTAGTTATTTTGTAAACCAGTCTTATTGTACCTAACAAGAAATCAAAATTATTTCTTTCATTATCTCACTTATCTAATGTAATAATTAGACATTTATTCATCACATCTACATGATTGCCACTCGATAAATTATTGGGATCTCTTAACAAATTGATATATAAATTCATCTCAAAATGCATTTTTCTTGCCTTGATATACTGTACATGAAAAAATATGGTCTTAAATTTTTAAATAAAACTTGCAAATTGTAGAAAATTATTACATGGGCATGCTCAAGAAATGCATCAGTCAAGCAAGATTTCTTTTTCTTCAGTGAAGCTCACTAAATTGTTTTGGTGCCGATTCCTATTTCATGACAGATCTACATTCATCAGAATCCAGTGCAATTCATAACCAGGCTAGTTTTTTCTGGACTAGTAAGACTTTGTATTCCCAAGTATCTCCATTTTTAGCATTATTGTATTGCTATTATATGTCCATTGACTTTTGCAATTAGGACTTATTTTGTACCTATTTGCATAGCATGACAGCCAAGTGACTTAATATATACTGTGTTAAGCAAATTTAAATAATATTCTCATCATCACCAACCTTCCTATCTTGGTTAATTTAATTCCCTTTAAAATCTAGACTTAACCATTTTCCAAGTTTTATCAACCCTTCTAAGAAAATGGATAAATTTGCCCTTTTGTTGCTCTCTGCCTTCACTGATTTAAGCCCCATTGGACTATTGTTAATCATATCACTCACCTACTATAAGTACAAAACTATAATACAATATATAGTATATGCCCATGAGCGAATAGACTTAGATAGTAGCTGCTTGCTTTTCTTTTGCTTCTTCCCTTCTTGGTTCCAGGTGTAGGTAACTACAACTATTTCCTTTGAATATTTTTCTCTATGGCCAAATTTGTCCTGTCGGTTTACGAGTAAGCTTTCTGTGCAGTGTATATAAAGAATGGTTACTTGGATACTGTAGTTCTTCAAACTTCTGTTGGCACATGGGTTGAGAACTAAAACATTACAGAAAGGTAAATGTGTTTGCTAAAGAAAACAACTGTTCATTTCATATGAAGATACTAAGTAAAAGTTGTATTCTTTAAAAGAGGTCAGGAATGCAGTGGGGAATGAGAGACACAACTTAAATGCTTGTGAAAGTGCTGACAGTTTCTCCCCAAACATTGCTAGTCTGAATCGTCCTTGGTAACACTATATTCTCTAGATGTTGTTCTATTTATTACTTGTGTTTTGCCCTAGAGTGTCCGGATACTGTATTTCATTTGAGTCAGCTGTCTTTTTTTAAAAAAGTGCTATTGAAAAGCTTATACTCATGTATATTCTTATTGACTAATTTTATGCATTTTCCAACAGATAGAGAGTCCTCGTGAAAGGCATTGCTGTAGAAGGATCTTTTTGTGCTCTCAGAATTTAGATTCTCTTTTAGTCCTACTGAATGAGAAATGTGGAAATGAAGCAATTCTCCCCCCCCCCCCACTGCAACTAGTGATTTAGAGTTCTCACAGGCTTCTATGTTTATCACCTGGCATAGTTATAGCAAACAAGTTTAACATGTAACCTATGTGCGTTGGCTGGGGACATTAGTCGATTCAGTATAATTAAGTGTGAATCACTTAACAACATTGCACAGAGATAGAAGCTTTAGCTCTGGTGAAGCCTTACATTCTATAGTAGATGCAGAAGATACAACAAAAGAGAGATTTACAAAATGAACCTGGACTTTTATTTAATAGAGTCCTATTAAGTTGCTTCTGCCTTTTGCTGCAGAACTCTCAAGAGTGATATTGCAGCCGACACCAAAGTATGGAAGGGAGCCAATTTCAACTCAGTTTGGATCCTGGAAGGAAATTTTTATATCAAATAACGGAACATAATTCTGATCAGCAACTGAATTTAGTAATTATTGAATACAATAGAAGTACTTTCATTTGCAGAATACAACTGCTTTTCTTCTTTGCTTTAGAATCCAGCTATAGAATTCTTGTATTATTCTAATTTTAAATCCTTTTAGAAGACATCTTATGCCTACTTAGATGATATCATCTTCTAAATAGGCAGTACACCTTCATATTTATCATAGGTGTAACTCCTAAACTTCTGACTTTAGGTGTAGGGAGTGACACGTCTGAATAGGATTCTCTTTTTCACATAGAATCCACTACCTCTCTTCCTGGAAGACTATAAGCCAGTGGTGGTTAACCTTTTTCAGCTCCTGTGCTGATAATTGTGTGCACGCTTGCTTGTAAATCACCGAACCAGTTGTTACACTGGTTGGATCCCACCCTGATCCCACCCCTGCTCAGAACCGCATCTGGCATAACAGAAGTATACTTGGGAACTGTAGAAGTTCAACAAATTGGTTGAAAAACTCTGGTAGAAATCCAAGTTGGTTTTTTATAACTTTCAAAGCAGAGATTAATGGTCATTGGACAGAAGAAGAATGCATACCATGAAGTTTTTGTATCATTTTATGTGATAGAAAAATAGATGTATACAATATGAGCTGAAATATAACTGTGCTGTTGTGGTTGTCATGCCATCTAGTGGTTCTCCCCCCCCCTCCCCTCATCCATTCCATACAAATGAACATTGTTCTTACGCTAAATGTTGCTTAAAGCGATCCAATTGAATGGGAATTTTTCCTAATATTTTGACAGTAGCTTTTTTATTTCTTTTTGTGAGCTTTTGAAAAAAGCAAAACCCATACCATATGGACAGCCTTTTCTCCCTACCATCTGTTATCTGAACTAATATGAAATAGCAGCAGTCTTTTTCTCTGTTCTTTCAGGAGATAATTGGACAATCTTCCCACCCAGTCACCCTTGGTCTGACTTGACTATATTTCAGTTTAAAAATTACAGAAGCAGGTACTCCACACTCAGTCCTCCCCTTTCTATTATTTTGACTAATCTCTATCTCCTAATCACAACTAAAATTTTATTAAGTCCCGATGACTGGATTTTAAAAGTACATCATCAGTTTTTTTAAACCCTGAGATCCTGCGTTTTTTTCTTTTTTTTTGCAAGGGTTGTTTAGAAATACTCTTTGGTAAGTACATAGGCTCGAGCAACCTGCCTTTGGAATCTAGTGTGCTATACATTTTCATTTTCCTCACTTCTCAAAATAGGGCATAAGGAGAGCAAAAATACTGGAGGAAAAAATAATTCATCAGTACAACATAAGGACGTTTTTATATGAATGCAAATGCAATTTCTTTGGTGTAATGATAACAAAACCTGGAAAAGCTGGTCTGAAGCTCCATCCTCTTTTTCTTTTTCTAAAAGGAAATAACCTTTCATGAAACCCAGCTATTTCTGGAACAGGATGCGAAAGCAAACATTAGTTGTGTTTTATTTGCATTTTTGACAATTATTCTCCAAGGATTCTCTTGGACATTTTAGCTAAAAATGGTTCTCATTATGTAACGATGGAAATGTGTTGCTGGAAAAAAATGCAGGAAGATTTTACTCTTTTAATAACTCATTTGTTTCAGGAAAGTGTCTTCCTTTTAGTCTATGGAAATAGTGTGTTTCTGTATGTCTTTTTCAACAAATCTTAAAACTTTCTTCCAACTTTAATATTACTACTGCTGGGACTTTCCTCATGTGTTTTATAAGATCTGTGCCTTGCAAACTATTTCTGCTTAAGGGCTTGTCCACACCACGATGCAACAAATTTGCAATATCCAAATTTCATTTCTTAACTTCATATACAAGGCTCAGGAGGTCAAAATCAGCATGCGCAGTTGTGCTTGCAAAGAGACTTGAGAGCACTACAGCTGGCAGAGATCAGCATAATACCATCCTAACACCTGGTTTCCATTAGTAATGTAGCTAGCTGTTCACATCTGAACTGGTTCCATTCCGAACTGTCTTCAAAGGCCATCCCATGCAGAGCTAACCTAGAGGTTACCAAAACATGGACTGCTAAGGCTAGGCTAGGGACAGGCAATTTCGTTGGATAAGTAGGCCCATTTGGAATTTTGAAAATATGTTGACTGCTGTTACCAAAAAGAAAAAAGCTGCTTTGGAGGTAGGGTTATTCAAAAAACACCATCAACCATAAGGCAACCTGGTGTAGTTATTTTTAACCTTCTTTCTTTTTTTTTTCTGTCATAAAGGCAGACATTAGACTGCGGCCATCTTACATTTGCATGTTCCAAGAATGTTTCTTGGCCTATGGAGATAGAGATAGTAGAAGATCTAATACTATATTAGCTATTAATGACTTAGTTTGGAACAAGCTAGATTCAAATTTAGTTACTTTTAAGATTCCTAAAAATTACTTTTGAATAGAAGTTTGTTGGGTGCCAAGGGAGATACCATCTAGTACTTCGATGTCCCTGGCCCCACATTTTCTACTATAGTATTCTAGTACAAGTTAATCTGTGATTCACTTATTGCCATATTACCTGAACAACATCTAGTGTTGAGCAGTTTCCACAAACTGTAAATAGAACAGTAGGTTTCATATCCATCATGATGGCACTCAGCACAATAAATCCAGATTTTTCAATTTTCAGAGCGGGAGATTGCATTTAAAAGCAAATAGAACGATAAGAAGTATAATTAATTCCTCATGGAGATTAAAAGGATTGTCATTGATAAGACAGAGATGAGGGCTAAAATTATAAATATTTTCTTTGAAGTTTTTAAAATTATTATTTGTTATTCCAAAGAAAACAGTTTTGCCAAAGCAGATGCAGAAGACAAATTACATCTCTGTGGGAGTAATATGCTAGCTTGCAGAGAAGAACACAGCAGGATTTGACAGGTTAGAGTCAACATTCTTGACTTTGGTGGAGCTAATTTTCATAGCAGAGGGAAACTTTTGATATTACAAAGAAGCTGGACCAAATTTTTCAGGCAAAATGATGTTGGAAGAATCCTGCCTTTGTTCTGCTTGAGTTATGATTCTAAAAACAAGAATTTCCAGAAGAGTGGTTGTCACTGTGTATAATTGCAATAAAAATAAGTAAAAATTATCCATTATCATTCATGTTGTTTCCCTTCCCCTTTTCCAGTTGGGGTGCATTAATGACTTATATATAAGCTATATCTAGCTTACATCTATTTCATACAGGAGTTTTTATTGTTTAGCACGTAGGCTAAATTAATCTGACAATAAATATATGGAGTCTCATATCACTGTCTAGTATTCTGGGCTTTGATTATTGTAGTGTGCAATTTGATCTGTGAATAAAGTTACAGTTTGTACTTTGTTATTCTGGTCATTCCATAATAGTACACAAGAAGGAACAATAGAAAGACCTCTTGCTTTCTTATCTTCCAGTTTATTAATA
The DNA here is from genome assembly GCF_049901715.1 of Pseudonaja textilis. Lineage (NCBI taxonomy): Eukaryota > Metazoa > Chordata > Lepidosauria > Squamata > Elapidae > Pseudonaja > Pseudonaja textilis. The sequence goes on from NC_141993.1 coordinate 35,037,845, forward strand.
GATAAGTTCTATCACATATCTTTAGTTGGAAAAATGAATATGAACAACTATGGCTGGACTCAATATTTGCTATGCATATACCAACATTACTTAAATCCTAATTTTGCTTATAAGTGAAAGTCATTCATATTTTTTCATCAGGCTTAAACTATTGGAAAAAAAACTGTATGAACTTTTACCATTTAACTTTAGTTACAGCAATTGTTTGAGTGGTAATGCTGGGACTTGAAAAATAACTATTGTAGACAGTATCCTTTCCATTCAATTTGTAATAGAATATGTGTAGACAGACTCCAAGGTAGTCTCTATATAAAATTACTCCTAGATAACTTTTGGAGTTTTAAAAACTTCAGTTTTATTTTGGTTTAAATAAACCATTTGCTTATCATTGTTAATTCTCAACAGTATTGTATAATATGAAATTATAAAAAGATACATCAATTTTTAAAATTTTATTTTATTTTTTAAAAAATACTTTTGTGTCTTTTAAAATTAGAATCTTTTAAAAGTGTGAGTAAAATGTATCACTTCTACAATGGGATAATGAAAGTTGAACTAAGATAGATGCATAAATAAGTGCTTTGATGATTTAAGTATTTGAGCAACAAATAACTTAGGGAAAGGGGCTGTTGAAATAGCTGATTCTGTTCTTCCCAATGTATTGTCCATGTAATCCTAAGGAATTACATTGCTAAATGTTGTGCAGTGTATTTGGCCATGCCCTTAATTCAAAAGAAAGTGCATTATAGTTCTTGTTTTAGAAGTGTTGCTCTTAATGAATGGCAGACCTGTCAGTCTGCTTGATTTATTCCTAAACCTGAGACATCTATTTCAATCCCATATACCAACAACCCAGTGCACATGTCAATGTAGTTCAGAGCTAGTCTTGGACTCTTGAGCTGTCTAGACAGTTTGGGGTGATAGGTCATTTAGAAAATGTTACAGAACTGCCTGTGCCATAATTGGATTATTGTGGAAATCTGAAACCAGTTCCCTGAAGTAGTGGTCCATTTAATATCTGCTTTTTTTCCCTGTTGCGATTTGGAAAAGTGGAATAATTTGTCCTTTCTTAGTGCTAGCTTTTTAATCTCTTAGTTTGCAGTCCTACTTTTCCTTACTTGGCATTAACTCCATTAAACCTGATGGGGAGTTATTTTTGAAGAGCGGAATTTACATTGCATAATTTTTCTAGGAATATTCTCGCCTTCATGGAATTGCTTTGCTGTGTTGTGTGATGAAAAATTGGAATGAAAGTCAACAAGGCCGACCTTTGTATAGAAACAAGAGCTTCCTGACATCCAAAACAGATTATGGAGAAACTTACTTGAAATGTTGGCCACTAACTAGTAACTGCAAAGTACAGGATGACAGATCAGTAGAAACAAAGCTAAACAAAAATAAATCAAATCATAGTTGTTCAGGTCCTCTAGTCATACCACACAGTACTAGAAAAACATAAAACTCTCCAAGCACGAATAATTTGAAGAAAAATGCTGGGATTTATAAATGATCATATCCTATCTACTAACCCTAGGATGAAATGCTTTTTTAATAGCTACTTAGTACATTTATATCATTTAGATATCCCAATATTCGTAGCCTTGGTAATATTATTTTATTTCTAAGACTACAAACTACAAAGAAATAAGGAAAAATAAAGGGAGATTAAAAAAAAAAATCATATCCTTGAAGAAGGTAGTGGCAAACCATTTCAAATGATTGCCAAGAAAACAACTCAGAATAGGTTCATGAGATCATCTGGAACCATATTCAACTCATAAGGGGTTTTATATTGATTAATTTGAGTCCTTTGCTGACCTGGTATTTTAATAGGATAAATCTTAACATATAAATGGAACAGCTTGCAAACTAGCTAGCAGCAGTTCCTGTGACTGTAGTGTTTTGTTTAGTTTCGTTTTGTTAGCTAAAAGATATAGTGATCAATTGACCTTAAATTATGTTTTTCTTTCATCTTTATTAAAATGGTTTATATTTATTAAAACATTTAAGCCATAAATGTTTTATATTCTGTACGTATTTTCTGTGTCCATTGCTGCAATCTACAGTTAAGATCTGTGGTGACTTCAGCATGGAGAAAATTGAAGGAAAGGAACTGATCTTGTTGACAAGGCTCTTGCCTGTGAGTGAACTCCGTGAACTGGAGTATACATATATAATGAGCACCTAATTAAATCTAATGAGAGTTTTTGTTGTAGCTCATTAAATTTAGAAATAGACAATGTTAAATATTGGGTGGGTTTTGATATTTTTATTATTTTGTTATTGTATTGTTTTTGGGAAACTGCTGCTTTCAATGTAGTTCAAACAATGACACTGTAAATCCTTAATAAAGATTTAAGGCTTTGCGTATTCATGAATTTGTTATGATCCTTGCATACCTCATGGCCACTATAATTGCAGCCATATTTCAGAGGGGAGCCTACCCTAACAGAAAATAGCTTATTATAATACCTAACAAGATCAGGTCCTACCAGTCATTACTATGCATCAACTAAATAATAAATCATTTATTAAGGAAACTTAATTATCAGGAGAATATCAGAATCTATGACAGGGTAGTGGTAAAGAATGTAGCCAGTCACTCACAAAGAAAGCTTAATTGTTAAGAGAATATTAGAATCCATAACCAGGTTGTTCAAATAATATATTTCAAAATTATGGTGACAGTAATTATGCCATTTCTAAAACAACTTCACAGAGATTTTGTATTTAGTTCCACTCATAGAATCGCAAAAATTGTTAGACTGTTATGGAAAAAAATATTTATAGAATGAACATATGTAACCTTCTTTTCTTGTAAGAAATTGATTTATAATTCTATATCCATGTTTAGTCCATAATTGGTAATCTAATACAGTGGTCGCCAGTGAGTGGGCTGGGGACCACTGGTGGTATGTGAGAAAGTTTTGGTGGTCCGCAGAGAAATGTCCCCCCCCAAAAGCACTGCCCCCCAAACCAATTAATCCAGGCTGCATGGAAACACAAGGCTGTGCCACCCACATGGCCCACTCACCCACTGGCCCCCATCCTTTGGCCGAACACAAATTTTACATTAAGTAGAGCCATGCGAGCTGGAACTGGAAGTAAGACAATGGTGGGGGAGGGAAATCCACCCCAGAGTGACTTGCTGACGTTGGTGGGAAAGTCGGTTCCATATTCAAGAGCTGCAATCATCATAGGACTGGCCCTTTGGTCATCCCAGAGCAGCTCCTCCAGTCCATGGCAGGCCGGTGCACCCAGATGGAGGAGCAGCTGCTCTGGGATGACCAAAGGGCCAATCCTGTGACGACTGCAGCTCTGGAATATGGGACTGACTTTTCCACCAACGTTAGCAAGCCACCATCAGTCAAAATTCATATTATTGGTCTGCGGGATTTAAAATTATGAGTTTGGTGGTCCCTGAGGTCCAAAAGTTTGGCGACCCCGATCTAATATGTACTCCCTTAAACTTGTTTTGTTTATAATGTCATGATTCTTTCTTTACCAGATATGGAGTAAAACATGAACATAATCCTGTTCTTTCACTCCTATATGGTTCTTTACATCATGTGGAACCATTCCTGCAATAATTTGCCCTAATTTTAAATTTAGCCAAATTTTCAATTCTTTGACACATATTGCTACCAACATGCTGTTATACTATAATATGAAAGTTTTGACTCAACTGCAGAAGATTTATAAATTAGTTGGCTTACAACAAAGCATCAAAAATTATTCACCTCTGTTTTAGGGAATAAGTACATTGATCAATTTTACCTGTCATGTTTCTATTAATCATTTTTGCTTGTTTTCTAATGCATCAGTATTATCGTACAGAACATGATCTTCCAAAATTATATTAACACTCTAAGCAGGAATGGGATTCAAAAATCCCAGCAACCAGTTTGCTGCCCAGTTGCTGGGTGAGTGTCACGATGGTGGGCGTGGCCTACTGGAATTTCCAGGAGGGCAGTTTTCGCCATCCCAAGGATTCAGAGGCTTCCCCTGGGCTCTGGGGGCCCCCTGGAAGCCAGAAACAGGCTGTTTCGGTACTTCTGGTAGGGGTGTTTTTCGCCTTCCCAAGGGTCTGGAGGCTTCATCCGGGTCTCTTGGAGGGCGAAAACGGCTTCTCCTGGGCTCTGGAGGCCCTCCGGAAACCAGAAACAGGCCCATTTCCAGACGTCCGGAAGGCCTGTTTTTCCCCCTCCCAGAACCTCTGCATGGACCCTGCTCTTACCTGCATAAAAATGAGCCATGTGGAAACTCCTGGGAGGGGAGGGGTGGAGACAGTTGGTTCAAATACCAGCTTGGCGAACCAGATGCAAATTTTAACATCTGGTTCGTCTGAACCATTCCAAACCGGTAGAATCTCACCCCTGACTCTGAGGTTAGGAAGGTTCTTCCATTCTTAGTGTGGTTATTGACAGCAGTTTTTTAGAGTTGTTGAAATAATAATGTAGAGCAATATTCATACACATAGTCATTTTTGTGTCTGCTTTCTGGCCAAAACTTTACAATTCATATAATCTTGAATTATAGTTTTGAAAACCAGCAAACTAAGACCTACATTTTTACTTTAGGTATTTATGTCATGTATATTCAGCAAATGCATCTGAAGCAGTTATTTGTAATGAACATTACAGTGTCTTTCATCCAAAACTGGAGCAGTTCTAAAACAGAATCAAAATATACAGTATTATGTAACCTATTTAAATATATATATATTATGTGCAAGTAATTATTTTAAAAATTATTTTCTTTAGGAATGAAGTGACAAGACTGCTAACTGCTTAAATTATATTGAAGACATTTAAATGCCCAACTGATTTAATCTGTAGTTGTAACTACTTATTAATAAATTCTGAAAGTATTTTTCCTATGTAGTATATCACACTCCCGCACAATATTGTTCATATAATGGAAGATTAATGTCATGGTCATAGTAATAATCTTCATTCATTAATATTCAGGGCATGTTGTCAGTAAATGTTAAAAAGAGTGTTTGTGAAATCTTTATGGTGTAGAGGATATTAGTGTGCCTTTGCTATTAAGATTTGACTTGGAATAATCTATTGAAAAATTCAGAAATTCTTCCTGGTTGAGAATTATGTTCATGTCCTTGAAAAGATAATGATGTCTTTGAATGTTTAGTGAATGTATTCATGATGTCAACTCATAATGACATGAATACATTCATCCATTCTTGGCAACAGTAAAGAAGCTGTTTGTCATTTCCATTTTCTATGACATGTTTTATAATTACCCAATCTTGTCTCCCATTCAAGTATTAAGTAGGCCCAACATGGCTTAGATTTTGAGACCAGTCAGGTATTGCCCACCTACCAAGACCTACCTACCTACCTTTGCTTCCTTAATACTTGTTTAACTGTTCGTTTATCAGAGGATTTCAGGGTGGCAAAAAACAACAACAACCTCTTAGTAAGTTGTGTAACTAATTTTTATATCAGCCAACACAAGATATTCCAGTTCCTTTTTCTTTAAAGTTCATTTCAGGCAAGGAAAGCTGAATTCTTTCTCCTCTTCTAATCCAAATGTGATTAGTTCATTTATTGTACATTCTGCCTTTGGGCTCATGCTTCTTCATTAAACTGAACCCAGTCTAATTATTAAGTTAATTTTCAAGCTCACATTTTTTTGTCCGCCACATTAACCACTGTAACAGTTTCAAAAACGATGTATGTTTTACCATGATGTCACTTGAATAATTCCAGGTATAAAGGGAGGCAAATAAATTTAGCTTCTTTTTGGCGTGTCATCTGAAAATTATTATGCTTCGAATAAATGTGTATGTCACACTTTTAACCCAGAGACCCATTTCATGCCTCTTCTGAAAACCATTTTTTTAAAAAGAAGTTTTCCAAAGTTTGTTTTCAAATACTAACTCACTCCTTACTGGCTTGCCATATTTCAAGCATCACTTGTAAGTATAAATGTACAGGGAGTGGTAGTATGCTCTGAATTGCAGTTTTTGAATGAAATATGAAGTATGTGCTTTGAGTAAAAATGCTAAATAAGAAATGTCAGAAATATAATGGTTTTTGGGGGAAAAAACTTAATTAAGGCATAATAAGGTCTAAGGTATAGACCTATTGACACTTACCATGTTCTCCAAAGTATGTGCAAAATTGCTAAGATAGTTAATCTGGTACGTTCCTTCTTACTAAGTATTAGTGCATGCCAAATTGAAATGAGATAAGTTTGTTGTGAATTATTTTCCTTTATCATTGTATAAATTACATTTTTGTCATATGCAAAAATGAAACTATATCCCATATAGTTTCCCATATAGTTTCTCATAGATTCATGGTGATTTAAAAATTCAGAGAGATACATTGTTATCCTTTTGGTCAAAGTATTTATGGTATCTGTGCTTATTTTTGAATTTCCCAAGAATAGTTTTTACAAGAGTCCTTTGCCCATGATTCAACAGTATGCCAACACAACTATGTACAGTGTACTTCTATATTCTGAAGTGCAGGTATTAACAAAATGAAACATCGTAAAAAACTGAAACACAAACTAACACAAGAAAACTGATGTAAAATTGTAACTTTCAGATATACTTCTTGTGCTTCTAGAAATGAAAACTTGGGCAATCATGCTTCAATTTTACAGAGAATCTTAAGATATTTTTTAAATCAAATAACTCTTTTTCTCATACTTTCAAGAAACTGTTTCATTTTTACATTTATAGTCTCCATTGTGCTTTTCCATCTGCATGCATGGTCTAATTCTGTCAGCTGCCTGGTGACGCATAAGACTCATCCTTGTGGGGAGAAGATTCCATTGTGATGGAGAATATTTTTCATGAAAGACATGTCTTTCTCCTGTTACTTAAACTCCCGTAGTGTGAGTAAAAGTTCCCCATGGAGTACTGGCAGCATCTCATAGCCTCCTACTCTGACATATGAGCTCCCTCTGCTAGTGCATATTTGTACGTTTCAGCTTGTGTGATATTCAAGTCTATTTATATTTACTGTGGTCACAGTCTGTGATCTGTAACCTCCTTCCATCCATCCTTTTTTTTTTCTAGGACTTCTTTTCTTGTTTTAAACATTCTAATTTAATAGCTGAAACACTCTCTGGCAAAATAAGGAAATCTAATAGCATTCTACTTCTTACCTCTAGATCCACATTTTTATTGTGTATTTTCATTCTTAAAAATGTATTTAGGGGCAGAAATAATATGCAGAAAAGCAGTCAGTTATTACATGGAACTTAGTTTGCTAACTCTTGTATTGTGTATTTCAAATTTTCAGGCATTTCCCTGAAAGATACTAATAAGTTTGTTTCCTGGAACAGTAACAACTCTGTTATATACAACTTTATAGTTAACTTTATAGTTAACTAACTTTATATAACTTTATAGTTAAACAACTTTATCTATGTACAGTGAGGAAGACTAAACAATATTCCAAGAAATGAATCGCCTGATCCAGAGGCTTACCATTGGCCTATCTAGATTAATGTTGTCTCCAGCAAGAGCAGACTATATATGATCCTTCAAATATGGTTGGATTTCCAGTTTTTAATGAGCTCTAGCAGCATGAATAGTAGTAAGGGATGAAAATAATGGGAATTCAACATCTAGAAGAACTTACTCTGGCTGTCTAGTGACTGACAATGGATATTCAAGTACTTAAGAGGATTTTTTAAATATCTTATCTAGAAATGCCAAAGTCCAAGTCTGAAAAGTATTATATAGAAGGTGCATAACTTTGCAGTTGAATGTTTTACTGTTAAACTGAAGCATTTTTCAAGAATAACACTTTATTTAAATAATAATAATAATAATAATAATAATAATAATGTATTAAACACATGCCATCAAACTCTCAGCAACTAATATTGATTTTTGACACTTATGAGGTATCTTCAGTTTGAAAGAAGGTCTCAGTTATATAATGAAAACCTAAGAATATTTATTTTTTCAGTTCTCTGATTATTATTAGTAAATAACCCATCTTGAGATACAGATGAAAAACAGTGACTGAAACTGGTGTTGCGTGCAAATTTGATTGTTGATAAAGACGTGTCTTGGTTTATATTTATAAGTTTTAAAATACCTCTGTAACCTTATTACTAACTTGAAAATCTCTGTAAAGTCTGCACCTCAACATTGACTTATTATATTTTTCTGTAACTAAATTGGAATACGTAGAACCAGAACAATCAGATAATCACTCTATTTGCCATTCCTCTTATGACAATAATCCTACACTATCTGTTTTGCACAAGTTTTATATTTTAATTTTCTATAATCGGGGATATGACCACTTACCCTTTATAAAATAGCTTGCAGAGGATGCTATCTTTTAATTATTTGTTTATCCTAGCAAGAGAACTCATTCTCTGGTTGTGTTAGGTATAAATTATGTTATTACCCACTCTCTATGTAGGCAATGTAATGCTGTGCCAATGGCAAAGGGGTATGATTATTAAATTCTGCATTCAAAGAAAAATAATAATAAAGCATATTGGTATCAGTTTCTTGAAATACTTCTGGCATCCTCCTACAGTTTCCTGGATTGAAGTAATGATGATATTCACATGACAGGTGCAGTTTACTAGCCTGGTTATTTGAAGTCTCCTTCACTTAGTAAATATAATCTCTTTTCATTTTGTAAGAGCAGTATGTAACAGTACAAAACAAACTCTCAATTACTATCTGTAATATAAATAAGCCTGTTAAGATATCTAGAAATGGAAATGTTTATTTAGATATTCAGTTTATTTTTTAACAAATAATCTAAAATAAATTAGTACGATATGCACAGCATTTAGAAAATTCTTGTAATTGACAGCATTAAAGCACAAAGAAAACAACATTGATAGGAAATTAAATATTAATACCATTTGTTTGGGAGCATTAACTAGTCCTTGCTTAATGACCATTCATTTAGAAACTGTTGGAAGTTACAACAGCACTGAAAAAAAGTGACGTAAGACTGGTGCCCACATTTATGACTACCAACAGCCTTCCTGCAGTCATGTGATAGGCATTGCAATCTTCCCAGCCAGCTTCCAACAAGCAAAGTCAATTGGGGTGGAGGGTTGGAAGGAGATTACGATTAACAGTAACATTGCTTAATGACTGTAAGTGATTCATGTAACAAGGCCATTACCAAGGCCATTACTAAGCAGGGCAGTCATGTGAGGTTTTGCTTAACAACTATGTCACTTAATGATGATGTTGCTCCCAATTTGGGTCATTAAACAAGGACTACCTATATCAGGGGTTGCCAACCTTTTGGACCTCAGGGACCACCAAACTCATAATTTTAAAACCCGTGGACCACTAATATGAATTTTGACTGATGGTGCACCGGCCTGCCATGGACTGGAAGAACTGCTCCAGCATGCAGCTCTGGAATATGGGACCGACTTTCCCACCAACATCAGCAAGCCACCCCGGGGCAGACTTCCCTCCCCTGCCATTGGTCTTACTTCCAGTTCCAGCTCGCGTCGCTCTACTCAATGTAAGGTTTGCGCTTGGCTGAAGGGTGAGGTCCAGCAAGTGGGTGGGCCATGTGGGCAGTGCAGCCTTGTGTTCCCGCATAGCCTGGATTAATTGCTTTGGGGGGAGTGCTTTGGGGGGGTGACATTTCTCTGCGGATCACCAAAATTTTCTCACGGACCACCAGTGGTCCCCAGTCCACCGGTTGGTGACCACTGACCTATATGACATTAATTGGAGCAAGACTTTTGCCCTGTGTTCATCTTTAAATTAAAACAATATACCAATTATTTCGTACTTGCTATTGTTTACTTATGATGAACAGATACATTGTATAACAAAGATCTATATAGTAATGTCTTTTAGTGAAATAAAGCTCACGTGCCAATTTTATTTAAATGAAGGACATTGCCCCTCTTTTATATATGTAATTTTTCATACAAATTTTGATTATAAGAATAAAATCTAACTTATATTACTAAAACTCTCATTATAAACTTTAACTGAGTGAAATGGTGCATCGTAGGCCAACAATTTTTGAACCAAAGTGTCTCAAATGGACTAACTCACAACATGCTTCTCAAATCTGCGACCCATGTCTCCTGAGGCAGTGGCCCCCAACCTTTTTTGTGCCACGGCCCGGTACCAGCATCACAAAATGATCCGCGGCCCGGTACCGGCATCAGCACGCATGACAAGGCAAGGCAAGCCGAGCGACCGGCCAGCCAGCCGTCCCCCGCTTCTCCCCGCCATCTTCAACTCCTCCTTTGTACCTTTGTCGATGGACTTCATTTCGGGACGGCTTCGGGACGGTCGCTCAGCTCGCCTTGCCTTGGGTGCTGAAAGAATCCTCGCGCCTTAGTTTCGTTCGAAGCCACCCCCCCTTCGATGAAACTAAGGCGCGAGGATTCCTTCAGGACCCAAACACCGCTTTCCAACCGGAAAAGCTCACCCGGAAGCACTTTCTCCTCAAACAAACTGGCGGCGCCCAGCAAACTGGCGGCCTGGTAGGAAATGTTCCACGGACCGGTACCGGTCCGCGGCCCGGTGGTTGGGGATCTCTGTCCTGAGGAATGAAATTTACAGAGCTGTGCTGCCTTAATGCTGTCAGGCTGCTGCTGTAATGTGGGCTGCTGTTATCTTCAATGCTCTGTGACAGTTTCTCAGTTACTCTCACAATCCATGACTCCCTCCTCCATCCAGTAGCAGCCAAGATGGGAGGAAGGAATAGGAACACCTTTCGAGGCCCATGCCACCCCCTACACCCCATTTTTTGTTTTTGTGTCCATTATGACTAGAGACCTAATGCAGCACCTGAAAGGACTAAGGTACCTATCATAAACGGTTGTTCTGCCTGCTTTCTTTCCTTTACTGTGTCAGGCTAATGTATGTTTTGTTTAAAAGTGAGCAAGTATATGAGAATTCTATTAAAAAGAAAGCTATGGTGATTTGAAGGTAAGAAAAATGTTAAAACAGCAATCTATAAAACGGATGCTTTATAATAGGTTATGTTTCTTACGACTGTCACTTTGTGAACAGGAAAGCTATTCTTGCACATGGGTATTCAGAGGAAGGTGATAGTGGAGACAAAAGGCAAAAAACAAAATAAAACAAAAACTGTCAAGGTTGGGAGGTAAGTTGGAGCCTGTAAGGCACTGTTAATTTATTGTTGGTTAGGTTTTGTCCTCAGTCATTATATTTTTTTATAATATTTATTTGGGGTTATCTTTATAATGTGTATCTGCTGTCCAGAATCATGATGGCAAGTGGACAGCCATGTAAATCAAATAGTATATTGTGACATCACAATGCAAACACCATCTCCTTTCTACTTGTGCCCAACATTAGGATGTGAAGTACAAAGGAGCAAATTTACCTACAGTGTGACATTACTAGAGACATTTCCTTTTTGTATTACATGGATGCCTTTGACCCCAAAGCCATTTTATGACAGCACCTACAATGTCTGCATAATTAAATATTGGTTTGCCATAAAATTAACAACATTGAATGAGTTGAGGCCCAGAGCTAAAAACTTCTGGGAAAGAAAATGGGGGAAATAGGGAAGTTTATTCTCTGCTACTCCCAAAGTGTTTTTTTCTAGTTCCTTTCTGCTAATTTACTGCAAGAATGAACCCTCCATTCTCCATCTAGTGGTGTCTGGGTCATCCATTTCCTTTACCATAACTAGTCACTGAGTTCAGTGTAGAACTCAAGTTGTAAAAATACTTACTTTTTAATGAGACTTCATTTTTGCTCTGTAGCCTATGTCTTTAAATATTTATTCTACATTTATTTTACATTTATTCTTTTGATACTATCAAAAGCATTAATAAGTCTGAAATGGAAGACAAACTTGCTTACAAACTTTACAAACAAACTTAGTTTTTTAAAATACAAATGATATGTGTCTCATAGCATAAATTATTTAGCTTCAGGTTAACGCTACTTGTCACACTTCGTTTTGACTCAGTTATTAAAAGTATTAGCACAGATAGTACTCGACTTACAATCAGAACGGAGCCCAAAATTTCTGTTGCTAAGTACAACAGTTATTAATTGAATTTTGCTCCATTTTACAACCTTACTTGCCACAGTTGTTAAGTTGTTTAAGTAACACAGTTGTTAAATGAATCTGGCTTCCACATTGACTTTGTTTGTCAGAAGGTCACAAAAGGAGATCATATGACCCCAGGGAACTGCAGCCATATAAATATGAGTCAGTTGCCAAGTGGCTGAATTTTAATCATGTGACCATGGGAATTTTGCAATAGTCGTATGTGTGAAAAATGTTCATAAGTCACTTTTTAAAGTACCATTGTAACTTTGAACAGTCACTAAATGAACCTTTGAAAGACAAGGACTACCTGTAGTAGCTAAAGTATGGAGGTTTATTTCCCCCCTTCTATGCATATTTTGTGTATAATCAGAATGTATGCATTCATTTTATATAGGCATCCATTTGACATTCAAGATTCTGGACAGCTTATTATTAAAATATATACAACAACAAAAACAAAGAATAAAACAACCATACTAACAATACAAAGCATTAAAACAATTAAACACCATGTTGTGTATACATTTTGGAACTATGGATATATTAGTTAGATGATTCATGAAAAGTAATTTCCCAAAATTCAGATTCATCTGTTTAATCTTTAAATGGTTATCTATATCACCAGTATTCCCTACATTTAAGTGGTCTATAATGATCTTTTTAAATTTTAAACAGTGAGGACTCACAATCCTATCAACTTAAAAAGTGGTTTGTGCAGTATTATAATGCTTTTTAAATTAATATTGAGATTCTTAAGATTTTATTAAACAACTGGATTTGTAACTGATTTTATAGTACTTAATTATCATTTCAAAGAATACATTAGTTACCACCACTAACAAAATAAATGCTAGGTTGTTCAATAGTACATGCTTTAATTATTTTGATCTGATCTCTTGTAGATTTTCATAGTTAATTAGCATTGACCTAAATTGAAAATTGTTCAGCTGAGATAAAACCGATAAAACCTCAGCTATTATATTTTGATATTCATCTAGGACACTTTGCTAGCCAGTATTAAATATTCAGTCTTATTTATTTTATTGACTTAAGTTCAAAAGGCAAATGTGTCTGAAAGTGTTATCTTAGTTGATAACTTTGAATAGCACATAGATTAATGGAATTTTTTTCAAAGGTCATTTTTATGGCCCTTGATGAACTCAAGGTTATAAAACTAGTCTTAAACCAAGCTTTCACCTACCTTTAAAATTACAGAGCATTGCTTTTATTTGAATTTTAGGAGAAACTATTTTGAACTGAACAACCAAAGCAAAATTATAGTGTATTTGTTAACTAAGTTAAGAGGAAAGCCTGCATAAATGTAATTCACTTCAGGTTATGTTTTATTTTTTTATATGAGGAAAAAGCATGCTAACAAGATCAACTCTCTTTGCTTTCCATTCCCAAATGAACAAGGCTTTCTTATTAATAAAATTAATAATAAAACAATACTCCCAAACTGCTCTTCAGTACTATATACAGGTAGTCCTTGATTTACAATGATAATTGAGCCCCGATTCACATTCATAAGTTGTTGCGATTGTTAAGTTACAACATTTTTCATGGCAGTCATTAAATGAATGCCATGGCCATTAAGTGAACACAGAGATCATTAAACAATTTTATCCAATAGGAAGGCTTTTTTTTGAAGTAAACATCAGAATCCTGCAAAAAGATTTCAAAAATCACAGTCATCAAGCAGCTATAAAGATGAGACAATTGCCAAACACCCAAACAGGGCATGGCCATCTTCACTTCAAAATTGGGTCATAAGTAGTTTTGGGGGGATCTGTTGTAACTTTGAAGTAACTAATCGTATGTCAAGGGCTATCTCTACAGCTGAAATAAAAGTGCTTGGTTGAGTACTCAGGACACTTTGTCTATGGTCTGACTGTCAAGATATCTGGGTTAACTTTGCCTCTGACAAAAATGGCTAAGCTCCGCTTTCTCAAGTTGTATGTCTCTTGGCTAGCTTTGCTGTTCTGTCTTGGGACAATAATCTGAAGTGTAGCAGATCAATTAAAAAAAACGGTCACCATAGCACATCAGTTTCCAGTGTGTGATCTCTTGTGTTGAGAGATACATATGGGGTCAACATCAAATTTTGTTTTTTTAAAAGGTTGATGGCGGTAGTCAAGTGGTTGTTTCCTGAAAACTGTTGGAAGGAAGGAAGGAATCCTTCCTAGAGTAGGTAGCTGAAATGTACAAATGAAAGTGAACTGTACCCACCAGCTGCCTCTATTTTAAGCACAAGAACTGTATAGTCTCTGCTGACTTGGTATAAAGAAGAGTGGCCAATTCTTAATAGCCGCTGCCAGATGCCTGACATACTGACATACTGTAAAGTGGCAGCCAAAAAGCATTTGTTCATGATAGCTTAAGAAGTTTTCTAGAAATCCTTGTCTGTTCCCTTGGCTTGAGACCTTCATTTGTCTTTATTTCAAGCCAAACCAGCACACTGTAGAAACAGTAATAAACTCAACCCACTCTTCCTCTTTTTAATAGTTGTGTCTTTGTTTTCGGTTTGGGGCTGATGAAGAATGCTTTAAAGAAAGGAAAATAGACAAAACAGAGACGACGCATGACAGGAAAATGCCATTTAAGCTCTATAGTCTTGCTGTTATAAATAGAGACTTTGGGCATGTTATTCTGAATATCTGGGGCAAATTGCGTCTTCTTTTGCTGAAAATATTTTTTCTTAATAATTGTAGCAATGATTATGATAGATTGTAGCAAATCTTTTCAAAACTATCGGAGCAATTTAACATTGCATACTTTGGCCATAACATCAAACTATAAAGATATCTGCTGATAAATGCAAGTACTGTATTGTGCATGAGAATCATGGCCTAGCCAGTCATAAATATTTGTGTGTGTGCATTTTTCCTCTGCGTTTATAAGCTTTATGTCTGCCTGTCTATCTGTTCCTCTGTCTCTGCATGCTTTTTTTCTCTTTTCCTGTGCTCTTCCTTCTTTGTCCTCTTGCTTTCTCTTGACAGATTCCTGCTGGTTGTTGTGCTAGTTAGCGCATGAAATCCTGCAAGATCTCATGGTTACTGTAAAATATTTGCTGTGAAATGTTACAAGAACTCATGGTGACTGTATCCTTCCTTGTACACAAAACAAGGGAGATAGAATTTAAAAAAACCTCTCAGTAAAAGAACTCTAAAGCACAAGTTTTGACTTGTCTGGGCTGCTTTGAGTGAAGAGGAATTGTTTTGAGCCACATATACAACATAGTTAACATACATACATTACATAATAATATTAAAAGCTTACAAACCTGTGGGGCTGCATTACAACTTTCCAGAATCACATCCGGTCTATGAGCCAAGGGATGGCCATGCTTACTCTAAACATATAAGTATTATGTTGCCTTTTACTGCTGTATTTGAAATAATGGTTGTACAATATACAACTCATAGATTAATAGATTGTAATGATAGGAGGAAACTTTGAAAATCATCCAGTTCATCCCTCTCACCTAGTGTAGGAATCCATTACTATGCATTTAGCCTCTATTTAAATTTTTCTACTGTAGCAGAGTCCCCCACCTCCTGAGACATGTGTTTCACAGGATATTCCTGTGTCCACTTAAAATCTCCTTCCCTGTAATTTAAACCCATTGTCTCCTGTCTACTATTTTGGAATAATACTTGAACAAGTGCTCTTCATCTTCAACATAACGTTATTTCATATTTCATATTGAAGATAGCTATCATATTTCTCCTTACATTTCTCTTTTCCTGGTTAAAGAAAGACAGTGCTTCCAACTGTTTTTTAAAATAATAATAATACTATTATTATTATTATTATTATTATTATTATTATTATTATTATTATTATTAAAGTTTCTTGTGATTCTGTGCCTTTCCTTTGGAAAATGATGCAGTTTGCCAATGTCCTTCTTAAAATACAACATGCAGAACTGAATACGGTATAATATTTTAACTGTAGTCTGAGCAACAGAGCACAATTATAACTATCTTGGTCATGACATTACATTAGGCTATGGATACAACCGAAAACTGCATTTGCTTGAGTCCTACTTCACCTGACTTTGGAAAATGGATTGGAGTTAACGTGGAAGCAGTTACTGGTCTGAGATTAGCTATCTTCAGGGATTTCTCTGTCACGCATTTGTTGGGATATGAACAGATTAATTTTGCTTTTAAATAGCAAACACTAAATACAGAGCAGCATACTAGTATAAATAGAGTGACACTGATAAGTCTCTTTGCTAACAATTGTAGGTACATAGTATTATTATAGTGCGTCTCACATAGCAAATATTTCTGTTCAGTGCTCTCTAGATTTTTCAACTTTCAGTAGTAACGATTTTGCAGTGATAATCATTGCTTCTTTGTCCCAAATTTTCTATAGTTAAGAAGTTTTCCTATATTTAGGCTAAACAAAGCATTCCCATAACTGTTTCAGCCTGTTAGTAGCAGAGCATATTTCCTCTTTTTGACTAAGACTAATGTTTGTAAAATGACAAATAACAAGGCAGTATGTGGAGTTACACCATGGTGATAATTTTTAGTATGGGGAAAGATTAAAAAAGATTGTGGGATATTAATTTGCATGCTTCCCTCTCCTCCCTCTCTACCTCTCCTATTTTTGTGATTCTAATGCAATATGTAGCTTTCTCATTTTAACCTGCTAATATTAATAACAGCAAATTCGTTTCCTGTCTCAGCTTGAATGAAGGTTGAACTACTCACACTGTGCTGATTTTAGACCCATTAGTAGCTGCTTATTTGATCTCCTACCCATTAGATTAACTTTCCTGCTGCATGGTGATGCTAGATCCCAAACCTGCAGAGTTGCCTAAGTATGCACAACCCCACAAAATAGCTTATTGTTGGATTTAAGCAAATAAGTTATTCAATTTTAGGCAAATAAATAAAGGCATTTGTGGCTTTTAGAGCAGCATGCAATATTGAGGGGTTCAAATGTTGCTGTTTACTATTAAATATCTATGGAACAAAGAGTGAATGTAGAATAATTCCAGAACTGATTAATGGAATACATAGTGTGCTTTTGCACATGAGCTGCGTGGTGGCCTAGTGGTGAAGGTGCTCGCCTCCCACTCAAAAGGTTGAAAGTTCAATCCTAGCAACAGATGTTTCTCTTCAAGGGTGCAAAGAAAAATATCTGTTGTAAACTTAGCACAGGCATCAGGAAGGGCATCTGGCCAGTAAATACTAAACTCCATTCAGTCACTCTGATTCTATCCCAAATAGGGACTACAGGATCATAAAAATAATATAAAATAAAGGGCTTTTATTTTTAAAAAATAAAGCAATTTATGAATAAAATAGGTTCTTGCAATAACTCTTGGATAGTAATTGCAATAGCACTTAGACTTCATAGTGCTTTGTAGTACTCTCTAAGCCAGGGCTGTCAAACTCCCAGCCCGCGGGCTGGATGCATCACGTGCTGGCCATGCCCACACCAGGTTTAGTGAAGGGGAAAAAAGTCCCGATAGGTCACATAATGCTGCCATGACGATGTGAGGTTGACACCCCTGCTCTAAGCAGTTTACAGAATCAGCATATTGTTCCCAATCTGAGTAATTATCCAGTGGGCAGATAATTTCAGATTATCCAATATAATTATCCAAACCTTTAAATAGACTTAAAATACAAAGAGAAATTACCTTATTTTAGATCAGATTTGGATAAATTGAAACTACTCCTAATTGGTAACAGGCTATGAATGAAGACTGAGCAACAAAGAAAAGCAAGATGTAACAGGGATGGACAGAGAAAAGAATTAATGCTGCATAGATATAATTTTATTTAACATTAAATTTGATCTGGTTATATAGCCATTGATTGTCAGGTTATCCAAACCATACATACTTAACTGACTTCCTAATCACTGTCATGAGGTACTTTGTCAAATTAAGGTGCGTTCTATCTACAATATTCCCAGAATCTGTGAAGGAAGTTATACAGTTGAAAAAGAAGACAGTTAATCTGGGAAGGCTTGTTTTTGACAAATCCAGTGACCACAAATGCTTCCAAGATATTTACAGACCCAACAGCTTTGTTATTTTATCCTAGCATCTTTCCAAGTATTAAAAGAAAACTAAATAATCTTTGGCCCCTGATTCTTCTTCTTTTTCCTATTTTTGAAATGAAAGACAAATACACCTATACCCTTGGATCACAGAATCACCTCTTTTCTTTTCACAGAATGAATTTCAATTGGAATGCTAGGGGGGTGTCCTTTGTTTGGTTGCCCTGTGCCTTTTTGTTTGGAGAAATGCATTTTCTATCTTTTTTAGACAAACATTAAGAATAAACTGGGAGTGCTTCTCTGCATTAACTGGCCTGGGCAAGTTATCTCTGTACCTCCCTGATGCATAGATGATGATCTGAGGGCAAAGTTTAATGGAGAAGATGATGGGGTAGTAAGGGTTCAGCTTACCAGGACAAACCCAATCATCATCTTCCTGGGGTATCTTATCTTCCAATTGTTCTGTTCTTGTTCTGAAATGCTACAGCAGGGTGTCCAACGTTGGCAACTTTTAAGATCTGTGGACTTCAATTCCCAGAATTCCCCAGCCAGTATGGGAGTTGAATTTCATAAGTCTTAAAACTGCCAAGGTTAGATACCTCTGCTATACAGCTTTGAAGATCATTCTGACTTCTGTACCATAGCAATTCTGAGTTGTATATTATATTATTCATTGGTCACATTTTTCAACTTTGAAATTGAAAGAGATCAATATGGTTTGGGATCTTGATAAAGCTCCATCAGCTCATTAAGTCCTTTTTGGATGCTATAAAAATAGCCAGGAGGCTGGTAACTTTCTCACAGTGGATACGATCTTATGCTAAGTTTCAGTTTTCATTGCATGAGAGGCTGAGAGATATATATAGCCTGCCTGAACCGCTGAGAAAATAATAGTGGGAAACAGGCTGCTTTGTGTGATTGTTTAAAAACCTCATGTTGCATTGTCAACGTGCAAATTGCATCTGCTATCGGATAAAGCAGGGGGTGGGGGGTGGGAAGAGGTTACCTTTATTTGCTCAGATGCTTTCTTAATCTATGCAATTTTATCTTGAAGAGCAAATACAAATTTTAAAAAGTTCTAGACACCCATATCAGTCACAATGTTTATGTCATCTTTTTCACCTCTCAGGAAGACTGCAACCTACAAGGGATGGCATTAAGAAATTCTTGTGCATGGTTTTTTTGGGCAGAATCATCCCATTTTCACAAGCAGATATTGTCTGTCTTGCAGTTTAAAGACAACTATAATAAAACAGCAAGGCTGTATAAGTTTCATACCAGCTTGCTTTGAAGTTAACATGTTTTAGTTTGTGTGATTTCAGTAGTGACAGCTGAAACATGGTACCTCCAGGGACTACTTCTGTCTCATACTGCTGGCTTGTTCTTTTTCCATGCTCTGCAAATAAAGCTGGTTTTGTGTAGCATATGAGAGAGCTTTATGTGGGATAGCAATTATTTATTGGCAGCTGTTGAAATAAAACGAGGCCTTCCTTGTTCATTACGGCTGGCCCCTCTTATATTTGTGATACAATTGTTTCCTTGTTTTGCCATTGACTCTAAGGGCATAACATTTGCTTACTGGCAAAGCACAACAGTGAATTAATAGTCATATGTACTCTTTGGATATTTTTACCAACAAAAGGCTGTATCTGTGGGATCACCCAGAAGGAGTCAAATAGGGTTTTTGTGTCCTGATGATCTCTCCCTGTTAAAATAAAGATTTTTAGCTGTTGTCAATAGACTAACTGGTAGGAATTTTAGTGAATTGAGTGAAGCCAGTGGAAACAGTTAAATCATGGGGTTAAGCCATGGATTCCCGCATTGCTATATTTCTCCCTCTTCAATGACTCACAATCAGGATGAATTAAACAAAATAATATTTAGATTAACAGAGTTGGAGTAGATCATCTAGTCCAACCCTGCACCCAAGTAGGAGACCCTACACCATTTCTGACAGATGGGAGTCCAATCTCTTGTTGAAAGCCTCCAGTGATGAGGCTTCCACAATTTCCGAGGGCAAGCTGTTCTATTGGTTAATTGTTCTCAGTGTCAGAAAATTTCTCCTTATTTCTAGGTTGAATCTCTCCTTGATCAGTTTCCATCCATTATTCCTTGTCTGCCTGCAGCAGAGAAGGTGTTTCATCTGATTAATTAGAGATAATCTTGTTCTATACCATACATACAGCTAAAAGAAAGTCGGTATTAATGAATGGATACAATAATGGCCACAATAATGTGGCCCAATTGCCTAGCACCAAAAATATATTCACATGACTGGGGCAGCCATCCAAACTTCAAACCTGGGTTGTAAGTAGTTTTTTCAGGTCCATCAAAACTTTGAATGATCACTAAATGATCAGTTGTAAGTTGCTTTTAGCCTCTTGATTAATTAACTGCTTCCTGATTAAAGAATTAACTAAAACAAATCAGTTTTGATGCTTGCATTTAACTAGTTGCAAAAAAGCAACCAATATATGCTGTCTCATTTTGGAAGGGACACATTTTAATACATAATTTGAGAAAATGCCTTTATTTGAAGGTGGTAAATCAAACAGCAAAGTGTGGGCAAATACCTTTTCAACAATTTTAACAGCATAAACTGTACAAATGATAGAGTAACCATCACCAATATATATAAAAATAGTATAAGCTTAACTGCAGAATACAAAGTCATAGTCAGTTCCATGCTAAAAGAGAATGATGACAATTACATACTAAAGGAGGATGGAGGATGGAGCTTAGAAAAGCTTTCTGATCAATGGTAAGCAACAAATAATTATCTAGATTTTGCTTAAAGATTTTTTATCCATATCCATGTTGAATGATGTCTGTGTGCATTTCAGAAATAGCTATTTACAGGATTCTATACTTCAAATGTTTGTGCTTGAAATTTGTGCCATATCCTTATCAAGAAAGAAATAAAATAATGCCCTAATAGATACATTTGAGGAGAAGCGATATTCCGTGTTTATGCTGGCTAAGCCCCAATTTATACATTTTTCTGATCAAAGAAAGCAGAGTGACGGATATAGCAATACTTGATGAAATAATTAGTTAAATACCATAAACTATTCAAATGCAGCCAAAACAAGACTGGTCAGGTAGAATTCACTGGCACTGTAACATTGGCAAGAACTTGTTTCCTTAGTTTATAACCCAATTCAGAATTTCTGCCAGACATACAGTATTCTGTTTATCCTTCATGCAATTTATAACTACTTTCTGTGTTATTCCCCCCATATGCTGTCATATGTTTTCCTGACACTTCATTCATCACTTGGGAACTTCAAGCCAGGGGGAAAAATTGCCAGAATTATAGTCACCTCTTTTCTCTATGTAGTTGTTGATCTTGGAGTTCTTTGGTTTTTCCTTTACTGCTTTAGTGTATACTGGCAAAATTGACCAAGTGCTGCTGGGAGAATTAAAACAGCCATATCTTTCAACATCTTTTGGAGCTAAGCTCAGGTCAGGATGCAAACTAAAAACCCAAAGCAACTAACATAGAATACTATGTTTCTACACTGACTACACAGGACAGACCTTCCATGTATTTCATGTTAGTGCTTATGTCATGCCCTTGTTAGAGTTGGACTCTGAGGGAGAGGAGGAACAGCCAACGGGGAGAGGGTGTGTGGCTCTGGAGGTTGTGGAGGAGGCTGGGGAAGGGCAGAGGCCGGCTGGGCAGTCAGAGGAAGAACCAGACCCATCTTCTCTTCATCCTAGGATACGCAGGGAGGAACGGAGAAGGAAACAACTTGGCTTATGAGAGAGGAAGCGGCCATGATCCCCCTCATTGGTTGCAGCTGGAGAGAATAGTATATAAGAGAGACGGTTAAAACACAGCGTTGCCAGAAGCAAAGCGTGTGTTATTTTGGGCTGAAGTTATCTTGGTTGGTGTCCTTCCAACAGACTGTGCCTTGTTATCTCCTTGAAGTTGGTAATTACTTATCCTGATCCATTGTGGAATTTCCTTCATTGTAGTTTGTTTTGGTTTTTTTATTTCACCTCTATCTGTTCATTAAATTCGGACTGTATTGCTTTCTTTAGAAGACTATTTTTGAGTAAGTTTTATTTCCAACTGAGATTTATTGAACAGTGTGGTCAAGTCGGAGGCATTAAAGGACATTTATTTAAGTTTTGGATTTTGTTATGTTTGTGTTACACTCAGGGTCATCACAGCTTGAGTGTCATGGAAGGTCAGAAAAATTCAGTCTCAGAATCCCCAACATCTTACTCCAACAACTTGAGGAAGAGTTTAGAAGTGCTTTGAATTAAAAATACTTTATTGTCATCCAAATCTCAGAACTGCAGTTAATTTCATAGACAATGTGTTTGGCCTAAGAGCAAGTGACTGGCCCAGAGTCATCTATAGGTAGTCCTTGACTTACAACCACAATTGAGCCCAAAATGTCTGTTGCTAAGTGAAAGATTGGTTAAGTGAGTTTTGTCCCATTTTATGACCTTTCTTGCCACAGTTGTTGAACAAATCATGGCAGTTGTTAATTTAATAACATTAAGTGAATCTGGCTTCCCCATTGATTTTGCTTGTCAGAAGGTCAGAAAAGGTGATCACATGACTCTTGGACTCTGCAACTGTCATAATAAATATGAACCAGTTGCCAAGCATCCAAATTTTGATCACATGACCAATGTATCATAAGTGTGAAAAAGGGTCATAAGTCACCTTTTCAATGCCATTGTAACTTTGAACAGTCACTAAATGAACTTGTAATTTGAGGATTGCCTGTATTTGGCTTCAAATTTACGGCCTCCTATTTTCTAGCCCAGGCCTTTAACCTTTAATCACTACATAAAACTGAATCTTAGCTTGTTTTTATACTGTGATTAAAATGAAAGAGATTCTTCTGACTTTGTAGCAGTAACTCAGGAATATCATAAGCACAGAAACCAGGAGGAAAGCTTCTTAAATCATTAATAACATCTATCCACACAGTCAACTAGATTTTTTTAAAGAAACAACATGTTTTATAATGGGTGCTAAAGAATAATAATGTGACTCTTGTACTTTTTCTTTAAGTACCTAAGTCACTATTCTAAGAATTGTTAAAGCACACATGAACAATAACAATGGCACATTGTTCTTTTAGCTTGCAACTTGTTGACAAGAGTTGATTTAAATGATTAACTGGACAAATTTTGAACAGAATATTTCAGTACTCATTTCACCTTATCAAATCAGATGATGTTTGAATTTAGTTAATGAAAATACTATTTCAGCCTAACCCAAACTCCATAAAGACTAAATAGTTAGTTTTTTTGGCATAAAGTCAGTCAATGGGTTCATTGTAATTGATTAAGCAAAACATAGCTCATTATGGCATTTTGTAGCAGTCAAGTTAGTATTTATCAGAGAGTTTCCTCTCAACAATAATTATTGATTTCTTCAAAAATCTGTTACAGTATTAGTTGCCTCCTTAATATAGAGATGGAAAAATTATTTCCTTGTTGAAACAATGCAATTTTTTGCCTAGATTTGAACTGGAATGCATTTGTATGCCCCAAAATAAAATATTTTAGAATATTTTGATGCAATTTCACATCCCCCCAAAATTACAGAAATATGCCAATATTAAGAACTGGTTTATTAAAGGAAAGGGAAATATATTTAAATAATTTTTAAACAAAAGTTAGAATGTTTAACAGATTCCTAACAAGAATACAAAAATGTACTTATAGTCAAGAAAATGAAGAACTAGATAAAACCAATTGGCAAATGTATTAGACCATATTTCTCCTTTCACCTTTGAAGTAGTCTTACTAGGACTCCTCATTTAGGAGGTGAGCAATTTGATACAGAAAGACATGTGATTAGGATTAAAAACCACTTACAGACACAGAGCAGAGCACATACATGGTTTTAACTCTTAATCTTTTAATGTTGATGTCCTTTAGATTATTAAAAGGTTTCCCTAAGATTCTTAAAGAGATTATTTGCCTGTGCAAGGCATTTCCTGCTTAGTTAATTGCGTTGAAAAAGAAAGTTGATGTTCCCTGCAATTTACAAGTGTTTGGAGTAACATCTGTAAGGTCCCAGTTGATAATTATAATAATTTATGTAAATGAAGATATCCTTATGTGCACATTGAAGAAAAAAAAATGATCCAATTTCACAGAGACACCAGTGCGTGACATATCTGGCCTGTGGGCCACCAGTTTGACAGGCCTGTATTGTAGGTTTTTCACCATATGTATTAAAATAGTTATTTTAGGTTGCTTGTATCAGCTTTCTCTAACCTGGTGCCGCCTTTGATTTATTAGACCAAATTCTAAAATCCTCAGCATTAAGAACCTTGGGAGTTGGGGAAAAGATGACCTTTGTTAAGTCTCATTACATGAGTTAAAGCTCTAGTGCTGTGATTTTCCTTGCTTACAATCCATGTTTATTAGTGATTATTAGTGAAACCTATTATTGCTGCAGTGAGTTCTCCCAGGTACATACGTGAACAGGGAAGCTGGGAAATTCTCTTTGGGAGTTCCAATCCTTGTGAAGAAATATGATCTCAATTGGCTTTACTTGCCTGGGGATGTTCTAGGATAGAAGTCACTTATGGAAAATGGGGCACACACCATCCCATGGCAAGGAGCCACTTGCTCTGCATTAACTGAAGTAAGCTCTAGGTTCAGTTATGAGCAGGTTGTAGGCAGTTAGGGCTGGTACTAATGGCCTCTGTGTGCTGATTTCACCTTTGAATGAAAAAAAACCCCATTGATTTAGGAGCAGATAAATTATTGGACTGATAGCTCCTAAATAGCAAACCTATTAAATCACAAAGTTACAGATAACACACAGAATTTTTGGATTTTTTAATACTGATTTGAAAGAAATAAGTCTTTGGCTATCAAAGCATTCCATCTTTTTCCAAGTGTATATTCAATTTTTTCCTAGCCTGGTGTGGAATGAATGGGTTATATAGGAAATATTGTGCGGTATGTTACAGAAAACCCACAGAATTCATTTGAAAAGTAAACAGAAATATTTTTTTATTCTTTGCGGTTTGGAAAGTTATGCGTACAAACATGAAGACAATGCTCGAAGAAATACTAGAAGCCAGAGAAGAGTGATTAAGCAGTATTTCCAGTTGATGGAGGTATTCTTTCAAGTGGGCAATACATTACTTATTCCTCTCACTGATTAATAGTAATAGAAAAAAAACTAACAAAAAAAGTTTTCTGCCAATAATAATAACTCAACAGTTTCTTGATTGGAGTATTTGTTTCATTTGCAGAGCACATACAAGATTACAAGACTATACTTAAGTTTAGTTAACATTGACAGCTTGCTTGATTAAAACAATGACTCACTGGGCAAGTAACACAGAAAAAGCCATTTTTAAAAGCTGATAATATCTAAGAAATGATTGGAAAATGAAAGTGCCAATATCGTAATGGTATTATAGAAATTTAATTGTGTGAGCTTGGTATTCCATACCTTCTGACCCCAAACTTTGACATATAATATTGACAAAAACGGTGCAGCACGAAGGACAGTGCTATCCAAATGTTGAAGGGGCTGCAGGAAAAGCTGTAACTCTCTGGGCTACACGACTTAGATTCTTAGAAAGAGGCAAGCAATAATGTGCACACTGAAGAGCAGGGGTCTGAAACCTTTGCAACTTTAAGACTTGAGGACTTCAACTCCCAGAATTCCCAAAGCAGCAGAGGTGGGATTCTACTGGTTCTGTCCGGCTCTGTAGAACCGGTAGGTCTGAAGAGAAGCATAGAACCGGTTCTATGTCTGCTGCTGTTTTGGCCCACCTGCCTGCCCGGGCTTTTACCTGACCTTTATTTCCTGCTTTTTCAACCTCAACTGCTTTGCGCGGCACAGCTGCAGTTGAAAAAGCAGGAAAATGGTACTTTTTCAAAAGCTGCGCACCTGGGCGCAGCTATGCTGCTCAGCTGATGACAATGTTCCACATGCGCACACAGCAAATTGCAAAATCACAAAATCACCGAATTGGTAGTTACACCGGTCGGATCCCACCCCTGCAGAGCTGGCAAAGCTGGCTGGGGAATTCTGGGAGTTGAAGCCCACAAGTCTTAAAGTTGCCAAGGTTGGAGACCCCTGCTGTAGAGAATTTTTTTTACAGACGTTTTTCCTTTTTTTTTTTTATAGAATCTGAGAGTACTGATAGTCCTTAACTTACAGCCACAACTGAGCCCAAAATTTCCACTGCTAAGCAAGACAGTTCTTAAGTGAGTTTTGCCCCATTTGAGGACCTATCTTGCCACAGCTGTTAAGTGAATCACTGCGGTTGTTCAGTTAGTTAACAGGGTTGTTAAGTGAATCTGGCTTCCCCATTGACGTTGCTTGTCAGAAGGTCGCAAAAGGTGATCACATGACCCCAGGGCACTGCAACAGTCATAAATACATGCCAGTTGCCAAGTATCCGAATTTTGATCACATGACCACGGGGGATGCTGAAACAATTGTAAGTGTGTTGTAAGTGTAACTCTTTTCAGTGCCTTGTAACTTCAAACAGTCACTAAACAGATCATTGTAAATCAAAGACTACCTGTATGTGGTGAAACTACATGGAGAGAGGGGGCAAAAAGAGATTCACAGATGAAGTGTTCCTTCGTGTAGCAGGCATATTAATACATTTACTATTTCAAAGTTCTAATAATGACAGCCATCATAGTCAGCAGTAGAAAACAAGGCTAATTATTGAGTCCAAATTATTGTGCATTTCTTTTTACTTTGGAGGAAAATGCCTCTTTATATCAGTTGGTTACTGAAGTGACTGTGAGGGTGCTATTGTGTCCATGTTCTTGTGGTGAACTTCTTGTAGGTGTTTTGCTAGTCATTATGGCATAATATGTTGGTCCGATTCAATGTGATGATTTTTAGCTTTTTAAAAGATTGAATAAAACAATCCAAGTAACACTACATTTCTCACCCTTGAATGTTGCATAAAGGTATGCCTGGGAAGATATCCTTCCTTATAATCAGAAAAGCAACGTTTATTTTGGTGTTGAATTTCTTGAGCATATTTGATTTTAATCTGGGCATTCAGTTGAATGTTTGGCTGTAGACCCAACATTTTAAGTCTCCTAGTGAGATAGCCCTTCAGTCAAGAGACCTTTCAAAATCCTGGTTTCAGAATGCTTAAAAAACACGCTGAAACAAAGCTACTGTACATAAATGATCCCCCCCACCTCAAACCAAGATTTTTAAAAATAATATTCCCAGCCTTTTCAAACTAATGATATAAAAGATATGCCAAGGTAAGGCTTGTATTGGCATGACAAGGCATGTTTGCAGAATCTTAGTCCTTTGTATGCTGATAACCAAACCTTTTTCTCAGGGCCAACATATTGGGCGTTGGTACTTACCTGACACGCCATTTCTAGTCGAGCTGCGTAGAGCATCCAGAGAGTGGGAGGTGCTCTAGTCTTCACCAATTGCAGGCTGAGCTATAATTTGAGGAACGCTCCTCCCACCACGTGGCTTCTCCATGCGTTCCCCAGTTTTTACGAAGACGAGAAGACAAACAACTATCCCCTCATCTTAACTATAAACAACACTTAACCACAAAAAAACAATATGAATCGTTGGCCGAAACAGGATTCCCCACCAGACGGACCAAATAGGGTGGGGCTGGATGCTCTACGCAGCTCGACTAGAAATGGCATGTCAGGTAAGTACCAACGCCCATTCTCAATCGAGCTGCTCCGAGCATCCAGAGAGTGGGACATACCAAAGCATGGCCTGTCCTACGGGGGGGACTCCGTCTGGCTCGGAGCATGTTCTGGATCTCTCACCACTTGCTGAAGGACTCGTCTGCCAAAGGAGGCTTCTGCCGAGGCAAAAACATCGATTTTATAATGGCGAATAAATGGAGATGGAGACGACCAGGTAGCCGCTCTGCAAATATCATGAATAGGAGCCTGAGTAGCCCAGGCTGCAGAAGTAGCAGCACTCCTTGTAGAGTGAGCGGTTACTCCACTGGGAACAGGAAACCTGTGACAAATAGGCCTTGGATATTGTAGCTCTAATCCAACGGCCAACAGTAGATGGGGAAACTTTGCAGCCCAGCGTCTTTGGTTGAAAAGATAAAAACAAAGCCTCCGACCTCCTGATAGGCTGAGTGTGACTGATATAGATACGGAGCGCCCGTCTAACATCGAGAGTATGCCACTGCCTTTCTCTCTCTTGAGAAGGACTTGGACAAAAGTTAGGAAGGACAAGCTCCTGTGATCTGTGAAAGGCTGAGTTTATCTTGGGCATGAAGGAGGGATCTGGTCGCAGGACCACCCGATCAGCATGGAAAACGCATAACTCCTTTCTAATGGATAGAGCTGCTATTTCAGATATCCGACGAGCCGATGTAATTGCCACAAGAAAAACCACCTTGAGCGTGAGGAGTTGGAGTGACGTCTCTCTTAGAGGCTCAAAGGGGGGCTTAGTTAGCACCGAGAGAACCTTGTTGAGGTCCCAGGTCGGGTATCTGTGAACTACTGGAGGGTGCAAATTAGTGGCACCTCTAAGAAAAGCTCTAATGCGAGGATGGTGGGAAAGCGGGCCAGACAGGTTGCCAGAGATAACTGGAGATAGGGCCGCCACCTGCCTTCTTAAAGTGTTGGGGGAAAGACCTTTGCCCAATCCTTCTTGTAAAAAGGCCAGAATTTGTGCGATTGATGGAGAGATCGGATTAATGTGTAACTTGTGGCACCACTTACAAAATATGTTCCAGGTGGCATTGTATATGCGAGTGGTTGAAGCCCGCCTGGCTGCCAGAATAGTGTTGATGACCAGATCGGACATGCCCTCCTTCCTTAAACGGTCCCGCTTAACCTCCAAACGGTCAGCTGAAGCCATTGTGGATTCGGATGCTGAAGAGGTCCCTGGGACAGCGAAATCTTGTCCAGTGGAATCCTCCAAGGAGGAGCCACTGACAGGTTGCGAAGGTCCGCAAACCAGGGCCTCCTGGGCCAATATGGGGCCACCAGAAGAAGTTCCGCTTTCTCGAGGATTATCTTTTGGGTCACCTTGGGCAGCAGCGGTAGGGGGGGAAAGCGTATAGGAGCCCCGTGGGCCAAGGGCAACGCAGGGCATTGTGGTTCTCGGCCCCCTGGGTGGGGTACCGGGAGAAAAACCTCGGTGTCTGGGCATTGGATGGGGACACAAACAGGTCCACTAGCGGAAACCCGAACCTCCCTGAGGCCTCCCGGAAAAGGGAGGGATGCAGACGCCATTCGGACTGGTCGGCGACGGTTCTGCTCAACCAGTCTGCCTGAACATTGGAGACCCCCGAGATGTGCTCTGCCTTTATGGATAGCAGATTGGCCTCCGCCCATTGACAGATCCGTTCGGCCTCTTTCATGAGTCTGATGGAGTGAGTGCCCCCCTACCGGTTGATGTGGGCCTTGGTCGTAGTGTTGTCCGTCAAGACCAAGGCGTGATGCCCTCGAACTTGAGGAAGAAAGGTGCGTAATGCCAGATATACTGCGTGGAGCTCTAACCAATTTATGCTGCAAGAGCGCTCGTTTACTGACCAGGTTCCTTGAGCTGACAGCGAACGAAGGTAGGCCCCCCAACCTGTTAGGCTGGTGTCTGTTGTGAGGGTGACTCTCTGGGGTTCTTTGAACGGATGCCCTTTGTTGATAGTGGGTCTGGTCCACCAGAGTAGCGAGGTGAGAACCTTTGGAGGGATCCTTACTACGAATCTTGAATTGCTCCTTCTTGAGCGTTGATAAGGTAGCAGGAACCATTGAAGGGACCTGGAATGAAATCGGGCCCAGGGAACAATGGATATACATGAGATTATTTTCCCAAGCAATTTAGATAGGTCCAGCAATGAAGCTTTCTTTGCCCGCCTGATGGCCTTAATCGAATTTTGAATGCTAGCAAACCTTTCCGGGGAGAGGAAAACCTTTCTCTCAACTGAATCAATCACCGCCCCTAAATGAACTATTCGAGTGGAAGGGGTAAGCTGGCTCTTTTCCCAATTTACAAGGAAACCATGATCCTGAAGTACTGAAAGAGTGGTTCTGGTGTCCCTCTCAGCTTGGCTTTGGGTTGGAGAAAGAATGAGAATGTCGTCAAGATAGCAGTAAATACGGACAGGGAGTTGTCTGAGGTGAGTTGCTAAGGCTGCCAAAACCTTGGTGAAGGTCCTGGGAGCCGAGGCTAACCCAAAGGGAAGGGCTACATATTGATAATGACAGCCATTGTAATAAAATCTCAGATATCTAGAAAAGGAAGGGTGAATGGGTATATGAAGATATGCCTCAGAGAGGTCAATGGAAGTGAGCCAGTCTCCTTCCCTGGTGCCCTGTAGGATGGACTGAAGGGTATGCATTTTGAATTTATGATGAACAATATAACGATTGAGCCTTTTTAAATCCAAAATGGGCCTCCAACCCCCAGAGTGCTTAGGGACTAGAAAGAGGAGGGAATAGAATCCCTCTCCTCGTTGAGAAGGTGGCACGGGCTGTATGGCCTTAATATCCAACAGATGTTTAATGGCGGTCTCTAGGAGAGCGCGCTTGGTATGATCCCTGGAAATGGGAGAAACCATGAAGTGTTCGGGTGGAGTGGCTTGGAACTGAAGGGAAAAACCAAATTGGACCGTGTCTTTAACCCAAGCATCAGACGTAGATGCTTCCCACTGGCTCGCAAAGAATTTAAGGCAACCGCCAATGGGTAAGGGGGCTGAAAAACCTATCTTGGACGGCGGGGAGTCTTACCTGCCGAACCCCGGAAGGGTCTTCTGTAACTACCCCCCCCCCCCGGATCTGTCTCCCGAATCGCCCCGGTCTCGATAGGCCGGGCGAAAGGTTGGAGATCTCTGATAACGGGGGGAGAAGGGAGTTTGAAAAGGGGTACGGAAGGAGCCCCTTCGAAAAGGGCTGAAAGGATCTGGACTCTTGCCTACGAAAAAGAGCCGGAAGAAATTTCTTTTTGTTCCGGCTCTCCATCAACAATGGTTCCAGGACTGGACCAAATAATTTATTTCCGGAGATGGGAGCTGAGGCCAGTTTTGACTTGTTTTTAATGTCGGCCTGCCAATGCCTAAGCCAAAGCAGCCGTCGGGCTGTAACATGAGAGGATATGGCCCGAGAGGGGAACTTCACCGAGTGAAAATATGCATCGGCCGCAAACTCAGCTGCTGCTGTTAGTTTCGCAATATCTTGATAGGCCCTAGTATTAGATGGAGGAACATGCTGCTTCAGCTGTCGAAGCCACCTAATAGACGACCTAGTAAAAAAGGATGAGGCGGTGGCAGACCGAATGGCCCAAGCATCAAACTGGTGCGCCCGTCGCAGCGCCATCTCCGCTTTCTTGTCCTCCGGCCTTAAGGCTTCCAGAGCGTCTGTGGGGTTAGACGAGGATGCCAGTCTGATAATAGGGTCATCCACCTCGGGGGTGTCTAGCATGGTGGAGAAGTCTGCGTCGAGATTAAAAAATCTCTTGTCCTGCCCTGAGGGGGCAGAGGGGAGACTGGAAGAGGCTAACTGTTTCACCACTAGATCGGAGAAGATTGGAAGGACTGGCACAACTTCGGCCTCCACCACTGGCTGCCTGAAAATGGCATCCTCTGGAGCCCCAGAGGCTGCTGGCGAGGAATCAGAAGATGACTGGGGAGTTAGGCCTGAGATATTCTTTGCTTTGAACAGCAAGGACTTACATAAATGAGGCTTGAACAGGCCTACAAGGGAGGGCTGGTCGGGGGAGATGCCCTCATCCTCCGACATGTCCCCTTCCAGCTGTTCCACTTTGGAAAAGGGCTCAGATTAATGGAGAGACCCCCTCTCTGCCCCTTCCTCTGCCCCTTAGGGTGCAACGGCCATTTCCTCTTCCTCGTCCTCCTCTTCCTCCCCTTCTAGGAAAGGAGGGTCCCCTTGGGAAGGTACCTGTCTGTGGAGAGTCACTGGTCTGGGTAGAGGTTCTCCAGAGGCAGAATCAATCTCGGGTGCCATTGCTTGAGAGGCTGTCTTGGACAACTGTTGCATACCTTCCGCGATCCCCTGGCGGATGGCAAGCTGCATCCATTCCTTGACGCTGTCAGGGATGATGCTAGTTGAAAGTGAAACAGAAATCCTGAAACGGCCAAGGAGAATGATCTATAGCTGCCTGTCTCTTGCGAGGCTGAGCTAAAAACTGGGGAACGCATGGAGAAGCCCCGTGGTGGGAGGAGCGTTCCTCAAATTATAGCTCAGCCTGCAATTGGTGAAGACTGGACCACCTCCCACTCTCTGGATGCTCGGAGCAGCTCGATTGAGAAAATGCTTATTCACAAGTAGTCAGCTGAGAATGAAATCAACTCTGGAATTTAAGGAATGCTGGGCCAAGCAAACAGGCCATGGAATCTAGATCTTTGTGTAGAGACTCATTTTGATAGATGGTGTGTCAACAGCACTTTTTCTCCCTTCTTACACTGATGCATTTTTCTCTGCATCTGTCTATATCAAGATTAGCTAATTTATGGTGGCAGATTAGCTAATTTATGGCTGCAGCTAGAATATCTGTCCCTCAGTTTCTCCTGTCCTTCCATTTACCCTGCATTTGGATGAAATGATTCTGTTATGTTTCCCTGGCAACAACACCTGTGGCAACCAATAGATATGGAAAATTCATGACATCAGATTGTAAAGTATGGAAAACTACAGGCAATCCTTGACTTGTGACTACAGTTGAGCCTGCGATTTCTGTTGCTAAGTGAGAGAATTGGTAAGTGTGTTTGGCCCTGCTTTCTTGCCACAGCTGTTAAGTGAATCACTGAAGTTGTTAAGTGGGTAACATGGTTGTTAAGTGAATCTGGCTTCCCTGTTGACTTTGCTTCTCAGAAGGTTGCAAAAGGGGAATCACATGACCCTGAGACACTGTAAACGTCATAAATATGAACCAGTTCCCAAGCATCTGAATTTCAATCATGTAACCATGCAGGAGACCCTGCAATGGTTGTAAATGTGAAAAACAGCCGTAACTCATTTTTTTCAGTGCTGTTGTAACTTTGAACGGTTACTAAATGAACGATTGTATGTCGAGGAGTTACTGTATTACTCATTGTAATAATCCTTTACTCCTTTAAGTTTCAATATCTGGGATCACTTAATGAACAGAAAGTGTCTGCCTCTACTTCATGGGAAATAAGACTTAATAATCATAGGATAATCCTTTTTTTATACAGTAGGAGGATCAAAGTGTAACCATAACTTCCTTTTGGGAGCCTTTGTTCTTGCTATCCAATAGCCCATTTTCGATTTGTGTTAAATCCAGAGAGGATCAGTAATAATGGAAGCTTCGCTATTTCCCATGGGAGTATAACATAAGTACACGGGGAAGGAGGAACACTAAAGTTGCAGAAAAAAAGAAGCAACAGATTTAAGGGATTATTATAGATAAGGTTGGCACACACTTAATTGGACAAAACTGGGCACAATTTGGAATTGACTATCAACCCTTGTCATGAAATTATAGTCATTACATAATAAATAGATAAGATAGCTCTGGTTTACAACATTTAAATGTAAGCATTTGTGCATAGAACGTGCAACTTTCCCTTTAGAGATTTGGAAGGGTTGAAAGTTCTATATTTATGTTATTATTTTAAAATCGGATTGCAAAAAGCTCTGCTTTGTACTCTTTTATATGCCGATAGCAATATATTTATATAAATTCTTTTAAAATGTTGGTTGTTAGGTGTCTTTATTACTTGTATTGTGTTTTGCATCACCTCACTGGGAGCTTTTTCATCGATCAGAAAATAAGCAAATTATGGATATGGACTTGCATTAACGCAAATGAGGGTAAAGCTTGCTACTCATAACTAAAAATAAACAAAACTAGAGTTACCTGTTTGGTTTTCTTTCCTTGCAGTGCACATATTAAAGATCACACCTTATCTTCATAGCTCTTCTCTTTTATCTGAGCCATGCTGATCTCTGCTCTTGCTCTAAAAATGCTGCTACCTTTGATTTTTCATCTGTTTCCGTTGCTTTTCTCCATAAGATTATATAAGGGCAAAGCTTTTGGTAGTTATTCACAAAAACACCAGTTCTCAAGTCAATTAGTTTGATTAAAAATCTATGGAAACATTTTAACATTGATCATTTGGTATCTTGGTATCGCACAGATTTTTCTCAAAAATTTTTTTGTTTGTTTGTTCATTCATTCAACTTCTATATCTGCTCAATTCAACCAAGCAGCTCTGGGTGGCTTGTATGGTGATTTCTAGCTCAGTTAAGCACATATAACAGCCATAGGGATCCAACCAGGTCACTTCATGATTCTTCTAAAAATCTAATCCAAGTAGTCGTCAATTTACAGTTGGTTCAGTGACTGTTCAAACTTACAACAGCACTGAAAAAGTGATTTCACACTTATGACCATTGCAGCATCCCCATGGTCCCACATGATCAAAATTCTGTTGCTTGAAAACTGACTCATATTAATGATGGTTGCAGTATCCCAGGATCATGTGATCCCCTTTTGCGACCTTCTGACAAACAAAGACAACAAGGAAGCCAGATTCACTTAACAACCAGGTTACTAACTTAACAACTGGAGTGATCCACTTAACAATTGTGGCAGGAAAGGTCATAAAATGGGTCAAAACTCACTTAACTGTCTCGCTTAGCAATAGAAATGTGTTGTGACTCGGAGGTTTGAGCCTGCTCTGTTAGAAGACACAGGCTCGAGTAACAAGGAAGAGGAGGATTTGGCCTTGAGGTTTGAGCCTGCTTTGCTGGGAGACACAGACGTGAGTCAGGAGGAAGAGGAGGATTTGGCTCTGAGGTTTGAGCCTGCTTTGCTAGAAGATTCGGAATCATCTTCCTCCCCAGGACCTTCCTCCCTGGTTGTGCCTCAGGTATCGGCAGATAATCAGGAGAGAGTGCCGGAGTCCTTGGCTGAGGATCAAGCCGAGGAATGCTGGTTTGATGCAAGGCAAAGACGCAGGCAGAAGCGTGAAATACAACGTAAAAGGAAATGTCAAATCAGGGACTGACTTGAGAGACTGACACGCCCCTCAGGTAATAAAAGAGGGCGTGTTAGGTCTGAATCCTCGTTCGGGACAATTTGTTTATTTGGAATAGAAGCTTGGAGAAATTCTCTGTGCAGCGTTTGCCTTTGATTTATAGTCTTGTCTTGTTATCGGACTTGTCAGGCAGCTTTGGAAGACTGCCAAGGACTTCACCAGCCAAAGGAATTTAACTCTGTCGTTCTGGGTCCTGTCTGTTTATTTATATTCTTTTGGAAATTTGGACTCTCACCTCGTGGTCACAGGTGAGACAGAACAGAAATGTTGGGATCAATTGTGGTCGTAAGTCAAGGACTACCTGTATCTAGATTTTTTCATTTCTTGAAATAGAACGAGCTATTTTAGGGTGCCTACCCAATGATAAAACCCAATGTTAAGGAATCTCAACAAGTACATATTCTGTGGATTTGAGAGAAGCATTCAAAGCATCTTGCATTATGATTTCAATAAGTGCAACCAAGTGCCTGGTCAGGTTTTGCACCTACCTCATCTAGATGCTGCGGAGTTGAATAGCTTTGGCATAGATAAATTCTCCTGCATTGGGTTGTTCTTTCTGCATAAGAAAACAAACTCTATTTTCTGCTTCTTGTTATACTGAAGAAGCATACAGTATGATACATCAAAGACCGCATGTTTATTATCCCCATATCTTAAATCAGTATACAACAACTTCTCGCCTTCTCTCTGCTGGAATATAGCTTCATCTTTTTTTCTAATCCCTTGTAACATTATTGTTGATTCTTTATTTCAAGAAAGGGGAAAATTTCAGATTTTGGGGAAATAATTTTATTTTTTAAAATAAATTCTAGAAGATTTAACAAGTGCAAAAGACAAGCATGCTGAACTAAAGATCTTAAAGCTCAGAATGTTTTTTTTTTTTTTTGAGAATCAGAATTCAAAATGTTCCACTCCTGATCTCTCTTGTCTCTGAAACACATTGTTGTGATAAGGTGGAAAACAGGTATCACTGCAGTTGTTAATCAGTTTGGAAGCAGGAATCCTTGTTGACCGAGTCACCCAGGGTCTAGTAAAATATGCATCAGTTTGGGTTTCTGATCAGTCCACTCCGCATTTCCATTCCCTTTTCACAAGCGGAGACACATCTTGTCCGCCATGTCATTATGTCTTCATTTAAAGGCAGTATTTTATTTCAGCTGTAAATTCATTAAAAGGGAAGCCAGGCTCCCACTCTGTGCAACCAGGAACCCAGTTTGCTCCATCTAGTTGCTAGATTTCCAACCAACTTTTTATAGTGCAGAACAATAGATGGAGGAAGAAGAGCTAGATGGTGGTTCACATCAGTGCAGGAAAGTTATTTAGCAAGACAGCTTTTCAAAGGGAGATTGAGGTGGGTAGCAGCTGCACACGCTGTTCCCAGAGCACTTTTTTTCAGAGGTTGCATGACCTTGAAACAATAGAATTACAATGGGAACTACTGTTTGCTACCTGACTTGGTATCTCTCCTTTTGGGAGATGTTTTTTTTTTTTGTGCAGAAGATATGTTCCCATAGCTTCACGTTTACTCAGTGCCTACTCAAAAAATCAGTAAACCTGCCCTGCCCTTTCCGAATATTTGATAATTACAATAAAACCACAAGCTGTTCGAACTTGTGTCTGGGAACTGGCCTTGAGCTTAGCACCCCAGGAATGGGCAAATCATCTGCTTGTCACTTGAATTTTGCAAACGGGTGCAGAATTCAGCGGGATATTATCTTTGGTCTCTATGAACTTTGGAACATCACCTCAGGCTTCTCGGGATAAAACTGGCAAGCTGGTCGATTGCAGTTTAAGGCAGTGCTGTGTTTGATTTCAAAAAGCTCCAGCAGAATTGCCCTTTCCCTCTCATCTAGTCACAGCAATTATGCAATGGTTCAGGCTAACCAATTAGTTAGTTCGTTCTCTCTGTCCCACAAATGATGAATGTTTGAGAAAGGTGTGTGGTGCTCCTGTTCAATAAGAATTTTATTTATTAAAAGACGGAGACGAAGGAAAGGTGCCTTGCAAAGAGTGCTCCTCCAATGATGGGTTAATCAACAGAACACTTGTTCTGCAATTGAAAAACTGAAAAGATCCCTTTCAATGCGAGTTAGTATACACCTTTAATCCTGGCACACAAGAGAACAGGTGTTGACACAATTCCTTCTGAACAGAGAGGAGTGAAAAGTACCATTTGGAGAGCTAAACCACTTCATTTGCAGCACTGTTTGAAAACGGAATGTTTTTTAGTAGTTACCAGGTAACTGGAAACCGAAGTACTGTGTCAGAGGCTGGGACCTCATGATTAACAAATGCTTCGTCTGCTAATAAGCTTACATCTGCAACTAAGTCATAATGTCATCCTTTCCCCCAAACTCTAGGAAACCTTTCAGTATAGGCAAACTTGGTTTGTGGCTTTCAAGGATGGGGAAGGAAGGTTGCAAATGTGGGTCTTTCTGATTAGTATATCTATAAACAGGGCAAGCCCCCCCCCCTCTTTTTTTTTTGAATCAGATTGACAGTGACTCAGAAAGTAGAAATCTGTGACCCTGTTGTCTTCTCAATGCATGAATTTAATCCATAACTCTGGATAGTTTCTAATGAGTTGTTCTAGGCAGGGATGGGATTAAAAAATCCCCAAACCAGTTCTCTGCCCGGTTGCTGGGTGGGCATGGCCATGATGGGTATCTCCTTCCAGAACTTCTGGGAGGGCCATTTTTTGCCCTCCCCAAACCTCTGTGCGGACCCTGAACTTACCTGCATCCAAAATGGGCTGCATAGAGATTCCTGGGTGGGTGGGGCCAGCCAATCAGTTCAATTACTCGTTTGGCGAATTAGATGTAAATTTAACATCCGTTTTACCCGAACTGGCCTGAAATGGCTGAATCCCACCCCTAGTTCTAGGCCTTCCTTATAAATTGAGCTAAATTATTGGCTCCTTTCCAGGTCCAAAAAGGAAAAGCAAAGGGAAGTAAGAAAGGAGTGCTGACTTATGGTTTTATTTTAATCCATGTTTTAAAAATAATTATCTACCTCTTTGCAAACAGAAGAGAAAATCTCCGGTCTTTTGGATCTAAAATATTTCATGTCAGCCCCTGTCTGGTCTCTGTTTTAAGTTCTTGAATATTTCTGGAGGTGGACAGGAAGGCAGAACAAGCAACTTGATCATGTTCTTCCTCCTCTGAAGTTCAGATCTAGTTTGTGTTTGGAAATGGGTATGACCTAAAGATGGTAATCTAAGAATCATGCAATAAAATGTTTTCATTGAAGTCTAGAATTAGGCTTTTTGCTAGTATAAAGCCTAATTCTAGACTTCAGTGAAAACATTTTATTGAACTACCTCAAGGAATATACACAATCAGTTTTAATCAGGTCTGGTAAAATTTCAGTAAAATGTAATTAACATCTCTAACTGTTCATATTCTTGGGATAGGGCTGTGTTGTATACATTTCTTCATGGCAGTGAATAAAAATCTTATTTAAGCTTTGAAAGTCATCCTAAAATGATAAGATAATGATGCAATAGAGGAAATAATAGACTCCTGAGAAGGAAAGACTCGAGTTTGTGTATTGATTGCTGCACATTCAAGTTGATTATTTTCTTTTATCTTTTTGCAGAATTGTCAAACCTTTAACAGTCTTAGCACCACAGTCGATGACTGCCCTCAGCAGAACCAGTTCTCCCTTGGCACCAGCAGCAATAACTCATGGGCCACCAACGTGGACGTCATGCCTGGCAGGACACCAGCCTGCACCCCTGTTCCAGAGCCTCATTCAAATTCAGAAGAACATCATCCTAACCAGGAAGAAGATTTCTCCTACGAAGATTCAGATTTCTGTGCTGCAGAAGATGAGAATAGTAGGAGAGAAGTTGAACACTCCTCATGGAGGAACAGCGGGACTGGTGGGGATAACATCTTTCAGTTGGGTGGTGAATTAGATATTGAGCAAATAGAAAACAATTGAGAGCACTAAGGGGAAAGGATTTGCCTGCACCAAGGCTTTTAGCAGTGGCAAACTCACACAGGTTAATGCAAACCAGAGGAGAAAAATCCACATTTCCCTTCTCTTTGGCAGGTGAACCAGAACAAAAAGCATTGCCAAAATTTGGTTAGCTTTTTGGGGGGAACTTATTAGAACTACTGTAGCTTTTCATAGGAAAAACTTCCAATGTTAACATCAACATATTTAAAAGAAAAAGAAAGCTCTGTGGATATATCAAAACTTGAAAGGAAAGGCCAAAAACTCCGGGTCATTTTTTTTCAAAGTAGGTTAATTCGCTGTCTAGAGAGTCAGTAGGTCCATCTTCTGATGGGAATGGCATTTGGTAAGATAAATAAGCTTTTTCTTTTCTTTTCTTTTTTTGCTGTTGGCTGATATAAATTGCACCTCGGCTGTCCTTATCAAAGGAGCAAAAAGTGGAGATTAGTATTAGTATTTGAATTCATTTTCTGTTGTTGTTTTTAGATCACCTATCCATAGATCTTATAAAATCTCACAAATCAAATTTCTCATAATATATGTAGAATCCTAATTCCCAGAATCACAGTAGTTTGTTATCGTCTATTAAACACACGCACACACAGAGAGACAGGCATAAACATACCAATAACATTATGAAAGGAAAGCACAATGGATTTTTATCCATATTAGTAAAAGAGATCTGTGCTTATTAAAAGGCCTCCTTATCCAAATCAAACATACAGGTATCATTTTCAATGTGCTCTTACTCATCTTCACCTGGACCAGATTTAATGGGTTGGATGCACATTTTGATACATGACCTCTAGTTCATGGTTGCTATCAATTTATCCGTAAGAAGAGGCCAGAGGCTTTGTCTGTAGAAGTGAAATATTGAGAATATTTTTGCACTCATGATATTTTAGTTAAATTTCAAGGAATAATGAAATTAAATTAGTGATACTATAACCTGTGAACAAAAATGATTCTTGAGATTTAGTAGTTGGCATCTGAAAAGGGATCATGGCTCTTATCTGGCATGAAGTCTCTTAAACTTGGGGTTTGTACCATTTGTCATCCTTGGTATATAGCCTATCACATTCATCAGTAGAAAGCAATTAAAGATAAATCTTGTTTTTCAGGCATTACTCAGTATTTAGGTATTTTCATCACATGAAAAGATGAAAATAATATAGCGTATACAGTAATGTGTTACTTCTAGCTTCAGTGAACAACAGTAGTCCAATAGTGAGCACACATGGCACTGTTGAGTGACCTGTGTCTGATTACATGGGACACTTTCTGCCACTGCTACCAAGGGAGATAAGGATGAATATAACTAAGAGAAAAAGGAAACACACCCAACAGAAACCCACTTCCCTGTTTCCTTAATTTGCTGTAGAAGAAAGTAAACCTAGTGCAAAATACAGGCAACCAAATCTTGGAAAGGATATTATTATTGTCAAAAAAAAGATCTGAGTGCATTATTCAGCATTTCCATTGAGTTATGCGACATAAGGCACTGCTGTATATGAGCACTGGGAAGCCTAGCTGTAGTTTCTAAAAGATACTTCCTCTAGTTTCCTTATATTCCCCTTTCTTTTTAATAATCCCAAAAAGACTTGACCAATGTTTCTCAACCTCAGTAACTTTAAGAAGTGTGGACTTTACCTCCCAGACCAGGAGTCTCCAAACTTAGCAACTTTAAGTTGTATGTACTTCATCTCCCAGAATTCCTCAGCCAGCCATGCTGGCTGGACAATTCTGGGAGTTGAAGTCCAGAAGTCTTAAAGTTGCCACGTTTAGAGACCTCTGTCCCAGACTTTCCCATCCAGTATCCTGGGATTGCAGTCCATACTGCTGAGGTTGAGAAATCCTTGTCTGAAGGACTAGCTCTGTGTTATTTTGGGCTTGGTTTGCCTTGCTTTTATTATGGTTTAGTGTATCACTGCAGAAGCAGTTTATACGGCCTGGCTTACGATAGTTACATTAAGTCTTTTGAGAAAGATGTCACCACTCATTTCCTGTTGTGGTATGTACAGATTTTCTCACTCTTTCATTTTATGCCCACACTGATTTTGCTGTTCTCATTCTCAGCTTTCAGGTCTGCAACATATTAAATTGTATTACATATAGTATCCCCAAATTCATTAATCGTTTTAGCGTACTTCTTCAAAATATGGGGCAAATAATCAAGCAGAACCAGGGTTCTGTCTTCTAAACACTGGAAATTCTGCTCAGCCACAGCTTCAAATTCTGTTTTTTTCAAAGTATATCAAGTTTATTTCTAGAAACAAATGAATGTGCACAGGTATGTGTGTGTATATGTGTGTGTCTTTTGCAGAATAAGTCATGATATTCAGGAGGCTAACACTTTGTGCTCAGCATAAAACCCAGGATCACATAGCCATGATAAGTGAATGTTCACACAAATGTGACAGAAGTGCACTCGTCTAAACTTGGTGCAGTTGACTTGATTGTCAAGATATCTAAAGTAACAGGAGATTTTGTTCAATTGTAATACCAAGCCACGCTTTAGTAATGGGCAAACAGTCCTTCATTGTCAAAGCATGCAAATCTAAACTGCCAAAAATAGCATTTGCATTCCTCCTCTAAAATAAGATTATAATCCATTATCAGCCTGTCACTTACAATTGTCATTTGGTTGGCAAACACAAATCATAGTTTGCAGATTATGAAATAATGGTGCATGATTTATTATGTAGAAGAATGGAATTCAATTTTCCTAGTGAATTGAGTGGTTCTTGCATTTTATGTTTCATTCTAAGGAAACTTGATCACATAGTTATGTAAACAGGGATAGATGGATCACAATAGGTAATGAGAAGAGTTTTAAACCGCATCTATTCAGTGCTCTGCTTGACTTTCCATTATATTGCTGGAACATGTGTTTAACCACCATGATGTTCAATACATATTTTAAAATAGCCTTCTCACTTGAGTGTCCTCTAATACATTGTGATTATAATTCCCTGAATTCACAGCAGGCTTAGTTTAAGTTATGTGGATGGCAGAGGTTTGGGGTTTTGGTATAACACAACTAATACAAAATGCTGTTTGAGATTCTAATACTTACTTGACACTCCAATATTTTCCCTTTCACCCCTTAACTCCTTATGTTGGGCAACCAACAATGATAATTTAGCACATAATAACAAAGCCAAGTTATTCATTGATGAATGAAATCTATTCCTTTCTTTATGAAAAGAAAAACAACAAGAAATTATTTCTTAAAAATGATATCCTATTTTTAACTTTTCCCATAATGACATTAATGCGTATGGCATCTAAAATCACGGAAAATCTCATCTAAGCTAAAGCTTCACAATTGCTCATTTGAACTTTCACAGTAAACTTTATTTCCTCACATGTTCATTTTTATTATTTTCTGTAGGAAGCTTATGTGACACATAGGGCATATGTGTATGTGTGTATGCGCATACAGATACACAAGTGAAAATAAAAATAGTATTAGGCTGAAATTCTATTTACGTTTTTATACCATGGAATAACTTGGTGGTCTGTTTTCATGCTTGCGAAATCTGCTAATTGCAACCCAAGTTAACATACATTACTTGCTTTCAGAAACATAGAAATGTTATAAGAGGCAGGTTTTCATTGATTTGACTTGGAATTAGGTTTTGTTTTGTTTTTACAATTTGAGCTGAATTAATTAATTTTACATCTCACTGTGGGTTATCAGGAATATGACAGATCTGGAAGTTTTCTTCCTCTCTTACTGCTTTTGACCCTATAAATTTTACCAGGTAATGGTAGTGGCTGTAATTATGTAGCAATGTTGTTATGAACACTGAATGTTAGGAGCTCTGAGAAAATCTCTTTATCTTGACAATAGTATCAATTCCACTGCTCCAGGTACATTGCACTAATGTAAATGTGTCTGGATTAATCATGGGCGCTGAGCTCCTAAAAACTGTACTTATACCAACATTCTGTAATTCCTCTAGGTTTGGATTTTTTCACAAAAACCATATTCCAGTCTTT
The DNA here is from genome assembly GCF_049901715.1 of Pseudonaja textilis. Taxonomy (NCBI): domain Eukaryota; kingdom Metazoa; phylum Chordata; class Lepidosauria; order Squamata; family Elapidae; genus Pseudonaja; species Pseudonaja textilis. Next base: position 35,080,878 of record NC_141993.1, read on the forward strand.
CCACCAGTTTTTGGTGTAAAGATAAAACAGTGGTTGTTCTAGCTGACTGTAAGCCAAAGCCCAGCTTTTAATTGTTATTGATCTTCTGAAAGTTAAGAATACAATTTTTTCCCCAAGGCAAAATTTTCAATTTTCAGACCAGCTCCATAGGTAGTGTGACTGCTAAAATTAATCCTTCCTGATCAAAAAAAAAAAAGCTTATAAGGCACACTGGAGGTAGATGCTTGCTCTGAAAATGATATTTTCTTTTTCCTTTCCCTGAATTTTGCTCCGCTACAAAAATATTAAGATAGTTGGTGTTCTGCTTTAGAGACAGGAACTTCTGTAGCCTGAATACAAAGCTATTGCTGCTGTCCTTCACAACACCACTCCAAGGAATCACATTTTCTTCTTTAGCATTTCTTCTTATGTGGAAGACCTGGAGGAAGAATAGGTGAAATGAATGGCAGAGAGGTTGGATAATACAGTATTTTGTGATAAATAAGAAATAATAAAATATGTGTGAGGCATGCAAATTCATTTTTGACCATACAAGTTGTTTACCTCTTTTACTGAGGACAGCACCAGAGTCATGTGGTGCTATAAAATTTGTCTTTGTTCAAGTGATACCCAAGCTCTTACTAGAGAGGTAACCTTTCTGCAATAATTAAATACATTTATGCTGACAAACTAAGCCTGTTGTTTATCACCTGGAGGTCACTATGGGCAAAAATTAAATGGCAAATGAATAATCTTTAATATCTTTATTGATATAAACAGAGTCTGTAGAGTAATGTGCAAGTATGCATACCATGTTATTAAATACAGGTTTTGGTTGTATAACATCCGGACAACCAATCAGGTGGCTATGGCCAAAAGAGCTTACTCAATGCAAATTTTGAATAATAGATTTGTTATTCAGGCTACATGTGTACTGTCAGAGATCTTTTGAGCAGTGTTTGAAAATTCCTATATGGCATATTGGAATAGGCACTCAAATGGATTGTTTAGGCTATTATTTCAGATATGGCATATTGATCCATATTTTTTATCTGCATAGCTGTTTTTTTCTTTGAAAAAGAAGTACTCTGTGCAAATATAACACATAGCATTTTTCTGTGGTATTGTTAAATTAATTGCAAATTTTGGATCAGACCATATCATGATTGTATATATATTTACACCAAAGTAACTGAGTTTGGTGTGACTTACTTCTGAGTAAATGTGAGTGTAGGGTTGTGGGGTAAGTTACTTAAGACTCATTAATTTCAGTAAATGATATCTTCATTTCATTTCATCTGGATCCAACCCACTGGATTTATTTTCTGTTTTATTGCATGGTTCTGTCAAAATTCTCCCCACCAACTTGGATTGCATAGAAATTATTATTTTATTAAACATGACCTATCCTCAGAGAAATGGTTGCCCGTGTGCTGTGCACAAAAATAGCATGTTCTTTGCTATCACATTTTCACTTGGAAGTAATGCTTCCTAATCATAGCATTTTTATGTGGGCTTGCCAACGGAGAGTACATCTTATGCCATTAACCTTATGCTTTTTGAGATAGTGTATCAGCTTTTACTTAACATACATCTTGATTAATGACAGTTTGCTTTGTCTTTCATGTGGTAGAGGCAGTCTTTTCTTATTTAGGGTTTTTATGCATAAGGGCTTTCTAAAAAACTAAAAGGGCTGCAACCTATGAGAAGCTAAGTACACAGAGTAGGAAAGTGCCCCCCAGAGGATCACTACCCAACTCGCCTAACTGTAGCTTAGTTTATATAGTTGCAAACTTTCTTTGCCTTAGCAATGATGCTTCACTATCAAATGGCCTTACAGTGAACACATCTGCATACTTAACAATAGAGTGTTTACCTAAAATTAATCCCAGGATTGCATTGGGTTTGGTGTTGTTGTATGATTTATGTATTGAAACTGAGTTTTTAAAGCCTTACTTTTTTTTCTTTTCTCTTTTAAATAGAAGCAAAATGTTATGGGATGTAAGGATGTATGTATGGCTGTATATATAGATGAGACGTATGTGCATGTATGTACATTCACACAAAATATAAGCATCTGAAATATAAGTGTATGTTTACGGAAAATACTTTTGATGGTAACATACAGGGGTGCTGTTCTGAAAAGAAAAAAAAAAGATGTTCAGCTGCATCTATGCTTGGTCATATCCACTGAAAAAAAATCCATTGGATTCCTCCACTGGGGATCCTGTGCTCCTGCCGGATTAGTTAGTTTGCTGGAACTAGTTCCTATAGCAGGTTTTGATCAGGTATATTGAGTTTTTTTGTGAACATTCACTACCATTGCAAATAATACTTTTATTTGCTAAGCAGTACATTCAAATCAGCAGGGAGACAGACGGACAACAGCTTAGTTGGCACACAGATCAATCTGTACTATTGAAATGTAATGACAACAGCAATAAATGTCAATAATTTTCCCTTTAAAAAAAGTTTTTAATTGCAACTTTTATGGAAGGGTTTTGTCCTATTAGCACTGATGAATGTTCTTATAGGGAATGTATTGTAGATCTACAGTCATTGCTATTTAGAACTGAATAAATATTTAGTATGTATTTAATTACATACTGAAGAAAAAAATAAGATGAAATAGAACGTATTTCTGGATTTTACTGTAACTTTTCACAAGTAGCATAATTTCTTTGGCCCAGTAATAATTGTATTACAAATACATTTTAGATACTCCTCCTTGAAACAGGACTAGAGAATATTTTTAGAATTATAGTAGTCTTTTTCAGCATTATATTTTCAGTGTCTAAGAACCAATGAATCAGAACACGATGGCCAAAAAGCCTTTGAGAATCCTTGAAGTCTAGCAATGTTTAGTTCCAAGGGTGTGCGTGGGTGTGTGGATGTACACAGACACATGTATGTATGTCTTTTTGTTCATGGTAATTGCACAGATGCAAACATATTGACATATATACAAAGTCAGCTCTGTAGTTGGTGTTTGTTCAAAATCTAATGTTGGTGAAGACTGTTCCCTGACATGGAAAAATTAAGAAAACTGCTGATTTGTACTCTCTCAAATGACTTTATTGCACTATAGAGCAGCTGCAGTCTCAGGAATTTACTTGTTACTCTGTGTAAATAAAGCTTTCTGATTCTGTAACTGCTACTCAGCACTATTTTTTTCCTTGCGTTGTGCGACTGTTAAATATATTCAGCTGCTGAAAAAGTGGGAACGCTTTCATTGTGCCTCTTCAGTTGTAGATCTGTATCTGTATTCTGGATATATTCATTATTTAGCCTATTCTTAAAATTGGGTCATGTTAGCTCAAAGCACAAGGAGATTTCCAGCCAGTCCTCCATAAAATTATACAGGTAGTCCTCGATTTACAACAGTAAATCCATTTGAAATTACGATGGCATTCTCACAGCAGTCTAACAAAGTGCCTGTGGGAAATCGCAGCTCATTCCCTTTCCCCCTGAAAATGGCTCCAACCCACCACGAGTCTCTCTTTCTCTCTTGCCACCCTTGTAACAGAAGTCCTGGAAGGTGCGCTCACTCTTTTTCCAGCAGCGGAAACACATTCTGTGAAGGTGCGCCCGACTCTCAGTGCCTCAGATAGAATTCCACTAGAGTTCTCTACAGCAGGGGTCCCCAACCACTGGGCCGCGGACCGGTACCGGTCCATGGAACATTTCCTACCGGGCTGCCGGTTTGCTGGATGCCACCATCTTGTTTGACGAGAAAGTACTTCTGGGTGAGCTTTTCCAGTTGGAAAGCAGCGTTTGGGTCCTGAAGGAATCCTCACGCCTTAGTTTCATCGAAGGGGGGGGCTTTGAACGAAACTAAGGTGCGAGGATTCTTTCAGCACCCAAGGCAAGGTGAGCCAAGTGACCGTCCCGAAGCCGTCCCGAAGCAAAACCCATCGACAAAGGTACAAAGGAGGAGTTGAAGGTGGCGGGGAGAAGTGGGGGACGGCTGGCTGGCCGGTCGCTCGGCTCGCCTTGCCTTGTCATGTGTGCTGATGCCGGTACCGGGCTGCGGATCATTTTGTGATGCTGGTACCGGGCCGTGGCACAAAAAAGGTTGGGGGCCACTGCTCTACAGGATTCAGAAGTTCAGACTATCAGTGGCTGATTAACAGGGAGACGAATAGTTGTCTTCCACACTTTTTGAAAGAAAACTTTCCCAAGTGTTTATACATATTCTAAACGAAGTACATGTACACCATCTTGGTTCAGATGCACATTTCCTAGTTAACACTGCTGATGAATTTTCTTCTACTAGCACAGGTATCCCCAAACTAGGCAACTTTAAGATTGTGGACTTCAACTTCCAGAATTCTCCAGCCAGCATAGCTGGCCATACATATACAGTAACAAAAGTAAAATTTGAGCCAAGGACCAATGAAAATTAATAATGACACACAGATTATGTTTCTGGGCTCAAAAATGTAAGCCAAAAGTGTTCATAAAGCAAGCAGTGGTAACCTCTGAATTCACTATGGGCTTTCAATTAATATAACTTGTCCATCAAGCTTTTCAGAAGGATTTTCTCTAAGGCCAACTTTGCTTATTTTATTTGTCAGTCCACTTAATCATGGTGGTCCCTTTATCAAGAGAATAGAACAAGAAGGTTCTCCTAATTCCTCAGAAATCTGACAGGATGGGCTCCAGAAGAAATTTTGGTGGGATCACAGTATTTCCATCCTACCAACAAATCCATTATTTCATTTAGTGTATTGCAGCACCCAATACCTCTAGTTGCCACTAGAAAATATTATTGCTTACAATGTGTATCTCTAGCCACAATATTTTCCAAGCCAGTTGTGTGTGTCAACAAAGCCAGCACAAAATGGTGATGTGCTTTGATCCTAACATTATGAGGACCTTTTATTCGATTGATTCCCCAGCTCAAGTCCTAGCTCAAAACTCTCAAGCTCTGTTTTGAGTCAGGAAATCTATTGCCACCCAACAACACACATATGCCTTTAAAAATTTGTTGTAAAAATATTTTTCTCCCACCGAGCTAATGTTATTTCATGGGAAAAGGTGTGTTTTGGAGGAAAAAATGCAGAATGAAAATATTTTTGGCAAAATAAAAGATTAAACAGGATATTTAAGAAGCCATGAATCGTGAAAATGCCTATAAGCAAACAATTTAAGGAATATATAAATGAAAATATGCAGATGTTAGTGTGACCTCTCACGCTGAGTAAACAGCTGCCAAAAAGGATTTGATAATGACTAATTAGATTCTTTTTTTCATGTTAACATTGTGCACTAAAAGGAATACTGAATATTTCCAAATTGTTTCAGCATCAACTATCAATGAATCCATTTGCTTTATACAATGTAATATTCAAAATAAAAAATGTCCTTTACAATAGCACACAGACATATATGAATAGATGTGGTAGTCATCAGATCTGTTAAAGCTAAGATTCAGCTTGGTCACAGATAAATGTTATGTTAATTCCTGTGTGGAAGTGTTTTTATATCATTTATAGTAACACATGTATAGCTAATACTTTCTCTTCCAATTTGGCAAACGTCTAGTCGTATCTATAATTGAAGTATAGCATATCACCAATGCTGATCATGTCTACTTTTTTTCCAATTTTTATGACTCTGGAGAATTTTGAATTCTATGTAAACCTTCTCTAAATACTGTTATGCAACTAAATCAAAAATGTTTCTATGATAACAGGTCCAAACAAGAATATATTTATGCAGGAAAGGGATCTGGTTGTAATAGCTTGGTATTGGTAGCCCAAGCTGAACAATTTTGCAAAGATTTAGAGCAGGGTTGTCCAACTTTAGCAACTTTAAGACCTGTGGACTTCAACTTCCAGCATTCTCCAGCCACCCATTTCATCAGAGACTTACACATTTTGTTAACTTAAACAATATATATAGAGAGAACTGTATTAAAAGTACAGTTTCTCTGCTCTGCCCCATCTTCTTCAACATGACCCCCCCAACCATTGCAAGTCAACTCCATTATTTCTAAATATGCAAAGATACTTTTGATGAAGAATCTGGAAGCCAGTAACTGCAATTCCAAGTAATTAACATTCTTTAATGTCTTAATTCCTTCCTTTATGGAATATTATAAATGGAAATGTCAATCCATACCCAGCAAAGAAAGAGCAAAAAACACGTCATCATGAAGTCTGGGATCTTGAATGCCACTTTGATAAGAAGTCAATTGTATATTGGGTATGATTCGCAGCCAGGTTATAATTAAATTTGACAGAACAGCTCATGTAATTAGAGGGTGTTGAGGGTTTTTTTTTTATTATTGTGAAGGATCTGATCTGAAGGAGAGGTGGCTTTAAGTAGCTGGATATGCCTTTGTGCATTGATCCTGAGACAAGAAATTCTTTTTCTCCCATGAAGGGAAAATATCTTAAGACAATCTATGTCTGAAAACCAAACAAAATGACATCACTTTTAGGATGCAACTGTACAGGTGTTCTCACATATAGGTCGTCCTCAACTTACAACATTTAGTGACCAGTTACAACGGCACTGAAAAAAGTGACTTATGACCATTTTCCAGACATAGGACCATTGCGGCATCCTCATGTCCACGTAATTTATATTTGGATGCTTGACAAATGGCTCATATGTGCGGTTGCAGTGTCCAGGGGTCATGTGATTCCTCTTTTGTGACCTTCTGACCTTTTGTAACCTGACAAGCAACATCAATGGGGAAGCCAGATTCACTTAACAACTGTATTACTAATTTAACAACTGCACTGATTCACTTAACAAATGTGGCAAGAAAAATTGTAAAATCGGCAAAACTTACTAATACATTTTTCACTTCGCAACATAAATTTTGAGCTCAATTGCTGTCATAAGTCGAGAACTACCTGCAGAAATTGGTTGCAGTTTCTACAGGTAGTACGCTGGGTATAGACATCTAAAGTGTGAGTGTGATTACAAATACAGTGCATGAGTTCAATTATTTGATTTAAACCCCACTGAATACCATCTGGCCATTTCCGATAAGTTCCAATAAGAATGACACCAGTCATATCAGTACAACTAGTGTTTCTTTTCTCTTTTCTTGAGATGCTAATTTATTAGTGTGTCTATGCACAACTTTCTATAGCCGCCCAACTATCACACAGTGCTCTGGGAGGCATACAGTAAAAATCCACAGTTAAACATTCATAATTTAAGCCCACTTCAACATCATATATCGGAATTGCAATTCCTAGAATTAAACTGATTGGGAAAGATGGGTGTTCCAATCCTAATCTGTATCTGAATGTTCTTCCTGAAAACACACTTGTGCGTTGTGTGAAGTTATGTAATGTGTCCTTACAAATATTCCAAGTCACTTTTATTTTCAGTCTTAAATTGCTCAATGCTAAGAAGTGCCCTCAGAGGGGGGGATACAATTAAAATTCTTTTAATTCAATGCAAGAATTCTCAAACTATTTTATTCTTTATTCTGTATTTCAAGCTGACTTTGTGCAGTACCAATGCCTTAAACACAAACTCAACACCAGCTCTTTCAGCCTGGCAACTGACCAACAGAAAGGTGCTCTCTATATGCAAGCCTACTTAAAGAAAAAAAAAACATGAGTAAAACAATGTGATTAAACAAAAACAGCCCAACTGTGGGAGCCGAGGTTACTTGCAAGATATGAAAATGAACAGACAGGTACGTATTTCTCAAGATGGAGGTCACAGAACTCCTCACATCCACAGAATGGCATATATAGGTAGTCCTGAAGTTACGAACGCAATGGATCCTGCCCATTCCATTCATAACCTGAGGATTCATGGGAATGAATCTTGTACCTTGAACGAGATCACTCCCTCCTTTTGCCCATGCATTCACTAATTGAATGCATGGTTTGTTAAGTGCACAAGAGGTATGGGAAAGGCCGGGGGGGGGCTAGTGATGGAACAAGCCACCTGTTTAAGGCTACCCAAAGCCTTCTCAACCCACTGAAATACTTCAGGCTCCCCACAATTGCTTCCCCCCAACCTGCTGCGCCAGCTCACTTACCATGCAAAGATCTAGCAAGCTGTTCCCTCTTCAGCCTCTCAGCTGTGCACCTTCTGCAGCTCTGTTTTGATGTGTGCAGGCCTTGCTCAGCCACCTCACCTAAGCCAGCCACCCCTCCAAAGCTCCATTTGGGCCAGCAAAGTGCTGAGTGAGGCCTGTGTAGGCCAAAACAGAGTGTTGGAGGTACAGGCCTACCCCTTCAACAGTCTGTTTTGGCTGGTAAAGCACAGGACGAATGTTGCAGAGCCTCTGCAGTTGTTTGTCATGACTGCCATGATGCTGCAAGATTCGTAGTTTAGGGATTTGTTCATAAACACTAGGGGGCACTTATCACGTAACTTTGAACATTCACTAAGGGAACGCTCGTAACCTGGGGGTTACCCGTACACAAAATATCACACTGATGAGCTTTTACTCAATTTGGGTTTCATCAGGAGATCACAATAATTGAAGGTCGAGTATTTCTTGAAACTACCAAGGAACAGGCCAGATTACTAGAAAAAAACAGTCGTAAGTCATTTTTTTCAGTGCTGTTGTAACTTTGAATTAAATGAACGGTTGTAAATTGAGGACTACCTGTAAGAATTTTCAAGTTTCAAAGGAGAAATGTAATATATAAACATAAATATAGCACCAATTGTATGTGAATCTTTCAATCCAGCTTTGAAACTAAAGTAACAGATGTATGCCTACCAGAGATTCAAACGCTGGTTGGGGATCTTCTGTTTCTCCTTTAATATTTCAGGAAGGCTTGGATGCATCTTAAAACCATCTACATGTTCTGCATTATGTTTATGTAACTCATTCATCTTCTTGTTAAAACAGATTAAAAGAAAGCAAAATTGCTTCAGGGACTGGGAGTGGGGAAAGCATTGTTTTGATGCTAGAGGATGCCACCCTCAGAACACTGGAAAACCAGCTTCTAATGCAAACTTGGAAGATCCATCCCGGCCCAGAGGAAGGAGGAAGAAATATTTGGGCTGTAGTGTGGATGCTAATCAACATTCCAACTGTTGTATAAACATCTGTCTTTATTGCTTAGCATGAGCCTTCCTTTCTTCCTACTGAATGGGTGGAGACAATAAAAAAGAAAAATTATCCAAAGACGTGATCTTACTTGTGCCCTCTGAGGCAATTCTGCACAAAACTCTTTAGAATCATGATCTACAGTGAGTGCTTTCTGTAGGATCTTTTTTTTTTTGCAAGAAATAAGACAATAATAAAAAATGGCCAAGAGAAAAAGCAGTTCCCATGTTGAGTGATGCATGGCACAGAGGTTTATTCAGTGATGTGTTGCAGTAGCCCCCCTTCCCCCCAAATCAGACAAACAAGATTCAAATGATTCCTAGAGCAGACTAACAGGGATGCATTGAACTTTGTTTTTATTTTTATTGTGGTTAATATATCACTTTAGCTGGATACAATGGCAAATTAAACTAGTAAGTTGCTTCCCAATTAGTCCATAAACAATGGAGGAAGGTTTGAACATTGCTAGAAATGTGCAGCTACACCGAAGGTCTTACATTAACATCTGCCTTAAGTGGACCCCTGCAGCATTTTTATTTATGAAAATACTTGAGAATTATATCAACAGCTTCTGCCAGATTGTTCACATAAAGGTCAGCTTTGACTTCTGGATGTTGCTCATCACAAGGTCTGCAAAGGGGATAAAAGCACAAAACAGCAAGAGGATGAATTGGGGCATGCAAACAATAGCAAATTACACCATTTCACTCTCTTCAGAGTCTAATTTCCTACTGCTACTTCACACGGTGGCTTCTGTCTCTTTTAGCTGTGAGTCAATGTTTAAACAAAGGTATAATGAACATGGCCCACAGCACGTTTTGTACTTTATCTCTCCCCTACTCCCACCTCAGCATTGCGATGCATTTGTCTATGCACTTGATTATTATAAGGGTTGCTTGTACAGACTTGGTTTTGAGCAGGATTAGGCAATTCCAGCCCTGAATTCCTTTTTTTTTTTTTGCAGTCCCTGGAACCACTTCCAAACAGACTACCACATATTGATAGTGCAAGTCCTAAAAATCTGTAATGGGCTTTTCCTACCATTCTGACACAGGAAACCCCAAACATTGTTCAAAGAATCCCTGAAATTCCTATATTTTAATTTAAACTTTAACACCCACAGACTATAAAATCAGGCCATCATCCACCTTAATAGGAGATAAAAAGAGGATGCTACTCCTGTCCCCACTGTGTCATCAAACTGGTCACTGTCACCTTCCTTCTCCTTACCAAAACCAAAAAACTATGGACCATTTCTACAAATGGATTGTTCTGTCCTGTACAAAGGAGACACTAATTCTATCCACTAAGTTGTTTTTTATCCAATTTTATGTTGAGTAAGTTAATTTACCTACTTAACCAAAGCAAATTTAAGGTTTTGAACACGTTGTTCAGTACCAGCAATGAAATTACAAAACCAAACATCCATCCACCTTAATACTTGGGAAATTAAAGGAGGAACCTACTTTGACCCGCATTATATTGAATGGGTCATGGTAAGTATGCAGAGAAACTTGCCTAATGCTCCCCTTAGTAATTACACTAAATCACTTGTTTTTAAGCACTATAAAACAGTGTTCAATTTCACATATATTTATTTGTAACATCTTGGAACGAGGGCTAGTCCCATAGTCCCGTATAACATGATTTATTTATTAAATACATCACATTAAACGTTCAAATTGGCTGCCATTTTGTTCTAAATACTGCCTGATACTCATGACCTATGAATACACAGTTACATTTCCTCTAATGTGAATTCTAATGTGAAGGTGTCCTTTACATCATCTATTGGCTTATGGAGTCTGACTTTTGGTACATTCTATATATTTTGGCAGATTTGACTGCAGCAACAGTCTTTAATGAGTTTCTTCTTTTTGGAATGATTCAAGGTGATTTATTCAGATAACTTGAGACCATCTTAAGAAATCATCTTGGTTCTGGTGAAGATAAAGCTACCAATGACTGTGATTTATGAGTCTTGGTGGCGTAATGGCTAGAGTGCAATACTGCAGGCTACTTCTGCTGACCCCCGTCTACCTGCAATTTGGCAGTTCAAATCTCACCAGGCTCAAGGTTGACTCAGCCTTCCATCCTTCTGAGGTGAGTAAAATGAGGACCCAGATTGTTTGGGAGCAACATGGTGACTCTGTAAACCGCTTAGAGAGGGCTGTAAAGCACTGTGAAGCAGTATATAAGTCTAAGTGCCATTGCTAAGTGCTATTGCTATTCAACACATGATTGTCAGAACAAATCATTTATATGGTTTGGGGTGAGGCTTCCAGGGAGTTTTTCTCTTTTGATAATGCTTTGAAGTTGTCTTTGTTTCTCAAATGGATGAAAGTCCTCATTAATACTGCTTGGATTCACTCTTCACTGGTAGTCCTCTGATCAAACTTCTCTAATTTGTCACATGATCAGTGTATGAGATTACAACTTTCTTGTTTTTATTCAGAGAATTTCACTTTTGTGAAAACTACCACAATATAGAAGAATTAAAAACCAACCAGCAGAAATCAATAACATAATGACATTTTCAAGTATAGTTATTGGCAATAAATTTTAAAAACTATAAAATTAAAATGATTAAGATATACTTAAAATAAGATTATGTTTTTGATATTCTTGTATGGACAAAGAATACAGAGACTAATGGCAGCTACACAAATAAGGGAAGAGTCTTTTTTTAAAAAATCTTACTTCTAAACTCTGGAGGGCAGTCCCTTTGTATCTTTTGATAATTGAAAAATTATCCTGAGAAATTATTACCCGTAATAAGAGAAATGCTTTACTCTGCAGATAACTGATTTAAAAGCATTTAGGGTTTTAAAACTTAAGGCTGTGAAAAAACTTGTAAGTAGTGCTAGGTTTTCAATATATAGAACTGATGCAGTTACACTATGTCCAATTTGCCATGTCCTGTTCTTTGGGTAAACACAAATATATAGGTGTAAAAGCTGGACCCTTTCTCTCTGCAGCCACTCACTGTGCCCAAGGCCACATGAGTAATTGAATATAACAGCTTTTTTTATGGGCAGATCCACCTCTTTGAGTTGCTGATTGTGATATTGAAAGCCACTTGGCTCTTATTCGACGTTTTTCCTATTCTTTCTAATCCTGTTTCATTCCGTTTTTAGATCTGTAATTTCTGCAAGAAGGGATTGTTTCACTGATGATATTTGTAAACTATATTTTCAGATGAGGAATGGTGTAAAATGCATCCTTTAATGCAGAAAATTAAAGCTTTTGGTGTATGCATTACATGCCCATCATTTTCTGAGTCTGTATACTGTAATTATAAACAGTGCTGTCTTTCTTTATTAAAGCAGTAACTTCAGAGTTAGGGCATTGTAGCAGATAATCATATCCTAATATCTTGTAACATCGAGCTTAGAAATTTTTATTATTGTTGATACATCAGACCATCTGGTAATCTGCTGTTTAGTTTGCAATTTCCTTTGTAGAGCTCAAAAATAAAGTTCAATGTTCAAAGGAATGTGTTTTCTTTTCCTTTCACACATGAGTATTTAGTGAAATGCCAGAATCTATGAGCAAATGCTTCTTACGCTAATGAACTTTGATTTTTAATAGACAAGAAAGCTATTGCTGAGACATGGAAAGTTTTCTTTCACAGCAGGAGAAATTCAAGCCTTGACGCTGATTTTGAAAATGTTTCATATTTTCCCAATAAAATTTTCAAATGGTATTTTTTTTTACAATTTGTTTTGAGCATATGTAAGGTGCACACATTTTTCAATAGGGCCGCTTAGCTGAAGAGAAAATTTAATATAAGAATTTAAAAAATAACATTTCAATTTAATATGCTGTTAAGGACGTTGGCTATTAAATTGAAATGTATTATAGGAATATGGACTTTCAAGAGAGTATTAATAAGACACATGATTTAGCTATTTATTTGCAGTGAATTTTTCTAGCCAAATCAATGAAATATTATTTAGCATACTGTGAGAATGGCTAGGTTGGAAATACATGCAGATTTTTGACCATTCCAAAATGAAAAGTTACATGCTGGTATACATTTGGCTAATGCGGATAAAGACAAATATTTGATTCACTGTTAGATGATTTTGGAATATTGTGACTTTTATGTGGTCCAGACATAAGCAAGCCAAGATTTTGTCAAAATGATGACAAAGTGTGCCATGACATCACAATGCAAATTATGCCCATTACATACTGTAAAATATGAAATGTATTTGAATATAAGTAGCTTGGGTTGGTAGTTAGGCTGTTGGTTTGAGCTCCGAGCTTGGCAATTTGGTTGCAAACATTTCATCACCATTCAAGGAGACATCCTCAGTGCGCTTTGAATTGTGCTCGTCTGTCAGAGCACAACAGCCAGCCAATCAAAGTAGCCAAACAACATCCACATAATTTGCATCACATAAAAAGGTAATTAAAGACTAATGCTCTGACAGACAAGCACACTTCAATGCGCACTGATGATCTCTCCTCAAATGGTGATGAAACCTTTGTAACCAAATTGCCAAGCTCAGAGCTCAGACCAACAGTCCATACTGTAAAGTATCACAATGGATGGTTCTTCTTTTGCTCATCTGTCCATAATGTGAAGACAAGATGACTGTTGTTTTTAACTTCCCTAGGCAATTACATTTATCAGTTCAGTATTAATTTAAATAGCAGAACTGTACTTGTTGTTGATAACATGCAAGATTTGTGTATCTAAAATGCTGGACCACAGGTCTAAGTAGTCTTCAACTTACAGCAGCTCACTGAGCAACCATTCAAAGTTACAATGGCACTGAAAAATTGACTAAGGACCATTTTTCATGCTTACAACTGTTACAGCATGGTTACTTGATCAAAATTCAGATGCTAGGAAACTGACTCATATTTATGACAGTTGCAATGTCCTGGTCTCGTTTGATCACCTTTTGTGACCTTCTCATAAGTTTGCTTGCAGCATGACTGCTATTATAAGACAACCCAGGAGCAAAATACAGAACACAGAGACGTAAACATTTAACAGTGGTGGTTTATCTACAAGACAGTTATATACAGAAATATATGTGGTAGCAAAATACCTTTACAAGTAAGCAAACTGCTTAACTCCACACATGGAGATCTCTGCAATGAATACATTCAATTGAGTTTCTTTGCATTGAGAATATTATAGGGAAGAATGAAGGTCAGCAAATAAAAATCATCCTAAACATTTATTGCAAATTTGTCTTCCTCAACTCTTGCTTGATATTAGCAGAAACTGCTTTTGGGGGGAAATTTCAAAAGTATGCCATTGTTTTAAAAATAATATAAATTGTATTTATTATTAATGATGTTACTTAAGACGGATTTGTATCTTAAAAGACAAGATACTTGAAATTAATTAAATAAGACTCAATCAAAGTATAAGCACATGCTATTGTATCTCTGAAATATGTTCCATCATATATTCCATGTTGGAATCAAGATTTAAGCATACACTCCCCCCAATATCCTAATGTCAAATCAATCAGTATTTTAAGATGGGCTGATAATTCCCAATTCTTTGTGTACATTGGATAAAAAATATCTAAATGAATATACACACATATAGAGACACTATATTACAGAAAGATGTATATTGCAACAATACACGCATAGTATTCACATAATGGGCTGAGTCCCCTACAGCTTTGGTCTTTGTGAACTATGGCTTACTGTGATGTGGGAACTCAGACAACGACTTTGTTCACATCTCATGCTAAGCCATAAATCTTATGGCAACCATGCCCACTCAGACTAATTGATTCCATTTCCAAATAAGTCTGAATAACAAGTGATCAGTACTTGATTATCTTAATCTAGCCTCATGTACAAAGATAGGACTTAGAAGTTGCCTGCACAGAAGACACTGTTATACAAAACCATGGTTTGTTTTTAAAGTTTAAATAGTTTTGTTCTTTGACTTTCAGAGATATTAGCTGCAGCCACCCATCTTTTTTCCGTGGCTAGGGTTGTATTATTTATTCAGAGCCAAGAATCAAGTTCTTTTAAATTGAACATTTTGTTTTTATTCTAAATTTCAATTTAATTTAAAGCACATAAATCAGGAGGGGTCCCTGCCATTTATTTCTTTTATTTGATCAAAATTATGTGTTCTCTTTTAATTTCTAAATTCTATCTAAAGCAGAGGTGCAAAGTACAATACTTAAAAAGGCAACTAAATTTGGCTAATGAAATTATTCCCTGCACATTTAATAAGGAGGGAGGGAGTAAAATAAAAACATTAGAGCCCATCATGTAAAAGCTCATCGTGTTAATGTTATTTATTATGGACAGACCAGATAACAGACCATATATTATATTTTTCTTCACTGCACAGGAAGGATCCTGCCATAGCGGGAATAAACAAACCCTGTTCTGACCCAAACCCTTGTCCAATAAAACAAACATGAACCAAAGGTAACAGAAACCTTTTAATGATTCTTACAAATCCCTGCAAACTAATTAACTGCTGCTGCAAACTAATTAACTTTGATAGGCCAAAACTGTGTGAGGCTGCCAAAAATAACAGATAAGGTTACCTAGAAATATTTTACAACACAAGAGTCTTCAAATACCAACTAAAATACTGCAATGTCCACGAGGCTGGAGTTTCAAAACGTCTTTGCTTCCTGCAAAGAACGTCCGATTCACAGCTGGCTTTTATGTTCTTGAAGGAGGGGCCATTACCATACAGCCTTACTCCCAAGTTGTCTGTGCTACTGCACCTGCTCTTTCCTATGAGCAGCCCTGCATGCATGCACACTTGGCATAGGCTCCTTGGGAACCTCTTCATCGCTGCTGCCAGCCCCCACAATCTCTGAAGGCAGCAGTTCACTCCCTAATGGTCCTGGCCCCAATCTGAGTCTTTGCTCTCCTCAGCCATCTGTACCTGCTGCCGGCTAACCACAACAAACCCTGGCATTGTGCAAGAATAAGGCTAGGAAGATGAAGAGTGGACATAATCAGGAAAGTAAAATAATTATTTGCATAAATAAATAGGTAAATTGAATAATGTCAGGAAACATCAGTCTTGTGCTTATGTTTCCTGCTACTGTTTTTTTTCCAGCAAGTCTTCATGTTGATAAAGTAAAAGAGTTGGTCAAGGAGATTTACCTTAGAGACCCATAAGTTTATATTTTGATATAGGAACCTCATGCTTTTTCCTCCTCTTCAATTCCTCGATGCTTGAAGATCTTAGGTTGGTACTGTAAAATACTGCATGTTCAAAATGAAGATGCTGTGAAGATTTGGAAGGAAGCATTAGGGGCAGAATCAGAGAGAACTGACTTGTTCCCATCCTTTGTTGTGGCTCACAATTGTCAGATGACTATTAATAACTTGGCTAAATAATTAACATGATGAACAGAGAAGAAAGCTAACAAAGTGAAGATAAAGATCACTTGGGAAGAATTCCTGCTCAACTTTGGTATGTAGAAAATGGAAGCATAACATGATTTTTCAAAAGCTATTCTGTTGCCCTGGAGCAAAGCCAGTTTCCTGCAACAACTACAATTTTCAGTTATTCCAAAGCAATCCCATGTGCTACAGAATAAATACACACAACTTCGTAGTGCAAAAGCCAACTTATCAGGTTCTTCTTTTCCTACATCATCTTAGCATTGTTACTAAAGATACAGGTCCACGCATCCATATTTAGTGGGCAAATCCCATTAAATGTCATAGGATAAGAGCGCATATTGAATAGAAATGAATAAAGATAGTGGGAAGCCTGTCTGTTTTATGTTAGTATTCAGGTTTTTAATTTTTTGATGCTTTTCCTCTGTTGCTGAAGAGCAAATTTCAGTGATTTGATTAAAATAAAGTTTCAGAGCAGTGTTTCTCAGACTTGGCATGAATTCAACTCCCAGAATTTCCTAGCCAGCACTGAGTTGGGGAATTCTGGGAGCTGAAGTCCACACATCGCAAAATTGCCAAGATTGAGAATCACTGTTGTAGAATAAACTAAAATCTAGTATTAAAATGTTGGAGTTACATTAGTAAGAGTAACTCACTGCAGATTTGCATTCATTTACATGTATTCCACAACACACTTCTAAAGACAAATATGTATAGTTAAGAAAGAGAAATGATAAACAAAACAAAACCAAAAATACCGTGGGAGGGAAAATAAGATTGAAAGAACTCACACTGTGAAAATGATCACCGACTGTGCAACTGATTGAAAACCAAGAGTATTTTACAATCTACTTTCTCAACCACTTCTGGCCCAAACATGACTGCAGTCTGCTTTCTGTCAGGCAAGAATTATTGATGAAAATAAGATTCTAGTTCCAGAATAAACAAGTTTCACATTAAGCAGTTCTTCCAACTCTAATCTGCTTCTTATGAGCATTAGGCATCTTAATTGTATCAATGTCTGTCAAACATTACAATAGCTGCTCTTGAGGCATTTCTGCTTTCTAAACACCTCTGGCTCTCAAGATGAAATAAGAAGGCAGCAAATAGATAATGCATTAGCTAATCTACTGTCAAAAATGTAATCTGGAAACCCTTGTTCACTGATTTTAATTGTATGTTGCACTAGTTGATAAATACTTTCAGTCTCTTCTCAGGATATCAGACACAAGCCTGAAGATGACAAATGAGATTTCATCGAAACATTGCCAAGATACTTCCAATTTTACGCGGGAGAAAACCCGAATAACCAAAGATACACACACACACACACACACACACACACACATATATATTCTCGAGTTTTTGCGGTACTTACATGTATGGCATTCAGCTTTGCTCGGGTATTTTCCCACGTCATTGTAGTTGTGCTTTTAAAGTTGTAGCAACGTTTCGGCAGAATCTCATCTGCCATCTTCAGGCTTCTATATAGTGTTCATCTGATGAACACTATACAGAAGCCTGAAGATGGCAGATGTGATTCTGCCGAAACGTTGCTACAACTTTAAAAGCACAACTACAATGACGTGGGAAAATACCCGAGCAAAGCTGAATGCCATACATACATACATACATACATACATACATACATATAAATAAATAAAACAATGTTTTCGTAGATTTTCACGGGTACAGATATGTAGGTCTAGGTGCGTTCGGGTCTTTTCCCGTGTAAGATTAAGAGTATCTTGGTGACGTTTCAGCAAGGTCCCACTTGCCATCCTCAGGCTGGTGCTTTCGGCTTTGTGCCAGTGCAAACAGTGTGTGATCGGAGCTGTTGTCTGTCTATAAATGCTGGTGGTGGGGGGGCTGATGTGCTGGGCTGGTTGGCTGCACTGCTGCCTCTTGATTGGTTGATGGAGTTGATATTGGTATAATGGGCTGTGTGATGGCCTTGTGAGTTTTGTTGTGGTGATATCCTGGATCTTGTGCTGTAATCTCCTGGATCATTTGTTTTGTAGTGATCTTTTTTTCCATTAGCCTCCCGTGTTTTAATGGTTTGGGTAATGGGTTGTGTGATGGCCTTGCGAGTTCTTCTGTTGTGTTATCCTAGGTCCTGCGTTGTAATCTCCTGGGTCGTTTGTGTTTTGATCTCTTTTCCATTACACACACACACACACACACACACACATATACATATATACACATACATGTTTTTACATATATATATATATATCTGTGTGTGTGTGTGTGTGTGTGTGTGTGTATAAATAAATAAATACCAGAGATTATATGTTGCTTCAATCATATGAAGCAAAAGCAAATTTTCAGTTTTGCCACTTCTTTGAGGTAATATACTATCTTATACACATAATTTTCACTGAGATCAATGCTATAAAATTTACTTTTATATAAATAATTATACAGTGTTAACCTATCATCATATTAAATTAAGTTTTTCTTTAGAAATACGTATTTTCTATGCATTTATAAACTACTTCAAAGAAACTCTATAGTTTATAGAAGCAACAGCTATAATGTATAACAACAAAATACAGTGATATACAGTAAGAGCAAAACAATATATAATTACAGTTAAACAGTAATTTTAATTGCGATAATATCTGTTTAGCGGGTGCTTTTAACTATTCAGCTTCAAAGAATTTCAGTTAAATACATCCCCAAGGACAGTAAATATATATTCGCACAAAAGAGAGAATAAATCTCTTAAAACTATTCAATGCCTCTCACAGATGAAATAAAGTTTATTTTTATTATTTTGAATAAATTTCAACATCCCTAAAATAACACATGCCACTAGCATTTATCGTAAGTCCAAACAACATAACATTTTACAAAATGTAAGGGTACCTAGGAGGAAAAATCATTATTCTATAAATCCCGAGGGAGATTCACACAATCCTTTTTGCCTTATGGAACAAATTCCCCCATTCCAGGAGGTGAATTGCTGTCAGCCCTGTAATTATTCTCATTAATGCTCAGACTTACATTGTGATCACAATTAACCTGGTGAGCTATGGTTTTTTAACATGTGGTAATTTGCAAATGTCATCTAATCACATCCTCAATCAAACCAATCACCACAAGGGTCAAAGCCTCACAACCACACAAAACTGATCTACAGAACTATGTGTGTCTTGGTGAGATGCATACATTTAGAACATATTTATTTCTCTTTATAAATTTTCTCCCCAACCAGTGATGGGGATTTGAAAAGAAGAAGTGCAACAGATATTGCCCCAGCTTTCCATTCCATAAAACTGTTAATTATATGGATGGAATTCTTAAACGATATTCATTTTCTTTGTGAATATGAATCAATAGTCCTCTCTATATGGTTTAAAAGGTTTTTTTTTTTAAATCACTGGCCTTTCCCTTTCCCAGAGCAATTTGTACTGCTCAAGACATTGCCACAGAAACATCTGTTAATCATTTCAGCCTAGTAACTCTCTAGGACTTTGAATAGAGGTCTTTCTCACTGCTAATTAAATATGACAGGGATTAAATCTGGATCAAATGTATGCAAAGCATGTGTTCCAACACCAACCTTTTAGACTTTATTTTAATTGAAATGTTCCCCCTGCAAAGTTATTAGTTTCATCACATTTCTCCTTCCTTTTAAAACAGCAATTATGGTAAGAATATGCATGATAGTAAAAGGAAGATAAGCTTCCTTCATGCTATTTCCTGTTTCAACTAGTTATAGATTCATTCATCGATTTTCACTCAATTACTCATTTTCCTGGTCGCAAGTTCAACGCTAAGTTTCCACATTCTGTCACAAGAAGTTGCATTTTGTGCACATTCCTCCTAAAACGGTTCATTTAATGCACAGTTCTTATCATGTCCTTAATACTTGTTTCTGCATTGCCTCCGGTATGCAAATTTTGTGCAAAATCAAAAAATGGAAGACAGAAAAGTGTTGTCACATTCCCCAGCTTTGTAAATGCATTTGATTGATGTGCATTTGATGTGTGCTTTGTATAAATAATATATAAAGGCACAATTTTTGTTATTACATAATTAAAAGGGAACAAGGAACCCTTTCACATCATGCCGTAAATGAAGCGCTGAACATTGCCTACCAATACATTCACATTATATATTGCTTAAGGCCTGGTAACCTCTGACTGCGGGAAAAGCTTGGTCTGCTTATCTGTGCTGGGAGACACTCTTGCCAGCTGCTGTGGGCAATCCTCAGAATGGGTACTTCAATATCAAAGAACTCCTTGGCTGGAAAGAATGAAAATGCTACAATACCCTCTAGTGGTTTTCTTTAATCCTGGGGATATCTGAAACTTGCTACTTCGCTTTTCAGTAACAAGCTCCACCCTTTTGGTAGTAATAGTTATGTACTCTTTTCTTTCTTTTCGTTCACCTGCTAACTCAATTTTTAAAATTTTTCTGGGTTAATAAGTCACTTATTTGGGGAATATATTGATGCTAAATTATCATATGGAAAGGAATGATAGGACAGTAGGCTTAGAGGTGTAATGGAAATGTGTGTGTGTGTATAAAATTTCCATTACACCTCTAAGCCTACAGTGTATGTATGTATGTGTGTGTGTGTGTGTGTATACATCATATATACAAACATACATATATGTATGGTATTCAGCTTTGTTTGGGTATTTTCCCCCGTCATTATAGTTGTGCTTTTAAAGTTGTAGCAATGTTTCGGCAGAATCTCATCTGCCATCATCAGGCTTCTGTATTGTGTTCGTCTGACAAACACAATACAGAAGCCTGATGATGGCAGATGAGATTCTGCCGAAACATTGCTACAACTTTAAAAGCACAACTATAATGACGGGGGGAAATACCCAAACAAAGCTGAATACCATACATGTAAGTACCCGTGAAAACTTAAGAAAACATACATATATATATATATATATATATATATACACACACACACACACACAATTATACAACCCCTCTAATATATACTACTTGTAGTAATATATCTAATAATATACATACATACACTAAGCAAAACTGTTTTTTGGGTGTAGCACAGCTGCCTTCAATAAAATGGGGCCTCTTTTTCCTCCCCTCAAATAGTAACCATTCCCATTTTATCCCCTTGCACCAATTTATTGAGATAATTGTGAAAAGAGCTTTCAGTTCAATGATTAAAAACTGGGTTAATATCCCTGTAATTTGATTTTATTAATTCTGAGCTACATTGTTGATTCCTCCCCAAAGTGGCCTGTTCTGTATCATGGTAATTAGATAGTATCATGAAAAGTAATCTTTCATGGAAAAAACAGGCTTCCAAATATAAAAAAAGGAACCAGAAATTAAGCTACATAATTGTACATGGAGTATTTATTAATTCACTGTATTTGAGATGTTAACTTTTTTGTCTCTCTCAAGACTGGAATCCAGTATTTTGACTTCTAACAATGTTGAGCAATGCTGTTACAAGTCTGTATATTAAATATGCTAATAATCATTTAGGAAGGCAATCCTTACACATCAGGCAACCCTATTAACTCAAAGCACAATCCCACCAAAATATCATTTAATCTGTCTCAAGTAAAAATTTGGTTATTTATTTATATTCTACCTTTATTATTTTTACAAATAACTCAAGGCAGGAAACATACCTAATACGCCTTCCACCTCTTATTTTCCCTGCAAAAACAGCCCTGTGAGGTGGGTTGGGCTGAGAGAGTAACTGGCCCAAAGTCACCCATCCAGTTTTTGTGCCTAAGTCAGGACTAGAAATCACAGTCTCCTAGTTTCTAGTCTAGTGTCTTAACTACTAGGCCAAACAAATTCAATTTGGCTTTTAGTTAGAGATGCTAATCCTCTCCATTTTTATAATCTAAAAGGGCAATTTATCTGAAGCAATATTAATGAACACCTATTAGATAGTAGTCTCAGAAAATAACATCTTTTAAAAAGGTAAGTTTTCTTTAGAAACACGTGGGTTGGTAATAATACTTCTACAAACAAAGCATTACTTCCTATATAATAATTTGCTGCTAACACACTACAGGAACTTTAATGGTCATTGAGGATGGTAGGTTCAATCTGCCCACCAAGACTGAAAACAAACATTGATGTCTCCCTCCACTGATGCGAAAGGGTCAACCTAGCAAACAGGAAAAGTAAAAGCTGCAAATGTCTTTTATACACGGATAATAGAGATAGAATATATACTGTGTATCCATTCCTTTGTAGGAAAACCATACAAACCCAGGCATTTATGTAGAGTTAATTACACCACAACTTCAAAGAAACAGAAACAATTGGCTTATCATGCGATCTACCTCTTGTTATTACTTTTATGACCTTTCAGTAAAATATAAGATGTAAAAATGAAATCTGATTCTATTCCTGTGGTTGAGAGATGACACAGCTCTGGCAAGTTAATTATAGAGCTTCACTGACACAGAAAATCCTTCTTGCTCATGAGTGAGAAGGATAACTCAGTAAAGCATTTTTCCACATTTATCTGACTCCCTGTTTGATGTTTCCACTGTTTTTCTAAATTACAAAGGTTAAATTTAACATACTCAAGCATGTGTTGAACACCTGCTTCAGGAAACCCAATTCTACATACTTCTAATGTTTCAATATTGCTTGGTCAGCAATGATAAGAAGAAAAATATAATACTGGAATACAATTTTGGGAGTTGAAGTCCACACATCTTAAAATTGTCAAGGCTGAGAAGCACTCATCAACAGTATTCAACTTGTATGTCTTTTTTCATGCTTTGATTTTTTAAAAAATTGTGGTTAGATGAGCAGCCATGTAAATTGATTGACCGATTAACTGACTGATTGAATGAAAGAATAAAAACTTGCTCAACATTTGGAATTGGAACTAGCCTAACAAATGTAATCCTGAGTAGACAAAGGTACTCCTGATTACTTAGACAACAGTCAGTTTTGGATATGGTAGGTTACTACATAAACAATAGACAGGTTTTGTGTACATCAATGTCCACCACAGGTATGCCTGTTACATAAAGGAGGATTTATTAGCAGTTGCCGTTGCTTTAAGAAGCTCATTGTTGCTTCATTGAAACCCTAAGCAGCCTACAACATTGGTATGTTTTTATTGAAGGATAATGGAGATCAATCTAATCTATAAACCAAAATGCTGGCCATTGCCCTCAAAGTTCATTATACAAGAATTCCAATATTTTCTAAGTTTCAAGATGCAAATGGCAAGATCTCAAAGGTGAGGACATTGATATTTTCTAAGATACGACAACTTTGAAAGATTTTGTATACTAGAAGGATTGCCTTTATGCAAGACTCCCCAATGGTATTCAGTACCTCAAAAAGTTGTCCATTTTACGTAAAACAGTTAAGTTTTGCTTATTTTCATATGCCATTGCATTTAATTTTTAATTTAACTTTTGCTTGTTTTGTTTTACTATTCTTTTGCTGAGGCTTGTTTTTGCCATTGCTCAACTCCTTGCGTTCTTCCTTAATTTTGAATAGGAAGGATGTAATCATCATAAATATCCTGGCCACAGTGCTTCTAAAGACTACATCTCTATTATAAAACCCCGAAGGAAGAGCTGTAAGATACATTGCATGTACAACAATTTGACACATAGTTCGAATATCTGGGATACGTCTCCTGTAATGGGACTGGCCTGAATAAAATTAAGAAATATGCATTGTCTTTCTATTATCTTGGGTGAGGGTCAAAAGAGGCCAATATAATTACCTGTTTACATATAGCATATCCAGCATGAAAAGAGTCATTACAAAAGTGATTAAGCAGACAATCTTATAGTTTCACAATCAGTTTTAATGCTTATTTTCACTTATTAAAGGTCTTCAAAATAATTTCAGTTTCATGCTCATATATATGTCTATACTTTAAACAAAAGTCTTCTTCCCACCTTGGATGTCTCCATGGTTATGTCTACTTCTGTTATGGTTAGAAGATTGGGTGAAACAAGAATATAGAAAAGAAACAGTTTTGGTGAGGAAATAGTTATATGGTAAGGAACCTTCTCTATTTCTAGGGTGCTAATACTTGAAGTTTGCATCTAATAAACTGAAGTGCTTAACTGAGTCAAAAAATCCTCTCAGTTGTGGATAAATTCTCTCTCTATATAAATAGTGAACACAGACCAACATACTAATGTCCCCATTCATTTAAGGTTTCATCTCTCTCATAAATGTTTTGTAATGAGGGCAGATGCCAAATGCAGTAAATACAAATATATATTTTAAGCAACTCTCATGTATAAAGAACAAAAGAGATTTCTTTTCTGAATCTTTATATTTAACTTGCCCAGCACTTGCATGTAAAGCTTTTAAAGAGATAGATTTTAAGAAGTTATGTAATACAATTCTAGATAAATCCATGATTAAAGTTAATATTAGTAATTCATTCTATTAAAATAAAAATGCTTTAATTTTTCTAATCTACTTGGAAGCAACATGCATAGCAAGAAAGGAAATTTTGCCACCCGCAATTCTCAGTTATGTATCCAGCATTGAGATCAGTTAAGTGTCTATTTGTGGCCTGCAGCTTTAGCCATGATAATTAATCTCATGTAGAAACTGCAGGGTTTGCTAGGCTCACAGCATGTTAAAAAAATAAGTGAATCAAAAACCTGAGTGACAAATAAAATTAACAAGAAAATTCAAGCACGCTTGAGACAGGGGGCGTGCATAAGCGCACCAACGTGCCTACCGTCCCTGTCCTATTGTTTCTTTTATTTTTCTTTTATTTTTCTTATATGTACCCATTTCATGTATTCATAACTATGTATACACTTATACTTATTATCTTGTAAACAATTGACAAATAAAATAAAATAAAATAAATAAAAAATAAATTAAAAGACATAGTTGGTCTAATGGTTAAGGTGCTGACTTAGGAACCAGGAGACAGTAAGTTCTAGTCCTGTCTTATGCATGAAAGATGGTTGGGAGACTTGGGGCCAATCACTCTGAACTCAACCCACTTCACAGGGTTGTGTTGCTGTGAGGAAAACAGTAGGAGGAAAGAATATTAGATATGTTCACTATCTTGAGTTATTTACAAAACAATGATAAAGGTGGAATAAAAATAAATTAAATAAAATAAATATATGGCTCTATACATTCCATAATAATGGAACAATAGAAAGAGGGATAGTGTTCAGCATTTTTGAAATTGTTTTTAGGCTCATCCAAGTGCCCTCCTTGATATATAGCATTCTTGCAGGCTTACAGCCTTCTAAGATTGACTTTTCCTCTCATAAAGGCAACATTTCTCAGGCCATTATATCCTGAACAGTTACACATCCCTTTGGTGCAGTTGCTCAGAACCAGGAAAACAATTAGTAGTAGAAATATCCATGGATTCAGTCATAAAGTTCTGGACTCAATATAATGAGGAAAGGTGGCTAGATATGACCTTGTTCTCTTCTTGCAGTGCAAACAGTAGACAGCTGTGCTTGCATACTTTCATTCCACAGTGAAAATGTTAAATTTTTCTTCCAGTTTCACCCATGGGACTGGTTCATAAGCTCAATTCCTGATTTACTAATATGCTGAGGCTGAATGCTGCTTCACTTTCCTACTTCATCATTATTTAATGTGGCTTATAATGTTGCTTAGGTTCCTCGCTTGTAAACTACCATTAAACCACAGATCCTTGTTTTGGATGGATCAACTAAGTGTATTAGACTTCAATCAGAATGTAGGAACCAGAGGTGGTATTCAGCAGGTTCTGACCAGTTCTGGAGAACCGGTAATGGAAATTTTGAGTAGTTCAGAGAACCAGCAAATACTACTTCAGACTGGAGATTTTACAGTAATCTTCCCCTGCCACGCCCACCAAGCCATGCCCACAGAATCAGTAGTAAAAAAATTTGAATCCCAAGGGGAAGGAGAAAGGAGAAGAAAAGCATGAATGCAACTTTATTCCAATTCCATCAATGAAACACAGAGTAAACTGAAACATTCTGTCATCATATCCACCCCAAGTCAAGTGGAACCTACTGTACGTGATTCAAATAGCAGAAAATTCATAGCAAATAATAATAGTAATAAAATTTTTTACACATCTGCAGCTCTGGAAAGATTAAAGATAGGCTTAGATAAAAAAAATACTTGGCTTAAGAAAACAAGAAACCATTTTAAAAATAGCAATTTAGGAATTATGCTGACCAGAGTAAAGACAGAAGATGGATTAATGAGCATGTTCTATGCACATATTTAAAACTTTCTTTAAAAATATTTAACTTACTTTCAGACCCTCCACCAGGACTTTCTTTGCAAAAAAAATGTTTTACTTCCCTGTTAAGCAAGCTTGAAGCAATTCTCTCCTCTTATCCTTTACAAATTACAGAGCTGGACTGCCTAGCCCTGTTTTTATACAAAACTCAAAAAGATCTGTGGAGCATCTAAGGAAACATACAGCAAACCTAGTGAACCTAGAGGTAAACTCTTGTAAAGTTAGAGAAAACCTTGTGTCAAGAATAAAGACTGTTTACAACCTAATATAGTTTCAGTATTCAAACAAACAAACTAAACATATCTTAGGATCCATTCAGATTTAGCAGTAGCAGCACATTTAAATATAGCCATTTAGATCAGCAGTATCATATTTGATTTCATTTGAGGGCAACATCAGGGTTGTATTTGACCATGGGCGCTCGAGGTGGGTGTGGCCAGGGTGAGCATGGCCAGCTTCACATCACTAGTGATGGGGGTGCCTATGGTGGCCCAAGTGCTCTGCCAGTGAAAACAGGCTCCCAATCTCCATTTTCAGCCGTGATTGTCTCCTGAAACCCTCCGTTTTCGCTGGCAGAGGCTCCATGGGCCAGTCCTTTGCTGTTTCCAGGGCAGCCTCATGGGCCAGATTTAAGTACCCTGCGGGCCAGATCCAGTCCCTAAGCCTTGAACACCCCTGATTTAGATGATGGACTTCTTAGCTTATTGGACTCCACCAATGTTTAATTTCTCTGAGGCAAGCTACATATTATATACAATGCACATTCCGTATTTAAATGGAAATTTAAATTTAAAAACAGTAAGAGAAGAGAGAACAACATTCTTTTTTTAATCATTATTTATTGATTTACTTCTTCCTCAAAGAAAAATAACTTGAATTGCTTTATTCTTGTTAAGAGAAAACTTCTGGAAGCAGTTTGAAGATAAAAAGGTTTGAACAGAAAAGGAGCATAAAGCAAAAATAAAATAAAATCCCCACCTGGTTTTCTTCACTTGTAGATTTCTGTGTGTCTGGTTTTCACAAAAACTTGGAGAGGATATATTACATATAACTGAAACAAGCCATGTTTACATCCAGGCCTCTGAAAACTTTCTCAGGTCTTAATGCACAATATCTTCCAATTTTCTATTGCTTTAAAAGGTGAAAATCTCAACACCTCTGAATATTCATGGAATTTTTTTGAACTAATTATGAACTGAGAACTGTCCTGTGTCAGGAAACAAAAAAAGAAAACTGAGCATAACTCAGATTTTTTTTTCTTTTCGCTTTCAGAGAAAATCTGAGTGGATGGATTCATTCCAAACTTTGCTCTGCTTTAATGATAATTTTTGCAAACTTTATAAAAAGAAACCAACCATCAATCAATTTAACTGGCTTATTCCGAGTTGGAATCAATGGTTGTTTTGCTTTTCCATAAAAGCAAATCAAACATTGAAGTATTACATATAAATGCATTGTCAAGCATGCAACAAATTTGGAGAAGTCATAGTTAAGCAATAAAAGCAATGCATCCTTTCAAAGCCGCACAGAGGAGAATTAATTTATAGGGTTGTGGAGTGCTTTAGAGTTAAAGGCAAAGTGGTATTTCAAGTCAGTGGAGGCATAAATACATTTGCTTGCAAGTTTTAAATTAGCCTTGTCATTTCTCAAGAAAAAAATGTGCACTCCATGCTTCAGAAGAAACCCACCCCTAATTTCAGAGTTGCTTCATAGAACACATTAGGCCGTAATGGACTTTTTTGGGTTTTGGCTAACCATGCAATGTGATTTAATTAAGCAAACAATGGTATAAAATGCTATATCACCCTTATAGAGCAACAGAGTTGGAAGGGACCTTGTAAGTCATCTAGGCCAACCCACTGCTCAAGCAGGAGACTCTATACCATTTCTGACAAGTGGCTGTCCAGTCTCTTCTTGAAAGTCTCCAGTGATGAAGCACCCACATCTTCTGAAGGCACTGGTTAATTGTTCTCACTGTCAAACAATTTTTTCTTATTTCTAGGTTGAATCTCTCCTTGATCAGTTTCCATTCACTGTTCCTTATCTGGCTTTCAGGTGCTTTGGAAAATAGGCTGTCCCGTTCCTCTCTGTGACAGCCCCTCAAATATTGGAATGCTGCAATCATGTCACTTCTGGTCCTTCTCTTCACTAGACTAGCCATGCCCAATTCTTGAAACCATTCTTCATATGTTTTAGTCTCCTGGTCTTAATAATTTAACAGGAAAAAAGCTTGATCTCTATTTTCCTTGAAACCATGGCATTATTTACCAGTCACTCCTAAAAAGTGAAATACTTACATCCTGTATGTTCTATTTTGAGTTATCAGCTGCGTTAATCATCCGCTTGTGATTTACACAATCATCTCCAGACACTATTTATCTCTGAATCTATCTAGTTCCTCCCATAGCTACAGAAAACTCTTTAACTACTGAACCCCAATTCTCAACAATTGTTCACTGTTAATAAGATTCTTTTTTATTCATGTACCCTAGTATTTATCTTTATAGAACATTATTTTTACTAATATCATTCTTCTTAAATATGGTTTGATACTATGACCTTCTCCTTCACTTAACTTCATAAAAACCATGGGAGGTAAAGGAAGCAAACAGAGAAGGTTCAGCGTTTTTGAGACATGTGATGTAAAACTACATGTGGAATATAATTCTGCTTCTTTTTCCAATGCAATGGTATCTTAATTTACTTCTATTTGTTTCTGGAAATACTGTTTGCAGTGCAAGATTGAGGTGAAGGTCAGGAGACTACAGCCAAGAGGAAGTGGTGTGCAGCAGAAAACTAAGCCTGGCCCCAACTTCTGGCATGTCCCAACTTGTAGACTAGTAGCTATGAACAATAAGAAAAACACAGAGTATTTAATAGCTGTAGTACATCCTTTTGTCCCAGGGCTATATAGATATTTGATTCATTCCTCCACTTTAGCCACTATCCTACATTAATTGTTATATTAATATTATTTTCCAATTTGACAATTAGAACTAACATTCTGCATTCTGCTTCAAATATTATTTTTTTCCATCCACTGAATGAATAGGTTGCATCTACGACTTGTTTATATCATTTTACACTGTTGGTAAGAATTCATGTCATTTTAAATTCTAAAAAATATTTCTACATAGACTAGTTTATTAGTTAGCAGGGAGAAGGTTATATTAATTTAGCAGGAAGAAAACAATAATGCCTGACTTAGCATTTTCTATGTGAAGGATTTTATTTATTTAATATTGAGCTATGGAACTATACTTAAACCATTAGTTCCATGTATGGTTTTAAGTAGCATAGGTCCCTCTACCACCATTGGCAGTGGAAAAACACAAGATCCATTCTTTATTTTCAAAACATAGAAATTGCAAAAGTAAACAAGCAGTAGATGGGAACAGGGCTCATTGAATGCGTTACAAATTGAGCAAAGAGGTCAAAGTTCACAAAGCACATATTTTATCTAAGTCCAAGGAAAAATTGTGGCTTGCTGTGAAATATAACAATCTGACTGTTGACTATTTCAAATTTTTCGTCCTGTCAAGAGGACCCCATGCCAAGTCCCTTCCCATTTATTTTCCTCTGCAGTCATAAAAACTGCATATCAGGAGGGCTGCTTGGATAATGTGGAGGGTAATACATTGGGCTGCAATTAACCTGGTCACTCAAGCAAGACAGGTCATTGTGAATAAATCAAACCACTGTCAGTGCCCCAGTCTGACATTTGCAAGCTGTCCATTTCCTTCCATGCCTTTGTATGCTTGTACTGACCTTTACTGATGTGTATTGCAGATGCAGGAACACCACCACCTCAGCAAAATAAACTAATTAAGAGTTGCCAGATAAAATTAAACAAAACCAAAACAATTAGTGGCAACAGTATAGAGACTATCTTAAAAGCAAAGGATAACATGCAGGATCAGACTTGCCCAAGTGGTCACGCTGGACGATCCATATTATTCTAACTCATGAGACCAGAACCAGGAAATGGACTGACTGGAAAGTTCCACCCAACCACAGATGTGTTATGTTGCAACTACAGTTGTAAGATCACCTGGAAAACCCAATTGCATCTCTTGTTTTAAGAAAATGGGATTCCTGGTTCCTCAATTAATAACCAGCAACGTTACCACAACTCCATTTTTAAACAGTTGGCCTTTATTTATTTAACAGCTTTTATTAAACACTATCCCAGCTCTTACTTCAGCTCTTTCAGTCAAGACTGCATCTTGTTCATAATTCAATGGCTACTATAGTGCACAGCACAAAAAAGACTCTTCTAGTCCTCAATTGTGCCCAGTTGTGGGTTACAGCCATGAAAAGATTCAGTTCTAGTTAATGTTCATAATTTCCTACTTAACAATGCATTTTGTTATTATAAGAGCTTTCTGAAGGTTTCTATGGTCTACTTTGAAGTTAACTGGATGGAGATTCTCAGTCATCCAGGTCATAGTTGTCCCAAAGGTGCTTTTTCAAAAGGCAACTAGACTTCATTTTTTCCTTGAAGACGCTCTTGGATGAGAAGTGAAATGTCTGCAAGGCAAAATGAAGAAAGTCCAATTGCCTCTTGGAAAAGCACCTTTGGAACAACATGACCTTGATGACTGAGAATCTTCATAGACATTAAGAATGAAGAAGCATCTTGGATGAGAAGTGAAAAGTTTTCAAGGAAAAAACTAAGTCCAGTGGCCTTTTGAAAAAGCACCTTTGTGTTAACTGGAAGAGTGAGTTATCCAATTCAAATTTCTGTAAGTTCTTCCCTCTCTTTCATTTCTAGTTGAGTAGTGCATTTTAAAGAGCAAATTTGGCATAGTAATACGTCATACTGGAAGCCGGAAGACAGTGAGTTGTAATCTCAGCACAAAACCAGTTAAATGACTTTGGACTTTCTCTTACCCCTAAGAAGGATGCAATGGCAAGCCACTTTAGAAATACCTTGAAACTTTAGAAATAACTATGAAAATTGAAGACTCCAAGAAGGACATGAATGAATGGAAGAAGAAAAAAGATTGAGTAAAACTCAGTATAGATAGAGAACTCCACTAATTACTTTTTCCTGTATTAACTATTTATTTTGTTTAATTTCTTAACCAAATGCTAATCTCTTAAAGGGTACTTCTTTTGATGCCAATATAGTTTCTTGTTTCTGGAGAATCACTGATGAAGGGCCTTGTCAAAGATAATAGTAGGTAGGTAGGTAGGTAGGTAGGTAGGTAGGTAGGTAGACAGATAGACAGACAGACACACAGACAGACAGAAAGATACAGAATTCTTTATTGGCCAATTGTGATTGGACACACAAAGAATTTGTGTATCAACACAAATTATTAAAATGAAAAAAATGTTGAAATAAGAAAATTGTGCATCAATGTAGTCCCCATGATCCACAATTTTGTAAGAATCTCATAAATGAAAAAACTGGCTTCTTTTTTACAAACTACCTTAGCATATTATGGGGGTTTCTGAAAATAAGCACTGTTTTCAACAGTAGTTCCAGTTTATTGATCCAATACAAATATCGTTAGAAGATAAACAGGAAACAGCAGAACTGAAAAAATGATTTTTTTTCTTGCCTGTATCCTTTCTAACTCATTCTGAAAAGTGCATTTTAAAAAATCTTAGCTAAATATTGTTAACTTGGCCCAATAAAGATTTTCCAAGTATGGATTTGCACTAATGTTGAAAACTACATTTACTGGATACATAATTCTTGTGTGGCTTTTGGACCTAAGTCATCTTTGAGAAAAGAGTCAATATTTAAACTGAAATAAAACTAAAATTAAAATGCAGAAAGTATATGAAGAAAAATAAATATTAAAATGCAACTTCTGATCAATTGTTGAAAAGAAGTATTGCTGAACATTTCAAGCCTCCCAGGATAGCTACTATGGTGATCTGTTCAGAGCAAACCTACTCACCTGAGACTTCCAAATATCCAGGATTGTAAATCCTAGATAGAACAGTGAATTCTAGTCCCTATCTATCTACACAATTTAAATTTGGGAAAGGCTGATTAACTCTTCAGTTAAGAGCAGTAAAAGCCAAATTCAACTATTGTCTAATCCAAGCCAGATTCAAATCTACAGTACTTGCTCATCACTATGATGTCATGAGGATAAAAGGGAAAATGGATGAAAGAATGCATATGCTAACCTGAAATTCATGAAGACCAAATTTTTTAAAAAATGTAATACATGATGTGAATAAGGACTAAGCTATATGCCTGCATTACTTTTAAATTGACTAGGTGATTGATATTGTTTTATGTTGCAATTTGATAGTGAAGGCTCTGACACTGGTTAAACTGTATTAATAAGGTGAAATGCACAAAGTTCCAAGGAAGAGCATGTTTGCAATATTTTTTAGAAAGAAAAGTTGTTAATTTGGCTGGTTTTAAATGTGACATTGTTCTCAGGGGTAGAAGGTAGAATAAGAGGATGAGGATGTCACAAGAATTGGGTAGATAACTCCTTCCATAAACCAGCAAGAAGCTTATATAACAGATTCTAAATACAAAAAAGTCCGATATGAGCTGAGATTGTGCCCCTGTAGGTGATGAACCTTTGAAACTACAACTCATGTCCTGTTATATTGTACCCTATATAAGGAATCACGGATTCATTTTATAACTCCCCACCTGGTAAAATATCTGGGAAATTTTGATCTCTTTTATGTGCAGCTATTACTATTGAATCGGAATTATACAGTCTCCTTAAAGGTAGCTGATAAACATAAAGTGCAATAAACAGGAATATCAGCACGATGAACAGTGTTGTAGTACAATAAAGAGGGGTATCATAAGGGAAAAGAAGATTTCAAATTTGAGACCTCACTTTTCCCCTGATGTAAAAATCTAAATTGCCCATGGTGCTAGCTTTTATTTAAAATTTGCTTCTCTTTGCTTCGTGGTTTTGTTTATATTTTGTTTCAGGTTTCATACGTTGTTAGTGGGCTTGGGTAATTGTAAATTGTTTCATGGTTATATAGGACTCCATCCAACTATGCATCAGGAATTCAGCTCTTAAATTCATGGAGGGCATCATGGATGTCTCACACTGGCAGCATAATAGATTTAATTGACAGTGTAGTTTATTGTGGAGTATAATTTACTGTTATCTCTAATCCTGCCCCAATTTGTTTAAGCTCCTCTAATATACCCAGGATTCAAGTAGAAATTACTCTTCAAGGAGCATGGGCTTCCTTTGTTACATGGCTTATGGAAAACACTCATTTCCAGGTAATGCCATCTCAGTATCTTTGAGAAGGCCTAAAAACCAAAAAATGTTTGAAATTAACTATTAAGAAAGAAGAATTACATAAGGCGTTAATTGTTTAAGAGAACTCAAGCATGAAACCTGCAGCTGATCTTCTATCATTTACATTTCTAGCGGAACCACATAGTTTGGTTAAATCACTAACCTGAAAATTAGGGGGTTGTGTGGAAATGCTGACAACTCTAAACTTCAGTGGCACAGTAATCTTAAGGGCCATTTTAAACTAAGCTCAGGTTTTGTTTTTAAATGCAATTTAGGGGTGCCTTGGACCACAAAAAAATAAATTATAGGCTTTCTTTTTCTGATATACAGTACTGTATTCAATAAGATTAGGCTTCTTGAGGTGATAACTAGTTCTAGGATTGGTCCAGCCCTGGCGTTTCTATCAACACTTTCATGTTTTGTTTGAAATGTTCCATTCCTCTTTCTACCTCACATATTCTCCCTTTAACCTGCCTGAGCCTTGGTTCATTTCTTGCTTTTATTGTCTTCTATGATTTTACCTTTTTTGCCTTGATAATGATAGTAACTAAATTAATGACGTTGCTAAAATGCAATAAAAAAAATCCACCACTGCTTTGTCACAAGAATTTTTCAGAAACCTCTAAAGGCAGCTCCGTAGAAAAAAATATGAAGAAAAAAATGCAATTTAGGGGTAAATAAAACCCATAATAAGTACATTTATCTGATAAATCTACAAGGGTAAAATAAACTGTATGGTTATTCTATTTTTGTTTAGGTTTTTCCTATAATAAGCTCCTATAATACATTGTTTTGTCTAAAACTAAACTGGGAAAAAATTTCTTGAAATGTCAAGAAGAAAGGAGCTCAGACAATGTTGTTACCCTAATGCCCACCCTAATTGGCCTTCCAGGAATGAGTAAAAACAGAATTTTTCTGAAATAAATCTGAGGTAAGTTGGCATTATGGTCCCCCCCAATTTTGGAAGCTTTAGTTGTTAATTTGTTGTTATTGTTTTATTATTATAGATTATGTTGTAAGCCACCTAGAGTAGTTTGAAATGAGATGCGAGGCAAAGAAATCAAATAAGTAAATAGGCAGGCAGGCAAGTAAACAAGCATGTTATATAATCCATGCTTATGACCAATTCCCAATCATTGGGACATCTTCCTTCTGTTTGTCACAGAATACTCTTTTATGGCCCTGATGGAAAATGCTATCCTTATAAAGGAAGGAATATTTTAATTTTAAAAATGCAATATGTAAGTCCTTAGACTGTAAATAAAGAAATAAATTATAATTGCCTTTTTAAAGTGCTGTAATCAAATCATCGCTTCTCAAAGGATTAACTTTTTCTGTAGGGATTCTCTTAGGACTTTCAACAATGAAGCTCCACTGACTACTGCCCTTATTTTCTGGATTAAAAAGAAGTTTCATTGAAAATCTTGGGCCTTGGAAATTAAATTACTTGAGTTGGCTCACAGACAACCTCAAACAGGGATATCATAAAGCAACTATGATTCAAAAGGCTAAGAATAATAAATTTATTCAGAACAGCCATTTAAATCAAGAAGAGTTGCACGCCTATGACATCTACAGCAATACAATATTTTCAGTTTAGATTAAAGAGTTATAAATGTGCTATAGCCCCAAAGAAGTAAATGCAAGAAAACTGTAAGCAAAGCCAGAATAAATAGAGGGCAGAATCTGGTTTCATATGAATTGATACATTTAATGTGCTGGAGTAGAATGAAATATTGGCACGTTCCCTATCATAAAAGTAAAATAATGTGAAATGGTAGAATTTTAGCACTTTCTACAGACACATGATGAATAAACAATTGCATTATTAAATACCTCTGGCAGAGAAAAAGGAAACATAAGGTCTTTGCAATCTCTGAATCCAGCACTTCTGTTCAGCAGTTGAAAAAAAAAAGGCAAGCTTCTGGGCATTAAAAAGGGTTTTAAAAAGGGTTTCATTAGTGCTTTTTTGAAAATCTTGTCAAATAAATCAACCAGCAGCCCCAAATTTCAATGCACTAACATGCATTTGACAAAGGGATAGTATTTATTGGGAACTGGATAGCAACTGAATATTACTTCCCCTTCCCCTCCCCCTCCTCCTCTTGAAATCTGGTAGAGAGCCGGACAATTGTAGCTTTCTTAGGGTTATTTCATTGCTAAATGATTTTTTCCTGTCAAAAGTTGCTGCATAAAGTGCAAAGACTGGATAAATCATTATATTCTTCCTTGGAAAATGAGCTGATCTCTTGAATACCTTCCAAGCAGAATATGAGGCATGGATTGCAAATGCCATATAGATTCCACTGTGAGCAATATACAGAACTGTGTACATATGGCACTACAATCTATTGTGTGTGTAAGCTGCCATGGAGTGACACAACTAAAGCATCATTTTGAATAACTGCCAGTTGGGTCAAAAACCTCAGAATAAAGACATGAAAACTGGAAAGCCCAACTGAAGCAGAACAGAGATGAGTACTAACAAATCTAGGAAGAAGCAGACATAGTTCAGTGCCACAGAAGCCCTTAGAACAAAATGATAATACCTTAACTGAACATAGGATATTGCTCCAACAACAAAAGGAAGAGGAATGAAGTTTAATTTAATTTAAAGGAGCTGCTGATAGTAATGAATTTAGTTGCCTTGGCCAGTCCAAACATGGCAGCAGTAAGAATTGTGTATTTATATAAGTTTGAAAATATGTATAGAGTGCAAGTTGCAACTTATAGTCTGAACATCAAACCTTTCTACCTCTCACAGGCATGGATGTTTAAATACATAACAATGACCATGGCATTATTGTCTGATGAGGATATGGAACTACAGTGAGTTGAGGGGGATCTCTGGAAATATGTTATACTGTACATTTGCACAGCTCCCTGGTCCCTCCTCTGCATTTATTTTTGATTCAGAATGCCCCAAATTCTACACTTTAGTGGTTAAGACATCAGCCTAGAAAGCAGGAGACTGTTAATTTGAGTGTTGCCTTAGTCATGAAAGCCAGCTGGGTGACCTTGGCCAAGTCACACTCATCCCAATTCACCTCACAAGTTTGTGGTTGTCAGGAAAATAGAAGGAGGAAGGTGTGTTGGATAAGTTCACTGCCTCAAGTTATTTGTTAAAATAATAATAATGAGCAAACAAACAGGTGTGTTTATTGAGCAGTTTTAGCATGTTCGAAGAATTTATGCCAGTCGCCAAAACCTAGATCACAAAAGGGCAACAGTTTGATTATATCTGAACCAATTCCTTCCCCTCATCCTATAGCAATATGACATTTCAAACTGGTCTAGTATTATATTTGAGGGTTAGGGCAAACTTAGAAACCTCAAAACCGGCTGCAAACAGGCGATCAGGTTGCAACATGTAAAATCTGAGTAAGGTTACAACTGTGGTTGGCAGGGATTTGCTCTGGTTTTATCAAAATAAGCTCTGCACTTGTTATCAACCGGTTTCCATGGTTCTCATTCACACACATCACTTTACTTATTAATGTATCATTAAATTAGCCTCAAGAACTTTCAAGTTTGACCAATCCAGGGGTAGGTTTATGGCAACATGAAGTGGGTGGGGAGAAATTATGAGTAATTTACAAGCTGCTTTTCTCTTTACCACAAAGTTATGCTAAAGATTTGCAAAGTGGCTTTTTGGTCTTGTCCGTACAAAAATCTTCCATGAAAAAAAACCACCAGGAGTGGTTTCCCCCCCCCAAAAAAAGCAAACACAAAAACAAAGAAATCAGATGAATATAACATGAAAACATTTAATAGTTCTCATTAACAGAAGAAAAGACTAGATTTATGAACAACATGCCATGGTTATAAACAAACTGCATTTTGCTTCCAATGCAGCTGGTTAAGAA
Source organism: Pseudonaja textilis (assembly GCF_049901715.1). Classification (NCBI taxonomy): domain Eukaryota; kingdom Metazoa; phylum Chordata; class Lepidosauria; order Squamata; family Elapidae; genus Pseudonaja; species Pseudonaja textilis. Next base: position 35,118,615 of record NC_141993.1, read on the forward strand.
AATTAATGTTTTGTTTTCTGTAACCTTTGTACTTTCTCTTCCTCTGCTACTATGGTGAAGCTTAATACATATTTAGCTGGTTTTTCTTAGAAAAGTCATAGAATGTTCCCAAGAAGAATATGTAAAAGCTTTGATGGTGCTGAAAGTGGAAGCCATAGCTTTTCACGCTAGCCTTTTCAGAGACTTAACTTCTTGCTAGAATTTCTTTTTGCAAGCATCAGCCCTCCTTCTATGTGTATCAGGAATACAAGCTTACAATGCTTATTTGAACCTTTCAAATAAATAAAAAACGTATTAGATTAAGGTAGAAGAAATATGCCTGGACTGAGCCTAAGTACTACAGTATTACAGTTGTACTAGACACTTCTATCAGGCAGAACCCATCTTGATTGGAATAAACGTGGATGAAATATTACAAATCAGCTTTAAAGTGTTTTGCAAATATTTTTCAAATGGTGATAATGATTAATTTAAATTTATTGGCCATCAAACTCCAGTGGACTCATATTGTAATGTGATGCTATTGAATTGTATTGTATACATTCAAATCGCTAACTAAATGAAATATAAAACTTTGTTTACATTAATATAAATTACTGTCATACAGCAACGGCTCCTTTCAATGTAAGAAAAGATTTCAGCATTGTCTTGCTGCCTAATTTTCTTAGGATATAAAAGCAAAAGCTTTTACTCAGGAATGCATTTACTGAGAGAATAAAAAGAGTAAGAGAAAAGAAACCTCTTTAGGCAACATAGGAATTATACTTGAAAGCCGATTCAGAAAAAAAGGTTTACACAATGTACTTTTTGGCAAAATAGTATCTCTACTTACATAAGGAAAAAAATCTGATGGATCTCTAGCCAACTATTGTTAATCACTTTTCTTAGTCTAGCTATTTCATACATAGGTCAATGAAGTTATGAAGTAAATAGGCTTTTTTATAGCAAAGATCATTAAACAGTTAAGAAACACAATGAAATTAAACAGTATAGCACAAAAGTTAGGATTTACTGATGCCCTGAATGGTTGAAGACAGGCTCTGAAAAAAAAACAGCATTTTCAAGACTAACAATTTTTAAATCTATGATGAGGAATGTGTTTAGAAAGGCAAGTTCAAAAGAGCCACATGGAAGTAAACCTTGCTCGGGTTTTATAAAAAAATGTAAGCATGGATAAAATATGGAAAAAGTCTATATTCATGTGATCTAACTAAACACAGTTAACACTCCTTCATAAAAATTAAGAACCCAATTCACATACCACATTCATTTTGAGTAGAGTTTACAATTTTGCTTGATCCAGACTTATATAGGGAGGTCACGAGTGGAAATAATTAGCAGCCATAGGTAAATGGAGAACATGTTCTTTACTTTGGCATTGAAAGGATCAGAAGGACACCTCAGAAAAGGAAGTAAAAGAAGCAGAAATTAAAAGCTGAGTAAAACATGTATTTCAAACACTCAATCTTTGGAAAGTTAACAAAGGTGCCAACCTTATATTTTTACATGAAATATAGATCCAGTGTGGTATCATGGTAAAGGTTTTGGACTGGGACTAGCATTTTTCAGGTCCAAGGTCACAATCAGGCCTAGACTGGATGACTTGGGTGATTCACCCTCTCTCTCTCTCTCTCTCTCTCTCTCTCTCTCCCTCCAACAATACGGTTGTTATTCTGGGGAGGGGGAGGGCTGCAAGAAGGAATGCTATATGTGCACTTGTAACTCTACCAAATATATAAACAAAAAAATCAAATCACAAGTCTTCCTGGTTCTTTTGATACATGCTTTGTATGATCTAGCTAATGAAGGACTTTGATTGAGTTAATATGTTGTTATAATATGGTTTTGTTTTTATTTTGGCTTAATGATTTTATGTGAGTCCAGTCACCTCATATATGGAATATGTTCTGGCTTTCTGTAATGTGCAAACACAGTTATGCACTCTTTTAATGTTGATAAAGCTGCAGAGTTATTCTATTAAAATAAATCAAATTTCTTTAGAGGTTTTATTAATGTAAAGAGTAATGGCTCTGGAATTTACAAAGTAATGGCTATATTTTCAGACTTTCATTTTCAATAAAGTTCATTCATTACATAAAGCACTATGCTCTGTCCTAAATTCAGTCACAGGGCTTTATGAAAATGAAGGGGTAAAAGTACTTCCATAATCTTGTAAGGACTGAGCTCCAAACTCAATTATTCCAGATGCTTCAAAATAACCTTCCCACAGGGCAATATTGGCTGACACTCCATGTAGTAATAATGAAATCCCTAAAATGAGATGCAGTGGGTATTTTTGTGGTTACTTAGCCCTGATTAAAACACATGGGTAGCGATCATAAGAGAAAAGCTAGTAACTATACTACAATTTTGATATAATATCCTGATGTGTTATTGTAAAGGAGTATTGAGTGAAACCTGGTAGTGACAACAATGGGCTCCATTTGTTTCTCATAAATTAATAGGATAGGTTATTTATTCAGTCTTACCAGATACCCTTTAAGATATAAGTCTCTGCTACACTGTGTAGTAAAATATCTAATTATTGAAAGCAAAATTTATTTTCAAATGTCCCTTTTCAAAAACAAATCCTTTATATGCAGAGCATCTATAATGAATGGATTCAATCCAGATGGCAACTCTAAAACAGACATAGGAATGCTTTATGAGTTGACTTGAAGTAAATGAACTATCACCAGACTGAAATTATTGGAACATTTCTCACTGCCTTCACTTAATATAGGGTCAAATTACAGGAGACATCCCACTCTACTTCCCCTCATTTCAGGAACTCTGTCCTACAGCACAACTTTCAATGTGACTTTAGCAGAAAGAGACTTGATGGCAACATCTTTCTCCAGGTAAGCATAAAGAAGTTGATATACCAAGTGGACAGCAAAGGAATTCTGCCTCTTCTATCCTAATCCTTGGGAGAAGTGGAAATGTGGCTCCATGTTCCTATGGGATTAGTATCGCTGCAAAGTACAAGAAAAGAGAATCCATTTTCTGCAGTAAAAATACAAATAGATTGCTTTTAAAATTATAAGAGCTTGTGCATATCTGGGAGAGAGAGGAAGATGGAGAAAGAGAATGAAAGAGAATTTTCAAATCCTTTTTTTAACAATCATTGTTCTTCAGATTTTTTTCTCTATAGAAGAATATATTTATAAATGCTCTTACCATTAAGAGCCTTAACTGGGGCACAGCTATTTTTATAGTTTATTACAAATTAGAACATCCTCATGGGATTGTCTCCTATCTATGTAAGGAAAAAATAATACTTTCCTTTATATTTTGGCGAGCCAAAATATTTCTTCCAAGCCTCCAGGGAAAAAAATTGTCTTCAGTTATTGGCTATGGATCTAGCTGAAAGCAACATGTGAATAAACAAACTGGACAGGAAAAAAATAAAGAACTACCAATTCCATATAATACTGATTGAAGCTAAAGTGGATTTTTTTTTTGGCATGGCATCTACATCGTTCTTGAAGCATTCAACTATTGCAGGAACCGATACATCCCAATTTTTGTGTATTACCTGATGTCAAAAACGTTTTGTCCATGCTTTCTTCTGTTTTAACTTTAGAGGAGTACAGAAATCATTAGCTATGAAATGCTTTCCAAATGCTAGCAAACAAAGCTGAAAACCCATCTTAAAAAAATGAAGTTGATTTTTGATTGCGTAGAAAGCAAGCCTGAAGCTCAAGGAAAAGGAAAGGAAGCGTGTTTCAGTTTATTTAAACAAATCCAGAATGACAATTACCTGAAGCAACAACATAGTTGTGTTAATGTACCCGTTTAATAAGAACACTGAGTCATACTGTGCAAGAATAACTGAAGAAAGAGGGACATGATCCCCTGTCAGCAGTGCTCTGGTATTATTTCAGACCCTTACATTAAAAGCTACTAATAGTGCTGTTATACTTAGCAAATGGACATTTTCTGTAGATGCACAGGATGAGGCAGTTTAGTTACCGATTGGCTCACTGCCTCTGAATCATGATGAACAATCTTGAAATGACTGGAAAACAAGGATCAGAATGTCAGCATGTATAAACATCCTCTAAAGGATGTGATTGCCCAAATTCAAGATGAGATTGTTTTGAGTGATGGAAATAAACCCTTTCCTGCCTCAATAAAACTGAAAGTATCCTGGACTTATTTCCCCTCCCCCGTTTTTCATCATACGGCTAGACCAGTGGTTCCCAAAGTGGGCAGTGAGATACCTTAAGGGGGAGCTAAGAGCCAGCAGTGGGGTTCTGGAGGTGAGCAGCAGGGCACAATTCAGGGGTGAGAAAAAATCCCACTACCGCCGCATTCGAGGCAAAGCCCTGCAGGATCATCCCATTGACTTGCATGCTCTGGTGCAAGGAGCTCCACCCCGAATGCAGCATTGGGAATAGGAGAGCAAACATCCCGCCACCACCATGTTCGGGGTGGCGGGGCTTCACCCCAAATGCAGTATTGGGAACATCCTGCCACCACCATGTTGGAGCGGCGGGGCCTCCGCTGCCATGTTCCACCCCATTGAGCCCCTTGCACTGGAGGCACCTGCCCAAGCAATTCCAAACAGAGCGGTGCACAAAGTCAATGGGGTGAGCCTGAGAGAGGGAAAGAAAGAGGAAAGAGAGAGAGAGAGAGAGAGAAGGAAGAAGAGAGAGAGAAAAGGGAAAGAAAGAAAAAGGGACAAAGAAAGAGGGAGGATGGAAGGAAGAGACAGAAGAAAAAGAAATAAAGGAGGGAGGGAGGAGAAAGATAATGAGATATCTATTCTAGTCCAATCACCTGCTCCAGCAGGGTTAGAAGGGAGTGTGTGTGTGTGTGTGTGTGTGTTCTCCTTGTAATTTACCAATACATTTTGGTTTTGCCTTCTTCAGAACTGGCACTGTAATACATTGGGGAAAAGTAATTTTTTAGGGTGGAGATCTGGTCCAATGGATCCTGTTTAAAGCCTCAACAAAATGTGAGAGCTTCCTGATAGTCTTGGCCATGTTTCATCCACAAAACCTTTCATTAATAGAAGCCAGAGATTTTCAGTGTGCTGGCAAAGATGCTGGCAAAGATGTTTCAATGTGGAAAAGGGACTTTAAACTAGGCCTCATTTCAGTCTGATGCATCTGGTCTCTGTCTCTGTCTCTGTCTCTCTCTCTCTCTGTCTCTCTCTCTCCTTCTCCCTATCTCCCCCTCCCCCCTCCAATGGGCTCAGTGGGGTGGACCTGCGGGGCTGGCACCTAGAACACGGCAGTGCCAGCACGTTTGAAAAGTAGAGCAAAGCCAGAGGTCAGTAATTTTTGCTGCAAAGAATCACAAAAGCTTCTGGGTTGTGCACAAGAAGGGATACACATGTCAATGCAATTCAGCAACATAAAATAAAAGAAACACAAATAAAACAAATCAACAAAAATCGGCAAAGCATCTCTGATTAGATTTTAGAATCTAATCAGAGATGCTTTGCTGATTCTAGTCCAATGACCTGCTCCAGCAGGGTTAGAAGGGAGTCTGTGTATATGTGTGTGCATGGCTGTCAAAACTCCAAAAACAGGTCAAGTAGTTCTGGGGAGGCCAGTCATAAATTAGAACACTTGCTAAGTAACTGACCATTAAGTGAGGACCACTTGTATTGTATTTGCCAGTCATGAAACCACGCTCACCCAGTCACGTGACCAGCAAGCCACGCCACCAGTCACGTGACCAGCAAGCTACGCCCACCCAATCATGTTACCAGCAAACCACACCCTCAAATTAGGCCACACTCACAGAAATTTGAATCCCACCCTTGGGTGGGGGCATTGAGGATGAGTTTGTAGCACCAAGGGGGGGGGGTGGACTGAAAAAGTTTGGGAACCACTGGGCTAGACTTAGGAGAATACCTATGTGTCTATAGCCATACTTCGGTATGGATGATCACATGATACACCGCAGTGTGGATAGATTTGAGATGACAGGAGCATACCACTCTGCTCTTTCTATCATTTTTAATTACCATTTCCATGAGTTAAATTTGCTTTCACGCTGCTCTTTCTGCTGCTACATAGAGGCAGTCTACTAAACACAAATAGTCTTGAATCTGACAATGTTTTTCATTGACTTAGCTTGAATGAAATGAAAGCAAGAGAATGAATTGAACATCTCCTTGTTATGGAAATCATCAACATAGGATTTAGAGTTCTTAAGTGTGTTAAAAATGGTTAGTTATTATACATATTTGGTAATGTTGGATTTGCTTTATTGGATTGGCTGTATTCAGCATGAGATTAGAAGACATAATTTTTCACAAAGATCAGTCATAACACAGGTGGCTTAATATTAAAAATGTGATCGACAACTTTTGAATAGTAGATAATTTCAAAAAGTGTGAATGCATAAGGGATTCTATCATAATGTATGCCTGGAAATACTTTGCGGAGTCCAATATTTTTCGCATCATAATTTATGTTTTTATCCAACTTGCAATGGTGCTTTGTGTAGTTCATACAAAGTGGTGGGCTATGGGTGGATGGGGGATTGATTTTTATCTCCATCTGCACAGCTGCTTCCTCCACTTGGTCCCTTTGCTTGCTTTCTTCAATACTTTCCTCCTTGGAATTCAAAGCAATCTTTGAAATTGCAAACCTGATAATTCATCTCTTCCAAGCATTGTCCAGTTAACAAACATCTGTGCTAGTTCTTTTCAAGTACAGATAGCATTTCTCCAAAGACAATAAAGCTGACAGTAAAGTCAACTGAACATAATTTCAGAATTTTCTAATTTTGTTGTCTTCAATGCAGATTTAAGAAGTTAAACAAAGTCTGGGTTATAAGGGAATGCTGCTACAAGAAAGAAATAATTGGCCTGGATTTCATTAGGAAAAGGGGGAAAATTGTCCCTTACTCTTTTAAATTGTTCTTTTCATTCAATCACTTTTGACACTTAATGGACAAGGGTTTGCCAATAGCTCCCTCTTTTGAACTCAGTTGTAAGCTAAAGCTCATGAAATCAGTGAGGCTGACTAGTTATCTTATCTATTGCCTTTGATTTTTTTCAAGCCTTAGTAATCTCTAAAAAGACTGTTGGTTCCCCATTATAATAGCCATTATTAAATCTTATAATTCTTAGTACTTAGTTATTAGCATTTCCAATGAGCACTCTGATTTTACAACAACAATTACTGAATGATTTCTTCTTTTTGCTATCCAGGGTATTTAAATACATTTTCCACACCACAGTTCAAAAACACTGATTTTTCTCTGGGCATCTTTTCTGGCGAGCCAGCATTTACATTATAACTAGGAACACCATTGCCTTCCCTATCCATGCCTTTCCTGAAGCCAGATATTTCTGTAACTTTACTATTTTGTTGAGATTTGCTACAAGCTTTTCCCCAGAGAAGCAGATGTCTATTTATGTCAAAATTACAGGCAACGTCCCTGTGGAGTTTTGAGCCTAGGAACATAAAGTCTGTTACTATTTCCATTACCTCTTCATCTATTTGCATTCAGTTACCACTAGCAGCTGACATCTTAAAAAAATAATAATTAAGAATCGGAATGACTGTTACCCTTGTACTTCACCTTCATCAAGAGATTCCCTAACTCTTTCTCACTTCCAGCCACTGAAGTGCCATTATTAGCATATCAGAGATTGTCAATCTTTTCTTCAGCAATTTTAATTCCTGAATCTATTTTCTCCCCCCTCCACACATCTATCTACCCATCCCATCATATCTATCTATCTATCTATCTATCTATCTATCTATCTATCTATCTATCTATCTATCTATCTATCATCTATCTATCTATCGTAAGCAACTCCACGTACAATAATATAAAATCTAAGTAAGCTAGCAAGCAAATAAATTAATAAATTTCTAATGATATGCTCTGTGAGTCCATGCTTGAGGCAGGATAAAAATAGAATAAATAAATGCACAAGAAGACAGTATGCAACTCCTTTCCTACTTGTGAACCACCAAGTGGTCCCATATTCCCTTCTGCTTGTTTTCAAGATGCAAAAACTTCAATATGCAGATGAAGCGGCTAGGTATGCTCATATCTTTAACTGCTAGCCATCTAAAGTTGATCTCTGGAATCAAGAGCTTCATTTAGCAATAAATAAGAAATAAAGCAAAACTAAATGTATTTTTAAAAGACTTTGTGCCTTTTTCACTACCTCCTAGAAATCTGCAGTCTGATCCTGTGTGCCTTACTGTCGTTTTTAAACCAGCTGGTACTTCTACTGTAGCATATGCCTTTGTTGCATGTTTTATTGAAGTTTGGACTGCAAAATCTTAAGTATTATCTTACAAGTGTGCAAGAAAATTGTAAATGTTCAATAGCTTGAACATTATTTTTAGCAGTAATCTTTCTGAAAGATAGTTTAATTATTTTTCTAATCACCTGGCCTCAGTCTTTTAAAACTGGTTTTAAAGGAGAAACAGGGAAGTTGAGGTAATAGATGTATAAGGTAAAGAAATTGCAGAACACTTAAGTATTATGAGAAGTGAGGCCACCTATGCTATTAGATTTTCTTCTGGGAATAAGGAGAACAGTCACAGTGGGAACTGAAAGGCAACCTTCATATAATTAGATGTACAAGTAGTCCTTGAGTTACAATCCTAATTGGAATTTCTATCATTAAGGGAAGCAATCATTAAGCAAAAATCACATGACTAACCTTCTTAGTGACAGTAGTCCCAGCAGTCTAAATCATGATTGCATTGTTGTTAGCAAGGACTTCATGATCCTCTTGCCTTGCTAAAATTCTTTATTGGCCAAGTGTGATTGAACACACAAGGAATTTGCTTTGGTGCATATACTCTCAAGATACATACATCAAGAATCATAGTTATAATACTTAGAAGTAGTCATAGGGTACTATAAATCATACTAGGAAACATATATATAGGAAACATATAAAACATATAAATCATATTAGGAAACAGTCAATAAAATAATAACAATAACAATAATAACGACAATAATAGTAATAATAACAACAATAATAATTTTAAGGATACAAGCAACAAAGTTCATTCATACAGTTATGAGAGGAGATGGGTGACAGGAAGGATAAGAAGATTAATAGTAATAGTAATGCAGACTTAGTAATTAGTTTGAAATGTTGAGGAAATTATTTGTTTAGCACTGTGATGGTGTTCGGGAAAAAACTGTTCCTGTTTCTAGTTGTTCTGGTGTGCAATGCTTTATACCGTCATTTTGAGGGTAGGAGTTAAAACAGTTTATTTCCAGGATGTGAGGGGTCCATAAATATTTTCACAGCCCTCTTTTTGCCTCGTGCATTATCCAAGTGCTCGATTGAAGGCAGCTTGGTAGCAATTATTTTTTCTGCAGTTCTAATTATCCGTTGAAGTCTGTGTCTGTCCTGCGGGGTTGCAGAACCGAAGCAGACAGTTATAGAGGCGCAGATGACAGACTCAATAATTCCTCTGTAGAACTGGATCAGCAGCTCCTTGGGCAGTTTGAGCTTTCTGAGTTGGCACAGAAAGAACATTCTTTGTTGTGCTTTTTTTGATGACATTTTTGATGTTAGGTGTCCATTTTAGGTCTTGAGATATGATATAACTTAAAAATTTGAAAGTCTCTACTGTTGAGACTGTGTTGTCTAGTATTGTAAGTATTGCTGAGCTCCCTTTCACTCTCTTTGCCCATTGCCCTCACCACAGCTGCCCTTCTGGCTTGTCCTGCAATCCAACACCTATCTCTGTCATCCTCTGCCTTGCTGCCATCAGCAGCTGATTGTCACTGTCTTCTTTCTCCTGCTGCCACCGTAGTGGTCTGGTTACTAGGTTGGGATGTAATCCTGGGATATGTGGAGGGAGGGTGGCAGGATGGAAGAACTTCGTCTGCTGAAGGAAGTTTGCTGAGCCCTGCTGGGAAAGAGGGAGTTGGAGGAAAGGGCAGAGAAGCTCATCTTCCACTGCTGGGACGAGGAGCAGTACAGTAGTCTGCAGAACTTATAGAGCACAGAAGGACAGCAAGGCACAGTGAACTATGTCTCTGGGACAAGCAATGTAGCTCCTGGGTGAAGGTGGAAGCTCTGTGAGAGGGATGAGAAGAATCCTGGCAGTACAGCACACTCTGCAGCTCATGTTGGAAGTACTAAGGAGAACTGGCCTGTGGACTTCAGCAAGGGTTGGGGACAACCCCAGTTCCCTCTATTCAACTGGCCCAGACTTCCTCCTGCAAATTCTCCAGAAAGGCTAGAAGTTTCCAGTGTGCTCCTGAAGACCTGGCCTGCCAGCATCAGGAGGAAAAAGGTAAGGTGAGATGGGGATGGGAAAGCAGAAGAGGTTGGAGGTGAAGTGTAAGTCAATCTAAAAGGGAAAGATGATGTAGATAGGCAAGAAAGGAATCGAAGCACAGGCAGAATGTGACTATGGGATTCTGTGACAGGGCAGTTCCCCAAGTGCCCACATTTTGATCCCATGACTGTTGGAATGCTACAATGGCTAGAACATCAAGGACTAGTTATAACTACCATTCATTCTGTGCCTTTGTAATTTTGAATAATTGCTGAACAAATAGTTGTAATCTGATAATTATCTGTGCTTTTACTGAAATCTTGTTCCCTAGTAGAAATAATCTTTGACTACAATACTTAATTTGTTGTACACCACAGGTGTCAAACTTGCCGCACCACGTGAAGTTTTTTGCGGAGCTGGGTGGGCATAGCCTGCGTATGATGCAACTGGCCCACGGGCCAGTTTGACATCCCTGCTGTAGATGAATACAGAGATATCCTTAAAGAAGTAGTTCACTAGCCATTAGGCAAACCCAACAGGAAGGAGGAACTGCCTGCCTTTGTGGTACTTCACATAAGATGGGGAGAGAAAAACAAGATCAGCCTTTCAAGATTCTATTATTACACCCTGCGTCAATATAGTAGAGTTTTAACAGTCCCTATGGAATCTAGCCTCCAAGGATTGACATTTGTGGACATTTGTCCTATTCAAGTTTTTAATATTTCTCCTTTTTCTTTTGTGTAAGATATACTTTACTATTTATTTGTTATGTTGTTATATGATAAAGATGATTTTGCAATTGCAAGCCTCGGCAGCAAACATAAGAGCTAACAAAACAAAGCTAATGAATAAACAGCAATAACACAATAACAACAACGCAGCACTTGAGGGAAATTAAGTCAGACACATAACCGCAGTCGTGCTAACAAAATTACATGATGGGCTCATCCATCTTGTAGGCCTCATATTTGGGGGAACATCCAGGTCTTCAAGGATTTCTGAAATGCCAGCAGGGTTGGGATCAAATAAATCTGAGGAGGTATCCAAAGTGCAGGTGCTACAACAGCGAAAGTCTACTATACCAAATGTAAACAGCAAATTCTCTACTGGAGGTAAAATATAGCTTCATCATAACTTCATAGTTACTAATAGCTTATTTTTCAAAGCTCTTGTGGATATTTTTGCTAAAATTCTCAATGCATATTTTGTTATACACTCCATCTCTAAAGGAATTATATCACTTTTAAAACCCGGAGACACAATATGTTTTTTTTTAAAAAAACTGAACATTTTAAAATAGTATTTCTCAGGACGAATATTTATGATTTCTCCAGAGAAAATCACAATGACTTAAATGTTAATCGATGTTCATATATCCTGATCTGTGACTGTAATGATGAATTTTATTTCATTTGATGTTCTTATATAGAAAAAAAGATGACTTATAAAAAGAATTCCTGTGAGGAAATAGAACAGATGGAGGATAGAACATATGAGCCACAAGTCAGCTATCACATAGTTCTATCTTCAAAGAAGCTTTGGAAAAAAGAAAGGTAATAAGACAGAAAACAGACATCCTGAAACAGTTGTGATGAACCTAGCTATTTGGAAACCAAGCCTTGCATATTTCACAAGAGACTGATTGATGTGCTCTGAAAGAACATCTGTGTAAATAATTTTGTTTGGATTTGTAAGATGAAAACATGGAAGGTACAGGTCTCAATGAGATTTGCAGGTATTCAAACTGTGCTTACCTTTTCTGGTCTCACTTCTATCACTGTAACTAATGGAAGAGAAACATAAACATTTTAAACAGATAGGTTTCAACTTCCTGTAGCTGCTTTGATAAGAATTAAAAAATAGCTTAAGAATGGGGATTTTGCCATTTTCTCTTTTGGACAAAATTCTTTATTTTACTGACGAGACAGTTTGGGCTTATTTATGTATTCTGCTGTGAAAAAAAGGTAACACTTCTCAAAAGTTTTCAGGGCATCTTTCCTAAAGTTGGAGGGTTTGTTTTTTTAACCTTGAAAAGAGGATTAAATATTTATAAATACATACATAATTGTTGTGCATGCATTCAATAAACAACTTTAAATACTAAAACACAGTTTTATACTGTGTTTTCCTTTCTCAAAATCTTTTTTGTTTTACTTTTCTTTTTTGAAACACAATTGGAAAATTATGGGAAAGTGTACATTTCAGCAAGCATTTACAATTCACATTTATCTTTTTGTCCAATAAATATATACAAATTCCCATACATCTCTAGATGTAATCAATGAACACTTAATCAAAGTCTGTCAAGGTTTAAGTACTGAGCTATTTTCAACAAAGTTGCTCAAGACAGCACTTCAGAATATTATGAGAGATAAAAAGAATTCTATTAACTTCCTGAAATGCCATTCTGAGGAGAAATATTTTGTACTTATGAACTCTAGAAATTCCTACAAGAACACGACATTTCTAAAACAGCCCAGTTCTTTCCACAGTTAGAATTACAAATAATTTTGATTTTTCTCCAAAATTTGTTTTAAAGTTATTTAAAGAGAACAATGTTGACATATCTTAAATGGAAATATTCTCATATGAAAATGTTACAGGAATATTATCTGGAATTAATGTGTGTGATTGTGGAGAAAAATAATCCATCTCACATATCTATGGAGACTCTCAGTCATCTAGATCATGGCTGTCCCAAAGGTGCTTTTTCAAGAGGCAACTGAACTTTCTTTGTTTTTCCTTGAAGATGTTTCTCTTCTCATCCAAGAAGCTTCTTCACTTCTGAATCTTCTGAATCTTTAGAACTGAAGAAGCTTCTTGGATGAGAAATGAAACTTCTTCAAGGAAAAGAAAAGAAAGTCCAGTTGCTTATTGAAAAAGGGCCTTTGGGGCAATCCATCTCGCATATGCTACTGTGCATTTCCTTCAGCATATATGAATGAAGACCTCATGTTTGCAAGAGAAAATGCTGCTAACATGGCCTCATATTGGAAAAATGTCATTTAGTGTTAATCTTATTTATTTTATATACTTTTAAACATGCTATATTTTTGTGATCTATTTTATGCCTGTTTTATTTGCTCAGTGTTGAACATAAGCTTATAATGCTTCTGACACGAATAAAGAAAACCTGGAATGAACAATGGATGCTACTGTAGCTAGTTAATGACAAACATATATATTCCTTTCCACAATTTATTTAATTATATGTTCATTTAAATCAATTTATGGGGCTGCCCAATTGATTCAAGCAGACTTGCAAAGAACTGAATAAATATAGATTATTGAAGTAATATTAAAACAGTAAGAGACTCCATAGGGATCTCTTCTATCTAGGAAAAGATAAAAACTGAAATTTAAAATACCATATTACATTTAGAAACCATGTCCATTGACTCCTGCTAGGGGAACAAGATTTTTAAGGCCTTCAAAAAGGATTGCAGAATTGGGACAAGGTGGATCTCAAGGGAAATACTCTTCCAGAGGGCAAGTATGGTGGTAGGATTTTAATTTTTTTTTAAAAGAAACAGAGGTGCAGTTTTCTGCCTAAGTATAGTTGCCTTTTCTACACTAGTAAGCAGTAAGAGGACATTCACATCATGGACCACTGGTGCCGCAGTGGTTAGAATGCAGTATTGCAGGCTAATCCTGCCCACAGCCAGGAATTCAATCCTGATCTGCTCAAGGTTGACTCTGCCTTTCATTCTTCTGAGGTTGGTAAAATGAAAACCCAGAATGTTGGGGCTAATATGCTGATATTGTATACTGTCCAGAGAGTGCTGTAAAGCACCATGGTGCAGTATATATGTCTAATTGCTATTGCTATTTTTGAAGAAAGAAAAGAATTAGTCTGGGAGTTAATGAAATATAATGGGTGAAGTCAAATTCCCATATAATAACTCAAAATATGAATAATAGAAGTACTTTTCTTGAAAGAAGAATAATTTTGAGATTCTCGAATGATAGTTTCAAGATATAATAGCCACTGCTTTTAGAGGCCAAGTCAATTACTAGTTGTAATAAAAACGTTATCTGCTTTTTATAACATTGTTATGCAGAAAAAAAGAAAAAACCCATTTCAAAACAAATTAAAGTTAGTTGTGCCATAAAATTAAAATTATAAGTTCAGAATTGAAGGATCAAAAATACCCAGTGGAGTAGAACATAAATTTCAATATTCATTTATAGCCTCATTGACTCCATTCTGCAGCATTCTCCATAATGCCTCTTAACATCTATGGAAATTACTATATTTGCTAAATCCTTTCACCATCTACTGCTCCTGGCTATAGTCTGAAGGTAGTCAAGGGAAGCACATCAAAAAACAACATGAACAGTCTATGTATCCTTCCTCTAATTATTTCACCTTTACGCACCTGTTTAACTCCACCTGGTAAGACAAGGGATTTTCAAAACTGCTTGGTTATCATTTTATGTCAAATGGATATGATTTGCAATCATAAGAGCATGAAAAAGACACAACTTTAAAAAGCATACATTAGAGATAAAGATGTATATTTTAGAGAAAATGCATGCATCTGCATTTTATGCTAACATATGTTCAGTGTCCAGAAAAATAAGAGTAGATTTAGAGTGCAGGACTATAATAGATGTGACTTAAGTATTCATCTCTAAATAAATTCCACAAAAGCAACTCCATGGATATGTAAGGCAGGATGTGCTAAACACAAGATTTCTGAACGAAAATCTTTAAGAAAATTAGTGCAATGGGCTATTTGACTGAATGGTAATTTGTATGGTGAAAGAAAGAGTCCCCTTCTTACAAAGGCAAGGCATGAATATTTAACATGTAGCCAATTTAGTCTGATAGCTTTGTTTGGAAGCCCTTGAGCTATATTTGCATTGAAAGCACATGATGTGGAACACATGTTTAGTAAAAAGGATAAAACACCTGAATTAGAAAAGTGACTTGCCTCTTTCCATTTTGCTGCCTAGAAACTGTTTAGTTGAAGTTTATTACCGCCAGAGTTATAACCAGATAAAACAGATGGGACTGGCACATTAGCATGTTCATATCAGCCATCTGTTTTGTAAAGTCACAAGGGAAATGTTAGTGACACAGACAACTCCCCCCCTTAACATTCTGAGGTTCAGCAAGATGCCTTGGCCTGATTCAAGATCTATGAAATACAGTCATCAACATTTCATCACATTGTTCTTTGTTCCCACAAAAAATATTTTTATGAACTATGTAGTATACAAGGCAGCATAATGGCTCAGCGTTTGAGATGCTGGGCTTGTCAGCTGAAGAGCCAGCAGCCCAGGTTTGAGACCCGAGCACCACACAATGGGATGAGCTCCCATCCTTACCCTAGCTCCAGCCAACCTTGCAGTTGGAAAGCATGCAAATGCTAGTAGATAAATGGGAATGGGACTGGGAATAGTGTTTTGTGTTGTGATGCTGACTTTATGACCGTGGAAATGTTTTTAGATAGCATTACCTCAATGGTCTTGAAACGGAGATGAGCACTGGGCCCTATAGTCAGCAACGACTTGCAGAGTAGAATTCCCAGGAACTCCTATGGACTATACAGCTGTACATGATCCAGAATACATATATAATGACAATACCTACATAGTAATTTGATGTTGCTCAAGGAAGAACATGTATTTTCTGGCTCTGCCAAGTAAACTGCAAGTTGTCTGTAGAGATTCTCAGTCATCCAGGTCATGGTTTTCCCAAAGGTGCTTTTTCAGGAGACAACTGGAATGAAAAAAAAAATCAACTGGGGAAAAAACCCACAAGAAAGTCCAGTTGCCTCCTGAAAAAGCACCTTTGGGACAACCATGACTTGGATGGCTGGGAATCTCTACAGACTTTAGCTATACAATTTGGGATGACCATCCTTGAACAGTGTGGGAGTAGGAATGGATTTCCAGAGGAAAAAATTGCAAATTACAGGAACCAGGAGCACTACTCAGGTGACCCTGAAGGCAAGTGCTTCAACGACCCTCTAAGTCTAAAAGGATGCAGATTACCAGCTGTCTGCCAGGAATATAAATCCTTCCATTCTCCATTATTCTGTCAGAGCTGAAGAAGCTTCTTGGATGAGAAGTGAAACATCTTCAAAAGAAAGAAAGAAAAAAACAAGGAAGTCCAGCTGACTCCTGAAAAAGCACCTTTGGGATAAATTACAAATTCTTCGTCTAAAAATGTATTCCATTCAGGATATTACATCCATTCTTATTGGTCAGCAGCAATAGAGAAGTTGTGATCTATTGTCTACGTCTCACACTATCAGCGTTTGAATACAGAAACTAGATGAATGGAATTCATTCCATTGGGATGAACCCTTTCAAACCCAATCATATTTGTTCACTGAACCTCATTCTTTCAAAAGCATGGTCATCTTGCAGGACCATATTTCATGTTGGCTTATAACAACAAAGATATCTGATAGTTATTTAGCTGCTTTGGGATGGAAACATAATAAGTGTCTCAATATTTTTATCTTCAAAACATCTGGGTTATTCCAATGGGACACTAGTACCACAACTGTTGCACACATATGTTATTTCTGTATAATTTATTGCTTGAGACACAGCATGCGAACAGGCAGAAGTTTGTGCAGCAAAGAATTAGATGACCACTAGGTGGAAGCAAAAAGTTAGATGTTTCTGTATCTCTTCATTGCCATCTAAAGGTTGTCTGAATTTTGTAAACTGGGTAAGAGGACCTAAAAGCATCATCAACAACAAAAGACAAAAGAAATTGAGACAGAGTAGTTAAAGCTGACCTCTAGGCTGGATGGTGTGAATAAGTAAGTAACATGCCATTGTGAATCTTCAAGATACACAACTTCCATTTTATTGCACTCATATAGTGTCAGCTTATAGATAGGAAAAAGGACTAAATGAACAAAGAATCATACAAGTCTGAAATTACAAATCTCTACCCATCACCTTTAAGTGCTTGATCCCTTAGGGCTGTGATGGTGAACCTATGGCACGTGTGCCAGAAGTGGCACACAGAGCCATTTCTGCTGGCATGCAAGCCGTCACATGGAACAGATCCAATGTGCATGCGCACCTGCCTCCTGCCAGCCGATTGTTGGGTATCTGTGCGGGGCGCACGGGAAAGACGTGCACACATGCACAGAGGCACATAGTGCATGCAGCGTATCATGCACGCATGCGCAGGGGGGTGGGGTGGGTGTCATGCACGCATTGCATTATGGGTGCAGGCATGCGTGCAGGTGCGAGATGAAAAGGTTAGCCATCACTGCCTTAGGATAAGTCCTTCCTAAGTTTGTTTCTCTGACTGTTAAGTCACTTGGGGCTTCTCCTGCCTCTTTTTACTGATTGCAGCAACTAGGCAACAGCTCTTTGAAGGCCATTCACACATTGTTACGTATATAGTTTTTCTACATGCTTTAATAATTTCAGTTTTTTACCAATAAATAGGATAGGACAGTGAGTTTGCCTACCAATATACAGATCCGCACTTTAACAATCAATTTCCCAGTAATGTGTCATATAAATCTCCATGAAAAAGTGGCAAACATGTGAATGTAAGTAAATTAGAGGTATTACCTGTTAGAAGTTTTAATATATAAAGAAATATATACATGTTTTAAATAAATAAATAAATAAGTTTGAGACTTTACTACTTCTATTTGATAGTAAAACCTTAAATGAAATATAATTCTTTTTTATATGGTACTAGAACTAACCTGGAAAAATCTGGATTACCACTAGATGGTAATAAAAAGTCCCACTGTAATTTATAACATTAGGCACATTTTCAAGTATTTTACAAGTATGTTTTCCCGAGGAGGAAACACATGTATAACTTTTTTTTTTTGGGTGGGGGGAGTTGATATCAATTAAACTAAAGACTGTCTTGAGGCATGATTCTGTATAATGATTAAAAACAAATCCTTCAACACAAGGGTAATTAAACAGAAAGTATTTTAACATGAATGAACTATTGGTATAATACAATTCTTCGTGCTACAAACAGGTCTGTAAAAGCCATCTGCCCTTAAGGCAACTAGTAAGTATTGTTCCCCTGTGCATGTCAACTAGTTCGGATTTGATCAGCTGATGGTAAGTACTGTCAACTCTGTATTTATAAAATTATAAAATAATTATTATGTTATCATAATAAAAGAATGTTTTAATTTAAGAGCAATTTTTTTCTGAAAATAAATGCCTTACACTTTAAAAAAAAAAACTGGTCCATCATAATATGTCTGTAATCCTCAATAAATTTGTCTAATCCCCTTTTAAAGTTATATAAACTAGTAGCTATCATCGTTGCCAAGGAATGCAATAAGCAATTCTTTCAGCTTATAGTATACTCGAAATTCTTTCAGTTTATGTACTCTATGACATGTTGTTTCCTTTTATTTATCCTAGAGCCACTGCCAATCAATTTAATGGGGAAAAACTGTTTCCTTATAAAAGTGAAAAGATGTACTTTCCCCATAATATAAATAATAGCATTTGTATCTATTATAACTTTTTTTTTTCATTTTAAAATGCTGAGTGCTTTTATAAATATTGTGCTTCAACAATCTTAATTATTTTGCTGCCATTTCCTGAATCTTTTCCATTTGTACAGCAAAGGTAAGATACCTTTCAAGAGAAGTGAGCATCTATGAGGTATGAGCATTCATATCATTGCTCTAGTAAGTCACAGGATACGTATTTATCCAGAAAAAAATAGATACAATTGTTCTAGACTATCTGATCTCCTACCCTTATGAACTCTCTCTACAATCTTATCTTTTCTTTGAGACACTATTTCCTTTTTTCTAAGAAGGTCTATGGAAGTGATCACAGGTTAACAAGCACTCTTGTAGAAAGTGATGCAAGTGATGCTAAATGTGACATGTCAGCTTCCCATTTAATTATGTTTAATTAATTTTAATAAACAATTGCACTTACATTTAAATGGATTTAAATACAGTTATAAAGAGTAAACGGATGTATTAAAATTGTTAACAAGTTAGCAATAGAAGAAAAAATATTTGCAGCTCAGGGTTAAATTGTGGAGATCTTGATACTTTCTGAGCTTGGTTATTTTCTTGCAGACGTTTCATTACCCAACCATCTGTGCACTGATGATGTTACCTACATGGATAGTGAAACATCTACAAGAAAACAACCAAGCTCAGAGAGCACAAGGATCCTATAAAATAAGTTAGACATAGGGCAAAATGGCTACCATTCAACAATCTACCTCTGAGAACATAATTATGAAAACTGTACATCAGGGGTGTCTAATCTTGGCAACTTTAAGACATGTGGACTTCAATTCCCAGAATCCCTTAGCCAGCATAAATTCTGTGAGTTAAAATCCACAAATCTGAAAGTTGCCAAGATTGGACAGTCCTGCTGTACATAGTATCCTAGATGCAGGACAATAGATTTCTATTAAACATGTTAATAATTAAAGTCCCTAACAATTCTCAATAATGGTATTAATTTTTCTGATACTACACATTAGCCTTAATCTTAACATTTCTACTTAGGTCAACAATGAAACAAATACAAATTCATATACTCTGTTACTGTGTGAACATATATCCCCAAAATAGATTCCATTATTTGAACAACAAAAAATGATCCTAGTATGTTAGAATCACTGTCCTAAAGCCTAGTAACAATTAATCCATTATAGACTTCTGCAAAATAATTTAGATATGGTGATGTAGCATATATACTCAAAGAAAGGCTTTCTCTGAGTAACTTTTGATACTTTATGATGTTTTCTTAGTGACAGTTCAACCCATAATCAAGTATGTTGATAATACCACGTATTCCTATAAATGATTTAGTCTATAATTGTTGCTAGAACATTTCAGTTCATTTCAATTTACAGACTTCTGAACGTTATGATTTAACAAAGACTTTGAGAAGTGATGCACAAGGAACTATTAAGTTAAAAGAGAAACTTTAAACATGGTACTAGCCAAAGTATGTATTTGAATAATTTATCCAGTTTATGAAAATGGATCCAATGTTCTGTTATATTTATAACATTTCCTTCCTGAAGGAAGAAGTGAACAAAAGACAGATCACAATTCAACATCTCTTTCAGGTTTCTTCTGGAATCACATTTGGCAGACAATCTAAGTCTCCTGCAAATGCCTAAGAAAATACTTCGCAAAAATATTTTCAGCTTTAATTTATTTTTGCTTCCTTAAGACACTGATCTTAGCTTTCCAGGGCCAACCTCTGCAAATTCCAAATCAAAACCTAGCCTCAGAAAGACCAATTCAATTTTGAATTAATGACCAAAAGTGGTTAGTGCATGTGTTTCTAGAGAAAATATTAAAATGTATTTATTTAAAGAAGAAAGTAGTTTAAAACTAGCCTTGGAATATAGTTAACAGCAACATTAATATGTTTATATTTTATATGAGGGGGGAAAAATACAGGAGGGAGTATTATGTATTTTGTACCTTGAGGGAAGTGGGAAAGTCTGAATCTAAGTAAAGGTCCAATTAAACAGATTAATTGATTAAAAGCTATGCATAGGAATCTGCTTGAAGCTAGATAAGGGTCAATGGATAAGGGTCACTGGGGGTTGGACTTAGTCCACTTGTGACTACGGAGGGATTCTAGGCTGATCTCTCTTTCAGCTCTGCCACCAGGTTCCGCCAGTATCTTCAACTTTATGCATATAGTAATCTTGTGACTGTTACCATGTACGAGAACAATCATCCATGAATCTTTTGTCCATAACTCTTCGTCCATTAGTCGCAGTAAGAAAAGTTCTGGTTTCACTTAAACATCGGTCTTTATAATTCTTTATATTAGCATATGTATTTGAATCCAAAATTTTCTGGCTTTTTTTTACACGTCAGAACAAGTATCTTTTTCTTTTACAAGAGATACTTCTTTTTGCAAGTAGGGCTGTCACGTAGGAAATAAGAGACAGAAATACTAGAATAGCCAGGGGTGAGGAAGAAACTGTTCTACAACAGTGGGGATTCCTGCTCTTTTCCAGGGGCTAATTATGAAGCCATAAATCAAGTATCTTAACCTAGAGTGGGTCTAAATTCATATACTTGTTTTGTATCAGCTTCTCCTTACTTGCTCCGTGTCACTCCCTGCTATAGCTCCTTTCAATGGAAGGATACAGAAAATACCACTTGCTACCATCTAGTGTTCAACTAGTTTTGTACAGACTCAGGGTACACTCTATTCCAGCAGTCACCAACTAATGGTCTGTGAGAAAATTTGGGTGGTCCACAGAAAAATTATTTGCATTTTTTACATTGCACTAAATCAGGGGTCCTCAAATTACGGTACCTGGCCTTGCACTCCCGCAGATCTTCCTTCTGCTTGGAAAGCTTACGTAGAGGCTGGTAAGGTGCCCCACAACATAAGTGACATTGAGTTGGCCACACCTACCCAGTCACATGACCACCTAGCCATGCCCATCCAGCCAGTCATTAGGCAGCTCATATTAGTGGTCTGCTGGATTTAAAATTATGAATTTAGTGGTCCCTGAGATCCGAAAGGTTGGTGACCCCTGATCTAGGCAGTCCTTTGGGTACTGCTCCAATGCCCCCTATTACTATTGGTACAACCATTAGTTTCTTCCTTCACAGTCACTTAACTTCAATTTGCAGATCGTGGCATTTCAATATTTTTTCTAGTTGTTTCTCTTCTCTTCTCTTGCATCACCTGGTATTGCAATAGCAATTATTATTATTATTGTTATTAGTGTTACTATTTGCTCATAAATACTGTAGAGCAGCCTTGGGGATGGAAGTTACATATGCGTGTGTGTCCATTGTATCTGTCTGATAAAAGCAATGTTGTGTCATAAGACCAGCCCCATCTCCAACTATTTTTTTATTGCTATATAAACAATATACAGCTATACTTTCCATATATATCTAGGCACAAAAAGAAAAAAGAAAAGACTTCAGCAGACTCTCGCTCTTTGAACCATCCCCAGTTTTCTTTCCTTCTCTACCTGTGTGTGTATCCTAGCCATATCCTCTGTTTATTAATCCTTCAAGTGACATTTTATGCAAAGAGGCCTTTACAAACCAAAGGAGATACAGCCTTTGACCTTGCCCAGATTCCTGTTGTCATCTACTTAAGAGTGCTTGTCTCAGCATGACTGCCTCCCAGTTTCTTCTGTTGAGACTGGCCATGTCGTGTTCTTATCCTTGGATTATATCTGCTTCTTAAAACAATCTCCTTCAAGGCATTTGGCAATAGAATGAGAATACGATTCCACATTAATAGTAGCGTATGATGCTACACAATTCTGCTTCTCTTTTTATTAGGCAAGGAGATGCATTGAAAATATTTAAGCACTGCAAGCTCTTGAGAAAAGATTGGATCAGGCTGATAAATCCATGACTCCATCATTTAATTAGTCAATTCTCTAAAAGAGCAGGCCATGGATTGATAATGTCCTGCTTCGATTATGGTTGTTGGAGAATACAGGTAGTCCTCCACTTACATCAGTTCATTTAGTCACCGTTCAAAGTTACAACAACACTGAAAAAAGTGACTGGTGACCGGTTTTCGCACTTACAAGCATTGCAGCATCCCCATGGTCACATGATCAAAATTGGGATGCTTTGGCAACTGACTCATATTTATGACGATGGATGTGTCCCAAGGTCACGTGATCATCTTTTGTGACCTTCTGATAAACAAAGTGAATGGAAAAACCAGATTCACTTAACAACCATGTTACTTACTTAATAACTGTAGTGATTCACTTAACAACTGTGGCAAGAAAACTTGTAAAATGGGACAAAATTCATTTAACAAATGTTTCACTTATCAACTGGGCTCAATTGTGATCATAAATGGAGGACTAGCTATACTCTAATCATTTTATCCCAATGTTGTATCCAATGCCAGCTCAAAGGTACGTATCAAGTTGCTAAACTGCTAAACAAGGAGTCAACTATATGGGAGAACCAGATGGGTCCTTTGTGCTTGTGAGCACTATGGCATTTGCCTCGTCTGCTTTCTCTATATTTATGCCACTGTGCAAACATTTAAAAAGATGATTAGCCTACAAAGAGATATCCTATAGAACTGATGGACTCATTGATTAAGACTGCTCTATGCTGCAATCGAGAAATTCTCGGCAGTTTACAAGGTACCCTCCAAATAATAAAAATATACAAAGTATACAAATAAAAATAAATACAACATACAGTAATACAATAAAGTATCCATGATAATAAATCAATATGAAAGAAAATGGAATTAATTCTCACTAACCACTAACAACAGACAAGCCTTGTGTCTTAACTGCTGAGGTATTTACAAGGAAATTACAAGTTCCCACAACTGTTTTCAAGTGCATTTTTTATTTTATATTTAGGTCTAAACCCCAACAAATTGTGGTCAGTGTTATCTATGAGTTAGACTGGGTGGTGGCTGACTGTGGCCTCTTCATGACCTGTGAACTTCAACTCCCAGAATTCCTGAGCCAGCCAACCTCTGAGTTAGACCATCCTCTCCCAACCACATCCCTTCCAAAAGCATTGGACAATGGAAACTTACACAAGATATTATCTAGCTTTCGCAATCTCTCTACAATTCTGAAATTCATCTTCATTATCTTCACTCCTGCTGACTTCAAAACGTTAAAAAAAGTCAGGGAATACCATGAGCCAACCATAAACTATTTTCAACCAACCAAAAAGAAAGTGCAAAAATCAACATCGGTCACTGGCAACCTCCTGAACTCATTTGTAACTCCTGAAGTAACACCCCTTCAGCCACGCTGGACAAAAGAAAAAGAAAATTGTTAGTGCCACTCCCCACTGCCCCTGTGTTTTCAGTACACCATCAAAATCTCATTCCTTCTGAACACAAATTCCATAAAATCCTGAAATAATGCCATGGTACTGAATGTTGGTAGGTGGCAATAAATTATGTATGTCTGTGTGTACATATACGTGGACAGAAAATAATGGATGACTTGAATTAAAGAGATGGCAGGTGTACAAAACAAGAGTTCAGAGCAGGCCACTTATACATGCTGGGACAATCAAATCTGATGTTTTTGTTTTTAAACATTGTGAAACCGATTAGATACTAACTAGTAGGATTAAGATCAAGTTTCTGATATCATTGTTTGTGAAATCTACTACACCAATGTTTCCCAATCCAGGAAACTAAGATATCTGAACTTCAACTTCCAAAATTCCCCAGCCAATCCACACCTCTTAACATTGCCAAAGTTGGCAAATACCACACTAGATCTCTAGGAGTTCAAAATGCAAGAAGAATGATAACGTTAGTCCTCCCATAAATGGGGAAATAGGCCATTCCAAAGCTCCATTCAGGCCCAATACCACAAATAGCAAAACTAGAAAGCAACACCATAAGATAACACGGTCAATGTGGACCAGCTACTAAGCTCCATTAAAAAATATCCATCAGACTGGGGAAAGTTGGTTTAAGAAAGCAAGTCAATCTTACATTCAAGCTTGTTTTCTTAAGGCACAGCTTGTATGAAAGTATGCGCAGAATACAAGCATGAAATTTTAAACACATTTAAATGCTACATATGAATCAGTCAACTTAAATAGGATGCAATGTTTTTATTCACCCATTATCATTGTGTATTTTCTTTTTGAAACCAGCACAATTGTTAGACAAAGTAACTGAACTCGTAAGTATTAGAGTGCCTGCCACAAAATCTGTATTTGAATATGTTTGATTCAGCTGATCCAAATGTGAAACCCTGATTCAGAAACTGGTTTATCTAGTTATATATGGAAGCACGTAAATAGCATGACTTCACTTCTTTTTGTCATCCTCTATGGGGACCAGATGAAAGAACATGGAGGCAATTAAAAGACTGTTTTAATGTTAATTGGGACTGACTTAGTTAACTAATGACTGAGTGATCTTTGGATTGCATTAGATTTATAAGTATAATTATATTAATTGAAATATGGATAATAATTGCTCATTAACCTCCTGCTGACCATGTTTTTAGTATTTGCAACCCAAGCCCACTAAACTGTTTTAATATGATGGTAAGGTCTTCTGCAAAGGACATGGTGGCTCAGTGGCTAAGATGCTGAGCTTGTCGATCAGAAAGGTTGGCAGTTCGGTGGTTTGAGTCCCTAGTGTTACGTAACAGAGTGGGCTCCTGTTACTTGTCCCAGCTTCTGCCAACCTAGCAGTTCAAAAACATGTAAAAATGCAAGTAGAAAAATAGGGACCCTTTGGTGGGAAGGTAACAGTAACTAAGTATTGGCTTAGTTGTCATGCTTTAATGGGAAATATAATTTTTGCATTCAAAAAAGTTATTGAAAAATACAAAAGTAGATAAACCATCCATTCTCAGCTATAACCACAAAGACTACCTATGCTTTGCTAGTGGTCAGAAAGGAATTATGCATTTTATTGCTAAACTTATTCTAAACATAATAATCCTAATCAGAAAAAGAATGCTCCAGTCCTAGGAATCAAGCATGAAATGTCTAGGTTGTTTTAGGCCAATCACTCTCTCTTTCTGTCAGTCCAACTGGACCTCATAAGGTTGTTTTGGTGGAGAAAACAGGAAGCAAGAACATCATGTATGCCATTTTGAGTTGTAAAAAATAATTGGAGGAGTTGGGGCGGGGGGGCGAGAGGAAAATAAAGATAAGTCAGGATTAACAAGCATTAACCAAGTAGCAAGAAGAGTGAACATGCATGTCTTTATATAGTTCACACTTCTAGGCAAATTAATTCTCTTTATTCTACATTCAGAAGAAGAAATCTAATTTCTCCTAAAGTTATGGAAGGCAAAGGAAATGACTGGGTCGTTTGTATTCTGGAGAAAAGTATTTGCAGATTTTAAGATAACTACTGGGGGGTGGCAGCAGGAAAGAGACTGCTTCATAAATACAAACAGATGACACAGAGAAAACCAATGATCTACAATTCTGTATATCCTATAGGCCAGGGGTCTCCAACCTTGGCAACTATAAGCCTGGCGGACTTCAATTTCTAAAAGATTGGAGACCTCTGCTATAGGCTGTGCTCTTTAGTTCTGTTCTGCAAGAGGTTTTTGCTCTTGTTTTCTTCGTTTGAGGTGTTATTGCGTTAGATCGTGGCAATAGGTTAAAAAATATATGAAGAGAATAGAAATGAAATGGTTAATTATAAGATTTCCCAAGATTAATGGCATGTCACATAACATTGGAGTCATCCCCAACAGAAGCTTTCTATTATCTCAATTTTAAGCTGTAGCGGGGGGGGGGGGGAGAATAGAATATTTGGGAAATGGAAACAATAACCCATTCAACTAATTGTGGCTCAAGGAAGCTGCCTATAACCACAGAGACCAAAAATAATCTACAGATCAAGATAACTGAAACAATATTCTCAGTTCTCAATTAAAATCTGCAGACCTTGATAGAATTAAGGGGAACGAATGAAGTTTCTCTTGGCCAAGTGTTGTATATAGCCCAGCAGTCCCCAATTTTTCCAGCTTGGCATACCAGAGGGAGGTGAGCGGTAGGTGAGTGCAAGCAGTGGGGGAGTGAGCATGCACACAGCTCCACTTACATGAACAATGGGCACGTGTGAAGCTCCATTAGTGTGAGTGGTAGATACGCGCACCTGCTACTCAAGAAAATGGAGCTTCACATTTGCCCATTGTTCATGCAAGTGGAGCTGTGTGCATGCTCACCCACCACTTCTGTGGCCCGGTTCCAAATGGGTCATGGCCTGACAGTGGGATACAATCCTGGGGTTGGGGACCCCTGATAGAGCCTATTTCTCTATTAAAAGAAAAAATTACTCTTGAGACCCGATGTTTGATAATTGATTTTGAGTTTGAGGCTAAAGGACTATAACTGAGAATTTACACAGAACATTGTACGTTGGTTGTCTGCCACAAGCTAGCTAACATGTAAGAAATGCCATACATATATAGAATTACAATGGCTACAAGAATACATAAATGGTCTAACTGCATTTATTAAAGTGAGGGCAATTCCACAATAACATTAATATAATTCTTCTACTCTTATTTTTAGATGAATTTATTTGCTTCTGTAACCATAACCTAATGCCATAGCTTTAATGTGATCTATTATTCAATAAAGGAACTGGTCAAATATTAAAACTTACTTCATTTATGTTACCAAAGCATTTTAAGGCAAGCTGTGTTATAGACCAAACCAATCACAACAATAATAAATGGATAAACTAAATGAAGATATAAAAATTATGACATTCTAAAAGCAAAAAATAACCAACCAAACAATCCAGAATTAGTCTACTTTAAATTATAGCATTGATTTGGAATTTAAAAAAAAATAATAAGCTTTTGTTTAAAAATAAGCATTCAAATCTCATGACACCCCAAGACTGATAGTATCAATGGATTCATCTAGGACAGGGGTGTCAAATTGGTGGCCTGTGGGCCAGTTGTGTCATGCACAGGCTACAGCCACCTCAGCTCCATGAAGGGAAAAACGTTGCAACATGTCACTGGACAACAATGTGACACCACGAGTTTGACTCCTGTGATTTAGAAAAGGTGCATGCACGATTAGTTTCTTTTTTTTTTTTAAATAAACTTTATTAATTTTACTTTTTTTAAAAAAAAGACAACAACACAGCTATAAATTATATACAACAAAGAGACGCACCAGTCTTGGCGTAAGCCAAGAGGGAAAGAAAGGAAAGTTTGAGAGAGGAAAGAGGGAAAGGGAAGAGAAGGGGGGAAAAGTGGGGAAAACAAAGGTAGGAAAGACAATTATAATAAAACCATATTTTGTGACTGTCAGTAAGGTCTTTTCTTCTTCAAAGCTATCGTCGGCCTTAGTCTTCTTAGCGGTGAACTATCTTTGATTAAGCCAAATATACAAAGGATTCCAATTGCTAGAATAAATTGAAGATTCTTTATTTTTTAATGCTTGGGTTAGATTGTCCATTTCTGCACATTGTAAAATTTTCTGAATGACCATAAGTTCAGTGGGGATGGAAGGTAGCTTCCAGCACTGGGCAAATGCCAGTCTGGCGCGGTTAAGATATGGATTGTAATATACTTTGATTTTTTGGATATTCGTTTATCAAAAATTCCTAGAAGGAAGGACTCCGGTTTGTACTCAATCTGTTCCATGGTTATTTCCTCTAGCCAGTGCCTAATTTTTTGCCAATACTTCTGGGTTTCCTTGCATGACCACCACATGTGGAAGAAGGTACCTTCTATGTTTTGACATTTCCAACACTTGGGGCTCGTGTTGGGGTGCATCTTGGCCAATCTCGAAGGAGGCAGGTGCCATCTATAAAACATTTTATATAAGTTTTCTTTATAAGCTGCTGATTTCGTGATCTTAATGTTCCTGTTCCAGACCTTTTCCCATTCTGCTAGGGTAATGCTCCGACCCACATTTCTGCTCCACGCAATCATATTTCCCTTGACAATTTCTTGTTCCAGTTCTGTTTCTAATAAATATTTGTAAAATTTAGATATATTTTTTTACTTGGTCCTAATAGAATTTTGTCTAGAGTCTGTAATTTATTGTAGATTCCAAATTCTTTAATGTCTTGTTTGTATTTACTATGAATTTGAAGGTACACCCACTGATCAATTATAAATCCTCGTTCTTGTAATTCTTGTCGTGTTTTTAACTTTCCTTGTAGGTCTAATAAATTTTCATACTTAATCATTTTGGTTATATCCAAATTATTAGGGTGTACTATCGCTTCCATTGGAGACAGCCAAATCGGTATTTTTAGATAAAGTTTTTTACGTACTTTTTTCCAATTAGTTAATAAAGCGTCCCTAATAAGATGCCTATGGAAATATGATTGCCTGGGTTTCCCTGATTCCCACAGAAAGGCATGCCATCCTTTCTGCATATCGTGGCCTTCTAATACTAGTGTTCTTTTGTTGGTTAGGTTTACCCAATCCTTTATCCATAGTAAGGTGGCTGCCGTATGGTATATTTCCCAGTTTGGCAAGGCTAACCCTCCTCTGCTTTTCAAATCTTGTAGGGCTTTTACGTTAATCCTAGCTTTTTTCCCCTGCCAAATGAAATTCAATGTTATCTTGTTTAGTTCCATAAAACACCTGCACAGGCTACAGCCACCTCAGCTCCATGAAGGGAAAAACGTTGCAACATGTCACTGGACAACAATGTGACACCACGAGTTTGACTCCTGTGATTTAGAAAAGGTGCATGCACGATTAGTTTCTACTGATCCTGAATACAAATGGGACTAGAGCAGGATGTTACTTGATTAATTCTAGCTAAGGATAAAAATATATCAACAAAGGAAGTTTTTGCACATAATGGCTTTTGTAGGATGAAAATCAGTATTTTTAATGAACTACTAGATGGTACCAGAAATGATACAGAGAGTCAGCCAAATTGGCACGGGCCTAGGGTGCCAAAACTCATGGATGCAAATGTCACCCTTCCTTCCAATCATTCTAAAAATGCAAATGTTTATATCGGTTGAAGGTGATGCTATTAATTATTGGGGCCTAGAGAACAGTATACACTATACATCTGAACTGGCATTGGATACAACATTAGGATAAAATAAGTGATGTAACATTGGGATAAAATGATTACAGTATAGCTAGTCCTTGATTTATGGCCACAATTGAGCCCAACATTTAACTTGCTAAGTGAAACATTTATTAAATGAATTTTGTCCCATTTCACAACTTTTCTTGCCACTGTTGTTAAGTGAATCACTACAGTTATTAAGTTAGTAACATGGTTGTTAAGTGAATCTGGCTTTTCCATTCACTTTGCTTGTCAGAAGTTCACAAAAGATGATCACATCACCTTGGGACACATCCGCCGTCATAAATATGAGTCAGTTGCCAAGCATCTGAATTTTGATCATGTGACCATCGGGATGGTGTAATGGTTGTAAATTTGAAAACCGGTCACCAGTCACTTTTTTCAGCGTTGTTGTAACTTTGAAACGGTCACTAAATGAATTGTTGTAAGTGAAGGACTACCTGTATTCTCCAACAACCATAATCTAAGCAGAACATTATCAATCCATGGCCTGCTCTATTAGAGGGCTGACTAATTAAATGATGGAGTCATGGTTTTATCAGCCTGATCCAATCTTTTCTCAAGAGCTTGCAGTGCTTAAATATTTTCAATGCATATCCTTGCCTAATAAAAAGAGAAGCAGAATTTTGTAGCATCATAGGCAATTAATGTGCATATTAATGTGCAATCGTATTCTCATTCTATTGCCAAATGCCTTGAAGGAGAAAAAACACATTGTTTTAAGAAGCAGATATAATCCAAGGATAAGAACACGACATGGCCAGTCTCAACAGAAGAAACTGGGAGGCAGTCATGCTGAGACAAGCACTGTTAAGTAGACGACAACAGGAATCTGGGCAAGGTCAAAGGCTGTATCTCCTTTGGTTTGTAAAGGCCTCTGCATAAAATGTCACTTGAAGGATTAATAAACAGAGGATATGGCTAGGATACACACACAGGTAGAGATGGAAAGAAAACTGGGGATGGTTCAAAGAGCGAGAGTCTGCTGAAGTCTTTTCTTAATACTTATACTTAACTTAATACTTATCTGCGTAACTTCTGGAACTATTAAGGAAGAAACAAATGCAATTACGGATTTTGCACTAGTAAATTGTTATTCAAAGCATCAGAGTTTTGATTAATTATTAAAAACACCTGCAAATTAAAGAGGGGTTTTCATAATTCTTCCAATATAGGCTGGCACTCATTAAATTCTTATATTTACACTGGCATAGGTCTCCCTCAGTGAGGAAAGTTGCAGTTCTTAATTAACTTGTGCTCTACTCCAGAAAATTGCCTACCTGGAAGAAGTGTAGCCAACATCTAGTCTTGGAGAACTATAGCCAAGGGCAAACAAATTCCATGACTTCATCCATTGCTGATTCCCCTTACAGCTCGTACATTTTTAATGAGCTTCTCACGCATAGATTTGCTCTAGTGCAGCAATGTCATGGTTTTCATTAAGTTGCAGCCCGTGTCTGCTTTCTGGCACTGAATACTTTCAATCACCCACATTGAATACTTTCAATCACCTCCTATTCTGAGGCATGCAATCTGATAAGGTTCTGAAAATATAACAGAAAACTATCTTGCAGGACGATTATATCTCTAATAGCATATCAAAAGTATTAATCACAAAAATTAAGAGATGGTCTTTAATAGGTAAATCATGTCAAGTTATATATTTCATTGAAACCTACACATTTGTTAGGATGTTTCATACAAATTAAGCTGATGAATAATAATTGAATTATACATCACCGGAGAAAAACACTACTTTAAGATAGTAATTAAGATAGTAATTATTCTCCTAGTTAATATGCAGGCCGTTACATCTTAAGTTTTCATACTTTCATTTTACAGATAACTAAATGGGAGCTACTTTTTCTATCCCTAAAATATGTTGAAAAGGTAATAAAATATACTCCTCCAAAATATTTTTCCACACTACTGAGCTTTCTCAAAGAAACAGAGTAGATGTAAATTAACTTTTATATCTCTATATCTCACTTATAACATTTTGACCATTTCTATTCTAAAATAAATTTGTTATAAACTATCTGCATGTTACTTAACCATAATCCTAATGCTAATTCCCCATTTCTTTGTACAGGGAAACAAAAATATTACCCAAATGTAATTAGTGTGTATCTACCGTATTTGATTTCCATATTCAATATATTGTTGGGTAGACATATTCTCAAACATTTCATAACGAGTATGGTTGATGGCAACATGCTCATGAGAATCAGTATGACGAGATTACTTGCATACCAGTTACACTGGTGAAGCCTGTAGGCATATGTACAAATCGGTTTTATGAGCAGGATAATTACCATAGAAATATGTGACAAGGCAACTTAAAGTGTGTGTAAGTCCATAAAGCTTCAGGAAAAGAATGGAGTCCTTTTTAGCATATGAATTGCTTTTGCTCTGGGACTAAGCTTACAATTGCAAGTCAATTTAAAAGATTTTTAAAATCTCCCAGATGGCAGTTGCTCTAAGAAAATCGAACTATAAGAGCCTGCTACATTACTATAAATGGCGAATTGCTTAGGCCAAGAGAGATAATTTATTTATTCATTCATTTATTCTTAAATCCATGAAGAATCAGACTTAGCCTGTCTTACTCAAGAACATTTATTATAGTGGGACTCCTTGTGACTGTGAGACAAGAAGTTTTTGTCCTAAAAGAAGACACATAGGAAAAAATCCTCAGGCATTACAAAAATATGAAACATAGTAATAAATTTTCTTGGAAGTTTCCTCTAAAAAGTAACATAACTTTTTTACCAATAAAGAACAGATAATGTATCAATATATCAACAGTTAACATATCAATGTATCAACATAAATGAATTTGAATTGATACGTTAGATTTTACCCTATCAAAGGATGGTTTCATATATGAAATATCTGAAAAAGAATCAATGGAAGTATAATAGACTTTCCTTACATGCTTTCTGTTAAGTTCGGAGGAATGAGAGGCTTAACCAGGGCATTTAAGCAACGAATACTTTATTGTCAGAAATAAAGGGCTGATTGAGCTCGCCAGCCTGGAACGGGCTCGCAACAACCAGCAGCTAACCGAACCCCGCAGCCTGCTTATATAGCCGGCTGCTGGGGTGGTCAGCCAATGGGGAGGCAGTAACGCCCCCCACAACTTGAGCGGACCTGAGTGGGGACTGTGGAGAGTCCCAGGGACATAACACCCCTTCCCCCCAGATGAGAACATGAGTAATCGTTCAAATAAGCCGGAGGTCTGTGCTAGCGCTCTGAGCGACGTAGCTCGGGTGCGTTGACCACTGGCCCAGAGCCCGAGGGAGATGGATGAACTGGTGAGGAGACGCGGGCATGCTCAGCGGACTGCGTTGGTCTGGGGGTAGAACAGCCGACTGGTAACGGTGTGTCCTCGTCCGTTGGTTCGGGTGACATACCCTCTGCGTGGTCTCTGTCAGACTCCTCGCTCAGTGACTCACGTGGAGGTGGTGGAGTGTCTTCCGGGCTGAAGTTGAAGGGAGTCTGGCTTGGTGCCTGTGTGCTAGGCTGTGCCCATGGCTCTGCGCAGGGCGTAGTGACTAGGCGCTTACGAAGCTGGTCCAGGTGTCTCTTCCAGATGCGGCCGTCATCTAACTGGACTTTGTATGACCTGGGACCGGTGATGGCAATGACCACTCCAGGGATCCAAAGTGGGTCTCCCGCATAGTTCCTCGCGAAGACACTCTCCTGCAAAACAAAACCTCTGCTCCCCGCTGAAGAAGCGAGGGGTGAGTCGGGGCAGTAATTAGGGTGAAGTCTATCTAACACAGTTCTTAGGCGTCTGCCCATCAGTAGTTCGGCTGGGGATTTATTAGTGACTGTGCACGGGGTTGCGTGTTGACCCAGCAAGAAACGGGATAGTCTATGGTGCCAGTCTTCTTTGCCGAATCTGGCCAATGCTTCCTTCGTGGTTCTAACGGCTCTCTCCGCCAACCCGTTGCTGGCGGGGTGAAAGGGAGCCGTGAAGATGTGACGGATGCCCAGGTTTGCGGCGAAACGGCTGAACTCTGTTGAGGCAAACTGGGGGCCGTTGTCAGAAACTATGGAGTCTGGAAGCCCGTGGGTCACGAACAGGCGGGTCAATACCTTGGTGACGGCTTGAGTGGTGGTGGTGGATAGTTGGGCCACATCAATCCACTTAGAGTATGAGTCCACCACCACCAAGAACATTCTGCCGTGAACTGGACCCGCTAAGTCAATGTGCAGTCTGGACCAGGGTGCGTTGGCGCTTTCCCACTTTGTGGGGGTGGTGATTGGAGGGGATGGTCTAGACTCCTGGCAGGGTTGACACGAGCTTACCCATTTGTTGATGTCGTCATCGAGGCCAGGCCACCACACGTAGCTTCGTGCCAACGCCTTCATCCTGACGATGCCAGGGTGGCCCTCGTGTAGTGCTTCCAAGACTCGGGTGCGCAGTTGGGCCGGGATGACCACTCTGGTGCCCCACAGCAAACAGCCCTGCAAACTAGATAATTCTTGTTGGCGTATTTTAAAGGGTGTGAATTCGTTAGAAATACTCGTGCCCGGCCACCCCCTCCTCACCCAGTCCAGTACCTGGGCAACCGTTTTGTCCTTTTTGGATTTGGTGGCGATGTCGAGGGCAGTGACAGGAAGGTCGAGCTGGGTGACCTCAAAGATAGTGTGGACCGGGGCCGGGTCTTCAGCTGGAGCAGGCAGGGGGCAGCGGCTGAGAGCGTCTGCGTGGCTTAAGGTTTTTCCTGGGCGGTGTATGAGTTTATATGAATAGGCTGCCAAGAATAGGGTCCACCTCGTCATTCTTGGGGACAACACTTGTGGGGTTTGTTTGTCGCCGGCCAGGAGACCCAGGAGAGGCTTATGATCCGTGACTAGTTCGAAAGAGTGGCCGAACAGGAATTCATGAAATTTCTTAACTGCTGCTATGGCAGCTAAAGCCTCCTTGTCTATCTGGCTATAGTTTCGCTCTGTTGACGAGAGGGTTCTAGAAAAGAAGGCGATTGGTGCCTCGGAGCCATTTGGTAGTCTGTGGCTTAAAACAGCTCCAATCCCGAAAGGGGATGCGTCAGCTGCCAACACTAGTGGAAGATGGGGGTCAAACTGAATAAGTACTGCGTTAGAAGTGAGTAACGATTTGACTGCGTGAAAAGCAGTGTCTTCCTTGTGACCCCAGTGCCAAGGAGAGTTTTTATCTAAGAGCCTGTGGAGAGGCTCAGCTACTGAAGCTTTATGGGGCAGGAATGATGCGTAAAAGTTCAATAACCCTAAGAAGGCTTGTAACTCTGCTTTGGTTGATGGTGTGGGTGCTTCATGGATTGCCTTAACCTTGGACTCCAGGGGGTGAATACCTGAGGCGTCAATTTTATAGACCAGAAAGTCCACCTGTCTAGTGGCAATGGCACATTTCTCCCTTTTTAATTTGAGCCCATGCTGTCTAAACCTATCTAACACTGCTCGAACTCTCTGGAAGAGTTGGGGTCTGTCCCTGGCCGAGATTAAAATGTCGTCGAAGTAGGGTACTACGCCAGGGAGACCCTGAAGTATGCGCTCCATGAGGGATTGGAAAATGCCCGGGGCAACGCTTACGCCAAATTGGAGACACTTGCAGCGGAAGGCACCCCTGTGGGTGACGATGGTTTGCAGTTCGGCTGTTTGATTGTCAACAGGGAACTGTTGATACGCTTGAGACATGTCCAACTTGGCGAAAATGTTGCCGGGTTCAAAAGTGTGCAATAGATGCTGAATGACAGGGACTGGGTAAGCGCTAACTTGTAAAAATTTGTTGATTGTGGTTTTATAGTCCGAGCAAATTCTCAGACTGCCATCCTTCTTGAGGGGGGTGACGATTGGCGTCTCCCACTTGGCGAAGTCTGTTGGTTCAATGACCCCTTGCTTCAATAACTTGTCCAGCTCCGCATCCAGTTTAGGCCGGATGGCGAATGGGACTCTGCGGGGTTTTAGTCTAATTGGAACTGCCTGGGGGTCTACTGCGAATGAGATGGGGGTACCGTTATAGCATCCCAGCTCATTGCTGAATACGTCTGAGTAGTCAGCGAATAAGGAGTCAGTGTCAGAGGTGGAGACAGCATGGACTCCTGTTAACCCCAGGCCGAGATGGGGAAACCAATCAAGCCCCAATAGAGAGGGGAGATTGCCACTAACTACCATTAGAGGCAGGTAACCTTTGAAAGCTTTAAAATTAACATGGAACTTGCCTTTGCCAAGTACCGGAATGTCCTTCCCCTGGTAGTCCCTCAAGGAGAGCTGGCACTTCTGGAGTTGGTTCCTGGATAGCTTGGGCTGTAGCTTCTTGAGGGTGTTCCAAGAAATAATTGAGAGCGCTGACCCCGTGTCAACCTCCAAACGACATGGTTTACCTTCTAATAGGACAGAGAGCGAGATTTTACTAATGGCATTGCAGGTATGTTTAGCAAAATGGCGAGTGCGACAGTTTAGTACTTGCCTTTGTGGACCAGATTGTGAAAAGGATGAGGGGCCCCCGTGCATGGGACAGCGAGCAGCTAGGCAGACTCTGGCGATGTGCCCCTTTTTGTGGCAATTGTTGCAGGTGGCTCCCTTGAACTTGCAGGTGGCCCTCGGATGAGATCCGCCACAGGACAGGCACAGGGTGATGTGCTTAGGCAGATGGCTGCTTTCTTGCCTGGCTCCTACCTGCGGTTGTCTGGCCTGAGCAAGGCGGTGGATGTCAGCCTGGTCGCTGGAATCCTCTGTGTTGACCACCTCTTCTGAATGGATGGTGGCAGCGGGTTGTTTGTGCACGGGGCCTTGGATTTCCGTGGCTGATTGGGTAGCCAACTCTGTTGCCAAGGCTTCCTCGACGGCTTGGGCGAGGTTGAGGTCCTTCTTTGCCAATAGACGTCTTTGGAGATGGAGGTCTTTGACCCCGCAAACGAGCTGATCGAGGAGCATGTCATCAAGGTAGCTCCCGAACCCGCAATGGAGTGCTGCAGTCCACAAGGCAGCCATGTATTGGTTGATAGACTTTTTTTCAGTCTGCTTCCTCATGCGGAAGGTGAACCTCCTGGCAATCTGTGAAGGTCTAGGAGAATAATGGTTAGTGAGGATTTCTAATAGTTCGGTCCAGGGGACGTTTTTTAACTCACGTGGAGCTACCAGGGCTGTGGCAGTGTCGAAGACGATGGCCCCGCAATAGCTCAGAAAAAATGATTTTTTCCGGTGCTCCCCAGCATCAGCCAGCCCTATGGCGTCGATGTAATGATTAAAACGGTTCTTATATGACTCCCACTTCTCCTCATCCGGTTTGAACGATGGGAAGGCTGGGTGGGAGTTCATGGCGAAATCCTCGTTAGATGACCTGTTGAGAAAATCTCTCTGGGTAGCAGCAGGAAGGTTTTTGTGTCAGCGATAGGCAAGTGACTTCAGCTCTGGAGAGGTGTTTTTACAACTCTCAATTCTCTCTCTGGGACTGCTGGTGTTTTGGCTACAACGGCCGTTGGCAGCGTTTTTGAATTTCGCGCCTGTGTGGGCGTTAGTGATTTCAGCATATAGCACCGCGCTGTTACTAGACGGGAAATTCAACTGACAGCCGTTTGAATTTCGCGCCTTTTAGTATGAGCGGCTGCGGCTCGCAGTGCTACACTTCCTTCTGTAGCAGGCTAGCAAAACGGCTACAGGCGTTTCTCTCACTTTCACTAGTTCGCTGACCGCTTTCTCTCTGGCTGCGGCTCAGCGTTCGCTGCAGGCTAGCAAAACGGCTACAGGCGTTTCTCTCACTTTCACTAGTTCGCTTTCGTTGCCGGCTGATCGCTCTCTCTCTCTGGCTGGGATCAGCGGCTAGTGACTCAGCGGTCGCGTTATGCCTCTGGAAACGATCCCACCCTCGTCGCCAGTGTTAAGTTCGGAGGAATGAGAGGCTTAACCAGGGCATTTAAGCAACGAATACTTTATTGTCAGAAATAAAGGGCTGATTGAGCTCGCCAGCCTGGAACGGGCTCGCAACAACCAGCAGCTAACCGAACCCCGCAGCCTGCTTATATAGCCGGCTGCTGGGGTGGTCAGCCAATGGGGAGGCAATAACGCCCCCCACAACTTGAGCGGACCTGAGTGGGGACTGTGGAGAGTCCCAGGGACATAACACTTTCGTTTGTAGGCACACATTCAGCCTTCCTTACTGAATTCTCCAAATTTGTGAAGTTTAGTTTTTAGAATTTTCAGCAAAGACTGATTAAGGATCTACTGGGAATTAAAGACTATTTCTGGCTGGGAAAACTGATCCCTTTTTACAGCAGCTATGATTTGTATCTTCTATATGTAAGTATAATTCAGTTAAATTGTTGAAAATAAAAACATGAAAAGGAACTGAAAGTCTTGAAATTGTTCTAGCTTTGAGAAGCTAGAAAGCCAAGGTACTCAGGTACTTGCCCATATGTTTCCAATGCATCTAACCATGCTAAGGTTAGTTTATTTTGTATATATAATAATCATATGTAACAGCAATTTGAAGTCCATAAAACTTCAGATAAACTACAGAGCTAGTGCGCTCTTGGTTTAAGCTTACAATTTCAAGTTAATTTAAAATATTTTTCAAATGTTCCAGGTAGTTTATACCAATTATATTATGGAGAGTGAAATTCTTTTTTAAGTAAGCACATTCTATATATTTTAATAAATTGAACTTTTTGATAAAGTTGAGAATTGGAGGGAAAACAGGTCGTATTGAATTCCTTATGCGCAAAAGTATCTTTACATTGTCAAAGACAGAACAAGAATATGTAGATGGGTATATAGGTAAAGGAAGCAATTAGCTCTAGGTGAAAGATCAGGCATAGACAAAGCCCATTATGTAAGTAATATGTTACAAAATA
This sequence comes from Pseudonaja textilis, assembly GCF_049901715.1. Lineage (NCBI taxonomy): Eukaryota > Metazoa > Chordata > Lepidosauria > Squamata > Elapidae > Pseudonaja > Pseudonaja textilis. The sequence goes on from NC_141993.1 coordinate 35,157,213, forward strand.
CTGACAGTGTTCTTTTAAGAAAAAAAAAAGCCTGCCTGCCTTTTGAGTTTACATTTTCCTAGTTTCAGTCCTGAACAAATACCATTGCATGGAATGTTGATAAATTATGCATCTTGATTTGAGTATCTGAGTTACTTCAGTGGAATTTGCTCTTAGGAGTACTGCAGCCTGGTTCATGCTTGCTTATGCAGAGATAAATCCCACCAAATTCTGTAAGATTTATTCCCAAATAAATATGCATGGGAATTGAACTTTTGTACCCATATTTTTATTTATTTTACAATTTTGTAGGCCCTATTTCAAGGTAAACTGCAAGAGCTAACTCAGCTTCAAACCTGCACTGTAGCTTGATTTCAATATATAGAAAAATTCTAAACCAGTGTTTTTCAATTTTGGCCATTTTAAGATTGGTGAATTCCCAAATTTCCCAGGCAGCATATTTGCTAGAGAATTCTGGGAGTTGAAGTCCACACTTAAAATGACCAAGTTGAAAAACACTGTGCTAAACCATAAAATATCCAAGATTAGCAAGAAACAGCAATAACAGTAAAACAGGAAGCACATAACTCAAATAGTATAGCCAAATAGATAACTAAAGCTATAAACATTGTATGTGGAAGTGTATGTAAGTAATAGTACACTAGGGAGTCTTTATCACATAAAGAGCGGCAATGGAGGACCTGACATACATCTCTAAAATCATGAACAAATAAATCTTTTTTCTCCTAATAATTTATTTTGCTATGTTTCAAAGACTAAAGGCATAATTACTGATTTAATTTCAGTTATTTTCCTACTCCCTTTACAGAACAAAATGTTCTGTTCTATATAATAGTTGGGCCTTACTAGTATTAGCAATATTTCTTTAGCCTATATCAAAGTTGTTAAGGAATTTGATTACTTGATGATCAACAGTATACGGACGTGAAGTCTAAAGTCCTAAACCTACTTTCTCAACAGAAGAAACCCCTTAAATATAATGGGGCTTACTTCTATGACAAATGTTGATTGCATGGCTGTGCAATATTTTGGATTTAGGATAAGTACTTTGCAGCATCTTTGTAATTCTTTAGTCCAGCCACATTTTTTGTATAATCATATGGCTGTTTCGGAGGACAGCTATATGATTTTGGGGAAATGCACTTGCTTTAAAGAGCTGAGGACAGATACTATAGTCATGTTGTAGAATATCTTTTCTAAATTATGTTTGAAAACACTGCTTAGTCCTATTAGATTGTATTTAGAGACAGAATTGATTCCAAACCATCTCACAATTTTTATTCCATCTTTCTCTTACACAATCCTCCCTTCCCCAGGTTGCTATGGATTGGAGCAGCAATTGCTTCTAGTTGTGTCTAGTCTCTTCCATATCTTTAATTTAGAGATATGTTTAAGCCTCCCAGTGAAGAAGTTCTCAAGGCAAACAATATGAACTTGACAGTTTCTAAATATTTTAAAGCCTGTACTCCCCATCAGCAAGAAACAGATTGACAAAAACAGGATCTGAAACTTGGAAATTGCTTCCATGCTTTCTTGTACGGACACTGAAAATTTCTCATGTGTTTCAAGAACCTCAAGGGTATTCTAAGATCCTGACCTTTTTTTTGTCCTAAGAACAAACACAAGCAAAATGTTCCATATGACTATTCCCTGGGTTGTCTTTGTCATCTTGACATACTTATTACTTAATCCTGTTTTCCAATCTATGCTCTTAAACAAACACATTACACATGTTACTTCTTAATGCCCTCCTGCCAAACCTAACTCTTTAGTCCTGCATATTTCATTGCTTTCTGTTCTCCACATCTTTTAAAGTAGATACATAATGATTTAACATAATTATTAACCCCAATCCCCAGTCACTCTTTTTTTCACAAGGCCAAATTACACCATCACAACTAGTATGTGTATTGAAAATATTACCCTTCTCACCAGATAAAAGTTCTTTTTTTTTTTGTGACATATTATACATTTTCTATCTTTTAAATTGTACTTCTATGCAAATCTATTTTGGAGCTATTCCTACAGAACCCAGAATAAACACATAAAATATTGTACTACTGTTAGAATTTATCTTATTCACAGCTATTATTTGTTACCTTAACAATATGTAGAAACTTCTAAATTCCTGCCTGAGATTTTAATAAGTAAGAATAAATGAACATATTGTGCTACTTGAAAATACAAATTATAATTTTAATTATCCATTCAGCGACAGTAATATAAAGGATTTTTTAAAGAAGGACCAGAATCTCACTATCCCATTTCATTGCTTGGGATTTTATAGTACCCTCCCCCAAATAATACACTTGCTATGTTATTACATAGGATTTGTTCAGAAAATAGCTGGTAATTCTGTTGCCAAATAGAAATTCCCAAAATCCTTGGACAGAAAGAACAAAGTATTCTGTCACAGTTCTGTGAGAACCTCCAGTCTGGTAATGATCCATGAAGGATTGCACAAATCAAATCCCTCTGATAATCTCTATAGCCAGATGTCAGATTCTCTACAATAATTGGTTAATTCCTCTTATAATACAGAACAGAATACAGAATAACAGAGTTGATGGATACCTTGGAGGTCTTCTAGTCCAGGGGTCTCTAACCTTGGCAACTTTAAGCTTACTGGCTGGGGAATTCTGGGAGTTGAAGTCTGCCAGGCTTAAAATTGCCAAGATTGGAGACCCCTGATCTAGTCTAACTGCTTCCTCAAGCAGGAGACCTTATTACCATTCTGGAGAAATTGTTCTCCCTGACAGGAAATTTCTCCTTAATTCTAGGTTGGATCTCTCTTTGATAAGCTTCCATCTGTTATTTCTTGTCCTTCCCTCAGGTGTTTTGAAGAATAAGTCAACCTCCTGTTCTCTGTGACAGCCTCTCAAGTATTGGAAGACTGCTATCTTGTCATCCCTAGTTCTTCCCCTTCTGTTCTGTGATTGTAGCCCAGAACCAACCCTCTGCCGGCCGGCTTGGTGGTGGTGGGATCTTATCACTACCAACCCCAGCAGAAATGAATACAGGCAGTCCTTGACTTGCAACAGTTCATTTAGTGACCATTCAAAGTACAACAGCTCTGAAAAAAGTGACGTATGACCATTATCCACACTTACGACCGCTGTTGCATTCCTATTGTCACATGAACAAAATTCAGATGCTGGGCAACTAATCCATATTTAAGACAGCTATAGTGTCCAGGGGTCATATGATCAGCTTGCAACCCTCTGACAAGCAAAGTCAATGGGGAAGCCAGCTTTACTTAACAACCATGTTAATAATTTAAAAATGGCAATGATTCATTTAACAACTATGACAAGAAAGGTTGTAAACTCACTTAACAAATGTCTCACTTTATCAACATAACTTTTGGGCTCAATTGTGGTTAACGGATAACAGATAATCAGAGTTGAAAGGGACCTTGTAGTTCATCTAGTCCAACCTCCTGCCCAAGCGGGAGACCCTACACCATTTCTGACAAATGGCAGTCCAATCTCTTCTTGAAAGTCTCAAGTGATGGTGCTCCCACAACTTCCAAGGGCAAGCTGTTCCATTGGTTGATTGTTCTCACAGTCAGAAAGTTTCTCTTTATTTCCAGGTTAAATCTTGCCTTGTTCAGTTTCCATCCATTATTCCTTGTCTAGCCTACAGGCGCTTTAGAAAATAGCTTGACCCCTTCCTCTCTGTGGAAGCCCCTCAAATATTGGAAGACTGCTATCATGTCTCCCCTGGTTCTTCTCTTTACTAGACTAGCCAAGCCCAGTTCCTGTAACCGTTGTAAGGCAAGAACCACCTGTAGTGGACTTGGGCTACTGTCTCACAATTCCCTTTCATGTTTTGCTTTTGCCTTCTTATACCCTGGACACGTGATATTATTACTTGTTTCCTATTTTCCTTTATGAAAAACATGAACAAACCACTGAAAGATCGACACGCTGTAGCAAACAGCTACTTCTCCCTCAAAAATCATAGCTGTACTGACTCACTCTAGATTTCTTTCTTTAAAAAAAACATGTTAGGTTTATTCAGGCTTCTGCCCATTCAGGGTTAGGGAGGCAGGATGGAGACCTGCTGCTTTAAGGCTTAAGTCCATTGCATCCAGCTGTGAAGAAAAACATCTCCTTGAAAGGGAAGGGAAAAGATGCCATTTCAAAAAAGCTTGTCCCAAGATGAATACTGCTTTCAGTCAGCTTGCACAGTTAAATTTGCTTGTTGTTATTACTGAAATATCCACAGTTTAACCCTTGACCTCAGGGTCATCACATATAGCATGAAGCCATGAACGGGCTTCCAGGCATTCTGCATAGCAGGGATCCAGGGATCATCAAACAATTTAGACCTGAACATTAAGGAAGATACCTTAAGCCCGTTATACTTTTCTCTTTATTTCAGTAATTGATTTCACATTTTTTCTTTCTTCAGACGTACTTAGGCTTCTAACCCTAATTAGAGAGGGTGCTCTAAGACATGTTTATAGCTATGGAAGTGTGTTATTATGAGCTTCTCTGGAGTTCCTTGAATGGTAACATCGAATAAAAGCATCCTTTCTATATCATGGCACTGGCCAGAGCTAAGAGTCCATTCCCTCCAATTGACAAAATCCAAGGCACCTAGAGAAGTATTATAAAAATCATAAGTCCTATAATGGCACCATTCTCACCACTTAAACTTCACAAACTATTTTAGGCTAATCTATGGTTACCCTCATTGCTGTCAACACTCAAATACCAAGGTCATCTATCATTGTATACTGATACTATCATTGTATCTTCCAGCTGATTAACTGGAGAAAATAAAAAAGAGCATATAAAAAAGAGCAGTCCGTTTCCTTAATTTATTAGGTGTGGTTCTTAAATCTAAGTTTCCCACCCAGGGCTAATGCAAATCACCAAGGGTGCTCTATTCAATTTATTAAAACACTATAAAATGATGGCATGAGGCTAAAGTAACCCAATCTTGCTGTGCAGGAGGAAAAGTCCAGAAAGAGGAAGGCGAGAGGAAGCTCTGTGGTAACTAGCATGCACATATAATATTATAATAATATAATATTCTGAAAGTTGTGGAAATCTTGTTTGACCCTTTTATCCCCAATTTTTCTAGGGCCTTAAATTTCAAAGTCAGCAACTACCTTCTTTAAATTAGCACCAGCAACGTTCTTTATCCTTGCACTGGAAGAAATCTTTCATTTTACAAATCCAGTAATAAAATGAACAACTTCTGATAGGTATTCTGGGGATAGTGGAAACTAATTTTTTCTACTCCTGATAGGAAATTATGCTAACAAAAATGTGGTGAAAAGACTAGGGTTAAATTATTCTAGGCAAGAAAATAACACCAACAGGTTTATTTCTATCACCCAATTATAAGTTTTTAACAGCAATTGGTGCAGCAGAAAAGTATGTACCTCTTATTTCTTGGTACCAATTTCTGTCTTAATAATGCTACTATGAAAAGCAAATTCATGTCATGCTATGCTGTCTACTTCACCGGAAAGTCCCCAATTCTTGATAAATCTCACTTTGTAAATAATGCCACCTAATGGGCATATGATATATAACCACAAAACTTTCCAACATAAAGATACTTTCTGTTAAAACTTGTTCAGCAATTATAGAATATTGGGGACAACATTCAACAGGATAATTACTGTAAAATAGATCCTGTGTCACTACAAATTACAATGAAGGACACTGTTGGTTTTTCAAAGAAAGGTTCTGTTGGGGATATGGGCATGTTAGAATCTCAGAAACAGAATGGCGATACTATTTATTTTGGCAATAATATGTTAGTGGTTTCTCATTGCTAGGACTTTCCCCCCCCTTATTTTTTACTACAAGTGACAAATATGTGTGACTCAGAATTGAAATATTGGGATCTTGGTATTTGCTGAGCTGGCTTGTCTTCTTGCAAACATTTTACCACCAAACTAATTAACACTGTCAGTGCTTTGATAGAAAGGAGTGTAGTTTGCTGGCCTAGATGATTACAGTTCAGGTTTTCTCTGAAAAACTACTTAGTTTATCAACCCAGACAACATAATTATTTTATTAAACTTTACAAAAAAAAAACTAATACAGGAAAATAATTAAGGAAAATATTAATAAGAAAATAAACAGAGAAGAGCAAAGAAATAGAAAAAACAAAATTAACAATTAAGAAAAAAGATATTTAAAATATTACCTCCCTATTTCCAGGCAAGTATAAGCATTAGTAACATAACACCTTTATAAAACCATTTCTCAACTCTTCTCAATCATCAAATTGCAGAAACTTATCATTTAGTATTAATCAGCAAAAGTCTATTAAGAGCTACCAGAAATAGTAACATATATATTAACCTTAATTAAATAAATCCATGTTATAATCCAATTTATCATTTTCTCTGTGAGAGAAAGAATCAAAGAAATCTCTCCTTACTTATAAACACACTGGAAGCAAGACTTGAGAGTACTATTTAGAATGATCTGGGGGAGAGAAAGTGGGGTGTGTTTTTTTTTGGTTCTGCACTGAAAAATTCTAATGCCATAATCCTGTATCCAACTGGCTTGTTTATCGGGCTTGGGTTTTTTTTATAGACAAAAAAGCTTGTGTTATAAGTTTAGCAGAAATGTCAAGTATGCAAATACATTTTTTAAGTACAGGACATAATTTATACACAGCTGCAAATTGTTGCTAGGCATGTTTTTCCATAGGGACATTTTCTGGAGAACACTCAATCTGCTCCTGGTGATTTAATGTTCATTTGCACTTGATTCCTAAAAATATACTACCATCTCTTTTTTTTTTTAACTTAGAAAAACTTTAATTACTTAACTTTAAGTAAACCTTATATTATGTTGGTAACATTTTTCTATACTAGGCCTCCCTCGGTTTCTCCCATCCCTGAGTCAGCCCATGCTCTCCCTAACGACCTGTGCATTCGTTTAACGAATGCATTGGGGGGGAAAGGGACAGGGAAGTCATTAGTTAGGTGCTTCATTTAACATAGTCCCCAACTTCTGACATGAATGGGTAGGACTCCATTAATGCTATAAGTCGGGGACTACCTGTATAGCATACAGATATTCCTCATCTGCAACTGGAACCGGAATTTAGGTCATAGGTAAAGACCCTCTCATGACTAGACCCAATCTACATCTATTTTTAAGGTTACCTAAATCATACATTTGTAATTTGAATCACATGGTCATTAATCTGGTCATTGAATCACATGATGGTCATCATCTGGTTGACAGTCCGAATCCATTCTCCTAAATGACTGGGGGGGGGGGGTTTGAGAGAGGGGGGGAGAGAAGGAGGGAGGGAAGGAAAAAGAGAGATTTTTCAACAGCTGGAATGCTTTATAGGCCATAAAGCACCCTTTCTGAAGCTATCATAACTCAAAATGGTGATTAAATGACCAACTGTAATATGAGGACTATCTGTAATCCCTTTATTAATGTATAAAACAGAAAACTGGCTATTCCTGAGATCTAGTGCCATTAACCAGAAAAAGAAAATAAAGCAAACAGAAAGAAGTGTTTACTAAGAGATACTCATACATCTGAAAGGGTCGTACAAGAGAAAGAGAATGCATACTAAGAAAGTAAAAAATGGAAATAAAAACATACCATTTAAAAGTATTTATTTTGAAAACAATACTATGAAAAAATAGAAACCCGTGAGACTGATAGGAGAAGTCTAATGCTGTCAAAAATTCTAAGAGGTGGATTGAATGATTCAGAAAGGGGTGAGGATGAGGAGGTAGGAGGGGAAGGAAAAGGGGAAGGGAGGAAGAAGAGGAGGAGGAGGAGGAGGAGATGACGACTTGGAAAAGTATCAAACTATATTCACAATGGCCTGCTACATCTATATGGTGGAAAGTTTATTATTTCTGTCAGACCTGTAAATGTAAATGCTCCAGGAAATGGTGAACTTACAACAGCACAGTTGACCTATGGCTGAGCTGCTTTGTGTTGCTGGTATTAAAAAGTAGATTTATTTCATTCACAAAAGTTTGCATCCATACTGTTCACACAATTACTCATGAAATGGTACCCTAACAAAAGTTAGTGAGCAATAAAAGGTGAAATAATGCCTAAACTCCCCTTTCCTTCTGTTGTAAAAGCAAGATTCATGTGGCATCTGCAGCCCATAACTGAACTGACAGTAATTCACTAAGCTCCAGTATTTAGCTCTGGCTGACTTCAGGCTGTTTTAAAATATTTTAGAATATTCAATCTGGTACCTATGGTAGCAGGAATAATCGAACCTACTCTTTCAAGGCAGCAGTTTTAAACATATTCTGAAGGAATCCTTGAAATTGTGAGGCTTATCAGAGGTTCATCAATACAAAATGAATTAGTGCCAAATATACATGAAGTTTGAAGCATACACTACATAACAAAGCTCCACAATGCCTCTTCATCTTTGTGTCCAACTGTTTCTCTATAGCAAAAATTACTTTGCATATACCAGGAAAATGCACCACTGGGCATACTGGTTATGCGGGAAAAAGCATGGTCTGGAAGTGGATTCACCACTCTTGGTGATGGTCAGTGCTGTATGTTAAATTGACATAAATTGCCCCCGCCATTTCCATCTCTACATCAAACCATTTCTAACATTTTTTAAAAAAACTATTTTTATTGTACTTTTTTCTTTTTACAAATCTCAATCATCTTTAACAGTACTGAGGCATCTTTGTTACATACACACATTTCCATACATTTCTAATTATATATACATTTCTGTTGTGATTGGAAGGACCAATCCTGTTAGGAACTTTGAATCTGATGACTGTTAGATCGTGGATTGACGTCAGAACCAGGAAACGTTAATCTGATGGGCAAGCCAGTTAATTAGCACGTTACAGCAAAGAGCTCTGTCTGTTTGAATTTCAAAGGGGAGTCCTAACAGTTTTGCTTGCAGTTTTGAATGAGGACGTTACTGCAAAGAGCTCTGTCTGTTTGAATTTCAAAGGGGAGTCCTAACAGTTTTGCCTGCAGTTTTGAATGAGGACGTTACTGCAAAGAGCTCTGTCTGTTTGAATTTCGAAGAGGAGTCCTAACAGTTTTGCCTGCAGTTTTGAATGAGGACGTTACTGCAAAGAGCTCTGTCTGTTTGAATTTCGAAGAGGAGTCCTAACAGTTCCTGTCAGCAGTGATAATAAATATTTTGAATGAGGACACATTTGATTTGCAGGACCGGCCTGAACCTTCAACCTCCTCTGCTTCTCAATCAGGTTATCAGCTGGGAACGGCTGACAATGAGGAACTTATGGAGACTTCAGGTGAAGATAATAATTTAGATGATTGCTGGGTGGATGTCAGAAGCAGGCGTCTCCTTATGAGAAGAAACCAACGGGAGCACAGGAGGAGGGCAGATCAGTAATTAGACTAATTAGCTGCTGCTCTATAAAGGGAGAGAGATGACTTTGCACTTTGTCCGGAACAAAGTGTTTGTTTGCAAGGAGAACCGAAGATTTTGGCTTGGAGGATTTAAACCTGAAATATCTTGTTGGAACTTGGATTTATTTCGTTGGAACTATTAACTTGAACTATCTTGTGGAGGCTATCTACAGCTGTTATCAGTGAAGATTCCTGTTTGCTGCCTTTATTTGTGAGGACTGCTGCTTTCAGCCTTATCTGTTTATTTTGGAAGGTGGGACATAACACATTTCTATATCTTCTTCTAATCTCTACAATTCTTATTCCCATTGTCCATTCATTCATATCAATTTTCCCAAACCATATAATACTCCGAGTCTTCCTTGCCTTTTAACTCTAGGGTGAGTTTTTCCATTTCTGCACAATCAAAGATCTTTTGGATTACTAGACCTTCTGATGGTATAGTATCCTTTTTCCAATGTTGTGCGAGTGCCATTCTCGCTGCTGTGGTTATATGCAAGATCATGGATTTTATATTTTTATTATATTTCCCCTTAATTGATGATCCATCCCAATACACTAGATGTAGATAAAATGGCTAGATATAATGAAATTTTAGATAATCAAGGAACATTAAAAACCAATCATGAATTAAAAGATCAGGGAATAATTATAGATTGGTGGTCATATCTTCAGCTATAATCATGATATAAAAAAGATGCAGAGGAATATGGATTTGATACCAAATTAAAACAACTAGATAAAATTTTGGTAAGCTGAGAAGATAAATTAGTATCAAGTATATATAACTATTTACTAAAATTCAACATGGAAGAGGAAATAGTAAAAGGACCCATGATAGCATGGGCCAAAAATTTCAGACACATTGAGCTTGAAGATTGGGGAAAAAAATGGAATAAAAACTATTCAATAACAAAGTCCGCTGCATACAAGGAAAATCAATATAAGTTGTTTTATCATTGGCATTTGGCCCCAACAAGGTTGGCAAAAATGTACCGAAATCTGAACCCAAGTTGTTGGAAATGCAAACAGGGACAAGATACCTTCTTTCACTCATGGTGGCTATGCCCTGAAGTTAAAAAGTACTGGATTAAAATACACAAATGGTTGTACGAAATTACAAAATATCAAATAGAATTGAAGCCAGAATTGTTCCTTTTAGGCATTATTAAGGGGAAACATTTCTAACATTTTGCATTGTGTATTCTGCCTTTACTATTATTTTTTATAAATAATTCATGGCAACAGACAAACCTAATACTCCTCCCTCCTATTTTCCCCCACAACAACAATCCTGTGAGGTAAGTTGAGCTGAGAGAGAGTGAGTGACTAGCCCGAAGACACCCAGACGGCTTTCATGTCTAAGGCAGGACTCACAGTCTCCTGCTTCTAGCCTTAAACCAACAGACTAGCTCTCTCAGCTTTCTCCCAACTCTATATTTGATCCAGAAAAGATCCAAAACATCTTGCTTACTATTATTTGCTTGCCCCACAATGAGCAGGTTAATGTTGCACAGATTCATTTAGGGTGGACACTGTATAGAGCAGCGGTAGTTAACCTTTTCGGCACCAAGTGCATGTGCCAGAAACCAGAAAAGCAGCTTCCCGATGTGTGCGCGTGGGAGCACTTCCCGGTGTATGCATGCATGCCATCCACCTGGTCTTGCTGTTTTTAAAGTGCATGCATGTGCAAAAAGCAGCTGGCTGGCCCGTGCATGTGCTCTGGGGAGCTGCTCTTCTGGTTTCAGCACATAACTTCCCCAACAATGGGCCGGTGCCCCTTTGCCTTTCTGAGATTTTTACCTTAAACTTTAGTAACTTTATTGTCATTTTGAATGTACACTAATGGCATACATTAAAATGAATTTCATTATATATAGCTCTCAAAGGGTCATCATCTCCAACATACACTACATAACCATGACAAATAAATACGAAATTATGCACATACCCAAATATATTATATAGAACAGAGAAACAACATGGTCTAGTTTGCATGTATACATGTACATGGCGAGAAAAACTAATCTTGTAAGTTTACCAGATGATAGCATATATTTTCAAGGTCATGTTGTCCTGTAAATATATCTTTAATATTCAGTCCTTCAGTAAGTATTAAAGGGAGTCCTTTAATCCTTAGTTCAAGCAAATATCTATTAGTCTATAAAGTGGAATACAACTGTTGCCTCCTTCCAAAAGCTCTTACATTAGTTGAGATGAGATGCTGTTTTACACTGGTGATTCCTCTGCTATTTGCTCAAGACGAACTCGGAGCTCCAGGGAAGATTTCCACCAGGGTATGAGTGCATGAAGAAATACATGAGGAAAATGGTATTTCTGGCTGGCTGCAGCTACTTTTCCCGACTTCATTCCCTCATTCCTGTCTCAAAGATCCTATGTAGATCACTGTTTCTTTATTGGTATTAATATAAGAAGACAGCAGTCTTGAACAGAGTAGTGGGAATTAATCCCCTCCACCCCTATTGGCAGCTGATGGCCAATCTGTTGTGAAAGAAGAAAAATGAGAACAGCTCCTGAAAGCTTCAGAGATCAGAAAAGGTGACAGCAGTCATATGTAGTCTCCATGGGCAACGACTGGTATCTCCTGAAAACCAAAGAATGAGTCCCAGACTCATCCATTCATACTTTCAAAATTGGCCATTTTGCATTAGTTCCAAAGGACTCTGATCAAACTCTCACACTAACTCGAAGTGTGCGAATTGTTCTCTGAATACTGTACTCAAACAAACCACAATCACTTCTTAAGTCCTATCTATCTACCATCTCCAAAACATGTGTGGGCATTAGCAGCAATAATTACACCTACCTATTATGTTATATTGAAATAAAGAAAATATGTTCATATGGTAATTAGCCAAATATATTTTATATGGAAACTTATCAATATATTTACATTGGTCCAAGGAAGAGAATGGGGTTTGTTATTTCTTTTACTGACAAAGGAGCATATATTCTTAATTTAGCAATAGCACTTAGACTTATATATTGCTTCACAGTGCTTTATAGCCCTCTCTAAGCGGTTTACAGAGTCAGCGTATTGCCCCCAACAATCTGGGTCCTCATTTTACTGACCTCAGAAAGATGGAAGGCTAAGCAGCCTGGTGAGATTAGAACTGCCAAATTGCAGGCAACTGGCAGTCAGCAGAAGTAGCCTGCAGTACCACATTCTAACTACTGCACCACCATGGCTCCTAATTTAGCAGCGCCTCTTGCCTAACATCTGCCATTTCAAAGAAATCAAAGCCAATTCCTCTTCCTATCATGATAATTGGGAACAAAGTACAAAAAGGACTGCCTGGAGAAAGGTTCACAAGATTATGTTCCAGCCAAGTATAATATCAGGGTAGCCCTCTGAAAATTATTACTCTATGAGATACCAACTTCTAATCTTTCAAATGAGTTGGACTATAGCTATTACTTGTCTGTTATGAATAAAGGGAATAGTAGATTGATTATAGTAATAATTACAGGATTATAATTGCTAGCTTTTAAAATACATAAGGCTACAGATAGAAATATGGCAGTTTTATCCTAGTCCATTAGTGAATTTCATGGCAAAGCGAACATGTTTTATCCTGTTTTTTAATACTGGAATGGAATTAATTGTACACCACTTTATGCTAATTGAATTTTTCTAAGGAAGGATTTGTTCTGAAGATCAGATCCTTACATCGTGTATGCTGGCAAGGTTTAAATCAGGTTTTACATTGTAATTTTACCTTCACCATTTCACAAGAGAAGTTCTTTTAAGTATTCCTGGAATAAGAGGGTAGACACATGTTATATACCATACAGATTACTGTATATCACTGATTTTCTTTGGAATGGAAAGTTTCCTTTTCTGTAATGTCGTTCCGTTTACAAAGCAGTGCTTATTAAGTATACCACCTATATTATGTGCTGCTTAATCCTAAAATTTGGCAGATAACAGAAGCCGACAAAAGTGTACCAATTTAATAATATCAGCCTTTCAGAAGAGACATTGCTTTACAATAAAACTCAGGGCCTTTATGCCGAAACTCCAAAATTCAATTTAATTTCTCCATCCAATGTCTAATAGTTAGGTGGCAAACCTATGCAAATTATAAGCAATCAATTTCTGGTCAAGCAGAAAATGACCTCTATCTGAGGCCCTGGAGGATTATAGCCACTCAGTAAAGACAATGCTGTACTGTAGAGATCAATGTTATTATTTGACATAAAGTCCTATATTTATGTCGTTGCAAGCAGCTACTGTAGCATAATAAAACATGTGAGTAATTATAGGGAAATAGAAGCCAACAAACTGAAATGTACTTCTGATAAAAATGGAAGGCTCTGTTGACTTGTCTTGTGACAAGATCACTCATTAAGATGAGCTTGAAATAAAATAATAACATACAAAAACAACTCACTCGGGACCTAGCCTTTAACAAAGAGGTGTACAATGCTCAGATCTACTGTTCTTGTTCCTGGAAACTCTGTAAAATTGCATCATTGATATTTCATAGCAAATTACCGATTCTTAGTTGAACAAATTGAATTTACTAAGTGCATGCATGCATTTGTGCAAATATTGAAACAGGTAGGTTCTGAGTTTCTAGTACCTTAACATATTGTTTAGCAATGATTCAAGTCTTTTAAAATTGAAAGTTCTGCCCTATACTATTGGGTGATAACCCTATGATCCATCCTACAGATCTTGAAGGTGAATAAAATCTTTCTAAATCATGCATCCTCTGTGCGCAAAAAAAGTTGTCTACTACATCCGCTTTTAATAATTGGGAAAGGAAGGGACTTACATAGTGTGATTTATATATTAGCTGTTGTTTTAAATCAGAGGTCTCCAAACTTGGCAACTTTAAGACTTGTGGACTTCAACTCCCAGAATTCTTTAGCCAGTCCACAAGTCTTAAAGTTGCCAAGTTTGGGAACCCCTGTTTTAAATCTTTATTCCCAGCCTGGAATCACTTTTATGAGATTGATGGCCAGATAAATTATTTAAATAAATAGTTGCTTAGTTTGAAAGGGAACAAACATTCACTTCCTTGCAATATGCATGGGAAAACAAAATGAAGGAATGTAATTGAAGAACTTTTGAGAACCCAAAAAGATTAGGAGAAATTGATTCTTTTCTTTCTGGATCATTTCAAAATCTTCAATGTAATAGAATAATAAATGTATTCTAATGAAGCTACTCTAGCTCAAACCGATTCCTCTTCCTTATCTCAAGAACCATTTTAGGAAACCCTATTAAGTTTTATTCCTTTTATTTCCTAGAAATTTATGCTTTGTGGAACGTGTAAGATACAAATCTGTGATTATGAATCCCATGCAAGCAGTTTCTACTTAAAAAATAAGACAAGTTCCTTACTCCCTAGCAGTTTTTTCTTGCATCCTTATGCTTAAAAATACTGCCAACCACAGGAACATTACACGATTATCACCTGACATAACTGGTTAAGCACTGTTTAAGAAAAGCATAATTGTGGAAGCTTTTCCAAATTCCCATCCAGATGATGTAATCGGCAGGCAAATGTTAAGATTGGTTACATCTAGAATTTTTTTTAATGTCAGAGCTAGATAGACTTTTTAAACATCCTCCTATTTTTAGATTTAATCCTAGCCGCTGCAGCCTATGGTAGTGTTTTTCAACGTTGGCAACTTTAAGATGTATGAAGTTGGCTGAGCTGGCTGGGGAATTCTGGGAGTTGAAGTCCAATACATCTTAAAGTTGCCAAGGCTGAAAAACACTGGCCTATGGTTTAGCAAAAGTTAATGTTCTTCAACCACAATATGTCTTTCACAGTGGTGAACAAAGATTCACTTTATAACAGGTTACAGCACTCAAAGCAGCTGCCTCACTTAGTTTCGCGGTATGATTCCACTGTCTACAAACTGCATTTTCCGGATAAACAAGGACTTGCATTTAAAATATCATGCACAAATTTTTAAATGGAAGCATTATGTTCAGCTGCCATTCTTCAGGGTGATAGAAAAGAAAAGGTTAAAGAGAAGAATGTAGTAATTTGTCTTTAACCAATCTCGCCAACAAACAAAAACAAAACCTCAATGAGAGGTTTGCCAGAATGAGCAACTAAAGCTGCTAAAGCTGCTTTTAAAAAAGTGTTTTTGCTATTATGCTTGTTATGACTATAAGAAAATAAACTAGGACAACTTGATCTGGGCTGAAAAAAATCCAGCCAACCACCAGATGACAGCAAAGGCTTAGCCTTAGAGTATTTTTATACATTTTGGCTGTCATTTTGTGTTTATGTGGGGTGGGGGTGGGGGGAAAGCCCAGAATTTAAGGAGGATGGTTGGCTACATTCTAAGCCCAGTAATAGGTCTTCAACTGACCATATTTTCCTATAAAGATTCACTCCCGGACCAAGCTTTATTCAGTTCAGATTTCCTATATGAAATCAAAAATAAAATATGAAATAAAAATCCACCATCACAGGTCTTTTCAGACTTTATACTAGATATTTTAAGCTCCCCAGGAACTTAAGTCACTTGTGTGAGTAACTAAAGCAAAAATTTCAGTCTCAACATGACATAGAGAAACTGTTTCACCGTGGACAAGAAATGAATACACACACACATACACACACACATGGAGGGAGGGAGGAAGGGAGGGAGGGAGAGAATGACAATATCAGAATATATGGAATATCTGATAAATTGTGGAAGTCAATAGAGTATCATAAAAATGATGGTTCTTCCAAGTGCTGTGAGCACAATGACTGCAAAGCAAGAAATCCAGCAAGGCAAGGGAATAAGTCAATGAGTCCAGGAAGCAAAGAAACAAGGCAATTAATCCAGGGAACAAGAAATAAAGCAAGAAGTCCAGGAAACTCCAACGTTGGCAACAGCACACAAAACTCCATGAATTTAGCATTTGTTCCTGACAAACGCGCCTCCCCACAGCATATCCTTAAATCTCAGTCCCCAGGTGTGCCTTAAGAAGAGGGGCATGGCACTCTAGTCCCAAGTCATCAGGTCGGCCTGCACTGTTCCCACCTCCTCTCCACTCTCCGTGCTTGTGGATCAGGAGAGGGCGGTCCTTGATCATCCCCTGAGCAACATCTCTCTTCATTTCCACTGCTTGCCCTCTCTTGGTCATCCTGCCCCTGTTTCTCCCTGCTAGCAACTCTTCCTCGGCTTTGGCTCCAGCTCGTCTTCTTCCACAGATTCTGGCTTCAATGGGGACATGATATTATCCATAAATAACTATAATCTCCCAAACCATGGGATATTTTTCTGGGCAATCTGTGTCAGTTGGGAGCTGGAGGTAACAATGGGTACGGGAGGTCAGCCAGACAGTCCCTTGTTTGTGAGGTGCTACAAGACTCGGGCTTTCCTTTCCCATTTTTTAACATCCACCTGAAGCTTCTTGATGAGGTAGTTTGGGGTTCAGTATCAGCAATATGCTGGTGTTACCTAATTGTACAGTGCTACCTTAAGCCACATAGGTGATGTTCTCCACATCTTGACTGAAGACTATGCAGCTCTGGGTGAGATAGAAGAGCCTGAACCCCAAACAAGACCAAAATTATGTTCATTCATTGCAGGACCCTGACATTTGTAATTGTGTCCCTTGATGGAGTGGCACTGACCTTGAAGGAGCAGATATGTGATTTGGAAGTTATCCTGGACTCACAGCTACTGATGGATAGGGAGGTAGAGACTGTACTCCAGAAAGTTTTAGCCCACCAGGGAAATTATTCTGTTAAGAAATATATCTGATAGCAGGTTTGTTGTACAATTCCTAACCCCTTCCTTTAAAAAAAAAAATACAGATCTTGTCACATTGGGAATATTTGCCTGGTTCCTATAGATTTATTTCATACAATCCCTTAGGTTCCTTCATGTTGTTCCTGAATTTACAGCTCCTATGCAGTTATATTCACTTTGTTTTTCTCTATAAATCAGAGTGGAAATATCTTGATCCTTCAAATACTGAATTCCAAATTCTATTGGCTCCAGCCAATCTGGCCATTTTTTTAAGCATTGTAATCCAAAAGTGTAATCTAGGCTCCCTGTCCTTGATATATACACTTCTTTTTCTTCATCACTTCATTTCTAGGTTTCTACTAAATAACTGTTTCATGCCTCAATTCTTTCAAAACACTTTAGGTATTGTGACCTATATGCATTACAAACCTTTTTACATGCCTAGCTAGAAGGGTTCTGCAGTGTTAAAAAGCATTCAAAAGACCACTGAAAGGTGCCAAAAGTTTATTTGATCTGAAATAAGTTCAGAAACATTGAAGCATCTAATAATAAGTAAAGGATCTGAAAAAGATAAATTATACTGACAAGTTTCTTCCGAGGTAACAGTGATTGGCAAATCTGCTAAAACAGCCAAGAGAGATCAGTCAGAGCAGCAGTAACTGTACAAATGGCACCATCTAAGGGAAGTAGAATGTAATACACATGTCTTGTTTCAAAGGCAGCACTTTCTGCAGTCATTCACTAAAACACAGAGACCAGCTTGGATTTCAAATAATGTAAATCATCCACGGCACTTCATATTTTTCACGCTGTGTAAAGGTTCCCTTTTATTTTAAGCGCAAACTGCCTAAAGAATGAAATTGGCCTTTGATGCACTTTCTCTATAAATGAATAAATGTATGCCCTAAAAATTACCAGGATTAATAAAGTAGTGCATCATTATTAAAGATGAGCTTCATGGTGAACACATGGGCCATGTACAAGCTGAGTCCTAGGACAAAATTCAAGCTGCCATGTATTCCACAACTCTGCTAGATAAAAAAAATAAAATTTATTTTTTCATTACAAATCATAGTTACACTATAGAGCCATAAAGAAAAAGAGTAAGGGAAACAAATTGCTAACTATGGGAGATATAAAGCTTATTTAATATGCACTGACCTGTATTTTCCTGTCCGTACTTGTACAGCTCTCATTCCACATTGCTGGGCTCCTCCTACATCGTTTACAATATCGTCTCCAATCATGATGGCCTGTCACAGCAATGAAATACAAACAGACATGAAGTCAAATGCATTTGAGTCCCACCCTACTTCATCTTCCTTGACATAATAAACTGCTTGACTTGATATTTAATAGAGCTATCATACAAATTAAACAAGTTGCTATTGTCAAAGTACTGATTTAAAGTTAATCCACATAATTATACTTCATTCTCTACCCACAAAGCTATAGAGTTGAGCACTGATATTTCAAGCGGTCTGAAAGCCATCAGAAAAACTCAATAGTTGTTTTTTTGTTTTTTGACACATTGCAAAGGGGGAAGTTAATACTTCAAGACAATTCCTCCATTGCAAACTATAAAGGGTAAATCCCATAACTTACTGTAATTCATTTCTTCCCTTTCCTCTATCCTCTCCTTTAATCTCTATTCCTGTACCACCAATTCTTATAGGTTCCTGTAGGTGGGATGGCTCAGTGGTTAAAGATGCTGAACTTGTCAGCTGGAAAGATGACAGCCCAGGTTCTAGCCCCAAGCATCACGCAATGGGGTGAGCTCCCATTTCTGGCCCAACTCCTGCCCATCTAGCAATTCAAAAGCATGCAAACATGAGTAGATTAACAGGTACCATTATGGTGGGAAAATCAACAGCATTACATATGCCTTCGGCATATAGCCATGCCGGCCATGCTAGCCATACTCCTCAAGATGATGAAGAAGGGGAAGCAAAAATACAACCAGCCATCTTTCAGGAAGAAGTTGTGTGTGCGATGATCCAACTACCAAACAAGGCCCCACACTGTTGCTGCAGAAATGTTGAGGGCTGTACCACCAGCACAGGTACACAACCATCACAGCCTTGTACCAGAAAATTTGGGAAACAAATAAATGACCACAGGATTGGAAACAATCAGTGTTCAATCCCTTTCCAAAAAAGGACAACATCAGGGATTGCTCCAATTTCTACACATGCTCATACAATAACATTTGGTACCAACCATCATAAGAGACTTATCAGATGTTCAAGCTGGCTTCAGAAAGGGACATGGCACTCGTGACCATACTGCAAATCTATGCTGGATCATGGACAAATCTCAAGAATATAAAAGATTATCCATAGTGCTTTATTGACTACAAGGAAACTTTTGATTCTGTCAATCATGACAAGCTATGTAGAACTCTATAGATGCCAACACACCTAATCAAGTTGGTGTAGTTGCTGTACACAAATAAGGTAGACACTGTGTGAGCATCATATGGAGACACTGATTGGTTCAAGATACAGAAAGGAGTGTGGCAAGGTTGCATTCTTTCACCATTCTTATTCAACCATATGCTGGAGTGATCTCGAGGAAGTGGAACTTGAAGAATCAAAACTGGAGTAGAGATTGGAGGCAGAAACATCAACAATTTTTGATATGCTGATGACATAATTCTCCTCTCAGAAACCAAAGAAAGCCTCAAACATCTTGTCAAAAGAATTAAAGAAGTTAATGAGAAATTTGGCCTCTTCCTAAACACTGCAAGGAATGGAAATACTATAACAATTGATGGTGAAGAAACTGAATACGTACAACGTCATTTTCCAAGTTCTGCAGTTCACTTGCAGACTGATCAAAACAGGGATTACAGTCCAAAATGTCAAATTGCACTGGGTTACAGAGAAAAAATGAGCATGAATTGAGTATGAAAAAACAAGGACATCAGCCTGGCAACTAAATGCAGATTAGTCTACCCTATCATGTTTCACATAACTTATTTTATCATCATTATATTTACAAAAACTAGACATGGAAAGTAACTAAAGGTCTTTCATATAGATAACCATCTTAAATCAATAGATATTTAAGCTACCTACATGTAGTCCTCAACTTATGATAATTAGGACTAGAATTTCCACTGCTAAGCAAGATAGTGGTTAAGTGATTTTGCCATCTTTTTTGCCACATTCGTTAAGCAAATCACTGCAGTTAAGTGAATCGTGCTGTTGTTAAGCAAAACCAGTTTCCTCCATTGACTTTGCTTGTTGGAAGCTAGCAGGGAAGGTTGCAAATAGCAATTACATGACTCTGGGACACTACAACTGATTGTCAGGCATCCAGATTTTGGACCACATAAACCAGGAATGTCAAACTCACAGCCCATGGGCCAAATCTGTCATGCACTGGCCACACCCAGTTTAGCGAAGGGGAGAAAAGATGTGATACATCAGGTGATGACGTGTCATCACGAGTTTGGCAGCCCTGAGATAAATTATGGGATGCTGCAACAGTTGTAAGTATGAGGACTAGTTGTAAGTCCTTTTATTTAGTGCTGTTGTAAGTTTAAATGATTAGTTGTAAGTCGAGGACTGCCTGTATTAATTTGATTTCTTGGAGCAGATTTTAAAGTTACTTGAAAAATAACAGATCTCTAAAACATAAATAGTTTCAGCAAGTTCCTTTTTTTCATTGTCCACTGTGCTGGCTGCTTAAGGAAACCAACATCTAAGTAGATAAATCTGTTGAAGCTGCAGTACAGACATTTCAAATTCAATTAATTCTGGAAGCCAAGTTAGATTTGTGTGGTCTGCTGAATTGACTTAGGAGGATCTGCTAATATTCCTTTATGGCTTTTCTATTAAGGGTTTATAGAAATAGTTTTCTTCTAATTTATAAAACCCCTGTGGAAGATTAATATGAGACAGGAAAGCAGATAAGGAGGCTTCTAGAGGAATCAAGTCTTTCATGCTGCAGTTAAGAAGGTGCAAGCATAAGAGTAAAATGTTTCATTTTGTTTATAGAGAAGTTTTCGTGTAAGAAGGCCATCCACACTGAAAGTGCGGCTGCACTTGAGCAGTAGAGCCTATCCAAGCCAGCTTGTGGTAGACGCATACAAAAATGTCCTCCAGCCTCCTGGGATTTCACAGATTTACTATCGGTGAAGGGCAATAATCACTAAAGGAGGAGCAATTATTCCCAAATCATTTAGGATTTAAAAAAATCATTGCCAAGAAGATAGAGGTCAAGAGGTGCACTGTCAGGGGAAATAAAAAAACTCTACCTGTCAAACCTAGGTTTAACTTCTTCTCTGGCAGCAAGATAGGAAGCAAAAAGAAGAGAAAGGAAGGAAGGAGAAACAGAAAAGATAAAACTGAAAAGGTCACCTACTTGCTGAAGGCAAAAATTCAACTCTGTCAACACATTTTATACAGAGACAACAGAGATTTCTGACAAACTTATTAATTATGAAATTATGAAAAAGTGGAATGTGTGCTAATCAATGATAGCGGTAAAGAAATAATTTATAACCTCTGTTATTGTGAGGAAAATTGTACTGAAAACTGAAGAACTAAAAGGTGAATTATAAAACAAATAACACAACTATATGCGTCTACATACTCAAAAGTAAGTCTCCCTGAGTTCACTGGGACATATATGTAAGATTGAACTCTAAAACACAGACATGCATTATCTTTAAGACTGTGGTCATTGTAAAATCACTAGATTCTTATTTTTCTTTTTTCTTTTTACACCAAAATAGTCTCATTTAGATAAAGGAAGAAGGTGAAAAAAGCAGTCCTCAGACTATTCATTTCTGAAATTACAAACCTTTTTCACCAATGGGTGAGACCAAACGTATGCTGACTGATAAAATCAGTAGGTTTGGTCTAGTGATTAAGGTACCAGGCTACAAAGTGAGAGATCATGAGTTAAAAGTCTTGCCTTAACCATGAAAGCCAGCTAGGTGACCTTGGGCCAGTCACACTTTCTCAGCCCAAACCACTTCAGAGGGTTGTTGTTGTGGAGAAATAGAAGGAAGACAGTATGTTGGATCTGAGGGACCGTCTCTTGCCTGTCACATCTATCCGACCCACCAGAGTGGGGAGGCAAGAAATGTTGCGGGTCTCATCCCTAGAGCCTAGGGAGATACACCTGGTAGGATCCAGAAGAAGGGCCTTCTCTGTAGTGGCTCCCTTTCTCTGGAACATCATTCCCTCAGAGATTAGAATGGCCCTCACTCTACCATTTCCGGAAAGTACTGAAGACCTGGTTTTGCCAGTGTGCCTGGGGAACACAGAGCAGGATGGAGCCCATTAAATAGCTTGTATGATGTGTTGTTGCCAGGGCGGGGGGTGGGTGGGTTATTTTATTAGATATGATTCTCTATTTTATTAGTTTTATTGTTTTTTATATGATGTTTTTATATTCTTGTAGGTGGCAATATAAATCTAATAAATAAATAAATATGTTCACTGCCTTGAATTGGGAGGGAGGGAGGGAGGGAGGAAGGAAGGAAGGAAGGAAGGAAGGAAGACTGGAATAAGCAGTTAAAAATTATATGTTGTTCAAAACCTTACTATTGCTTAGCTAAGCACACTTTCCTAGGCTCTTTTATGTACACATTATAGTTCCTCTGAATCAATGTCGACCCTTGGCAACTGTCTGGATAAATCCTTGCAATTTTCTTGGCAAGATTTTGAAAGAGGTTTGCCAATGCCTTCTTCCCAGGGCTGAGAAAAAGGTTTTCATGCTCAAAGCAGAACTAGAACTCATGGATTACTGATTTCTAACCTGATGCCTTAAACACTACTCCAAATTTAGCAGCAATTGTAAAATTTCAATTAAGAAAATACCTCAGGAGGGAAATAAGAATGGGAAAAAAATATTCTACGGCATTTTCTTTAACATCTCAAATGCTAAACAGTTTAACAATGTAGAAGAGCTCCATTTTTGTGTATGAAAAATGGTTGCCCAGCTGGAGAAGTGGAGGGGTATAAGTTGATCATTTTTTATCCTTCAATTATTGTGATGCAATATTTATTTTCTGTGACAATTAAGTCTCAAGCTTTATCCAAGGTGACTGAAAATGACTTTCATCATCACAATTGTTCTGTGAGAAAGGATAAATATAAGATATGGAAGAAAGAACATTAAGAGCTATATTGCTACACTGTGTTGTCAAGGTGAGTTTCCCATGCTCTAGCCCAAACTGTAACATGCAGAGATATGCTAAAATTTGGTCATATCAATGCTCAAGCAGCAGAGCTGTTTTATGTATTATACATGGAATATTGTTTTCTTCCCTCTATTTTGCTCTGAAACACTTTTCCTTATCTGCCTGTGCATGAATGAACCCTAACATAATCTGTCACAGATTAGGTCAATGGATCTAATGGTTATGACAGAATTTTAAAGAGGCTACATTTTGAGACAACAAGAGAAAAAAATGTGAGCTCACAACCACAGCACATGCTTTATATACAATTCTTAAGCTCAGTCCAACACCTTGTTATGATCTAGTGCGAAAGAAGTTCTCTACAAAATCGCACAAAATTAGTCTGCAAAAGCAGAGAAACAATAAAAAGATGGATGGATCAATGGCAAAACACAAATTCCTTTTCTCTTGGGCTGCTTTCTATTATCCTTTATGCAATTGTAGTTGTAGCAATTTCTCAGAAAAGTGCTTTTTTAAAGAAGTTTAAATTCAAGAGTTAAAAATCAGCTGCTTTGTTTTTAATGGGGAAAAAACAAGAAGTAAAATATGGGATGATATCATTTCACGAGGGAGAGGCAACATTCCAGAATTAGAGGGCACTTTTACATGGAGTCTAAGCACTTATCAAGAAACTGCCGTCCATCTTTATGATTTCATGGTACTATCTGTCTTTGGCAGTTCAACCAATTTGTTTCTGGTTTTGCTGTATTGAAAAAAAAAAGCAATCTATCCCACTGCAACTCAGAAACTGAGCAGAACCTGCGGGCAGACCTTGTCCATCATCTTCATTCTCTGGTCTTGAGATCAGAAGAGAAGTAGTGATATCGCTGCTTTGCATCATTCCTCAAAATCACCACTTCTTTTTTGTTCATCCTTATTTTTGGAAATCAATGAGCCAAGGTGAAGTAAATGAAAGAGATGGATAAAAGTGGGACAATGCATGACTGGCATTCTTTCTTACTTCTCAATGGGTTTGCTGAAAAGAAGGAGAGTCCTTGGCTTGTATTGTCTTCAGTAATCTGAGGCTGGGAGTGGTAAATTGCTTTTGAGGAATTAGAGAGTAGAACTATTGGTGGTATGGAAGATCTTCAGAACCAAATTTGGATTCCCTTCCTCGCTAGTTAACCCAGATGCTAGAAGCACTCTACTCCTGCTCAGTTAGGACTCCTAGAGTCTCACAAATGCACAAATGAATTCCCTGTTGTTTAGAAGATTCAGGATGTGTTGTGTCAAACAGATTGCTCAGACAATGCGAGTTACATTCTTGATTTCAATTTAGCACAGTGACATTAGGACAACGTGAATTACCTTCATTACTACTGTACCTGTATTCTTACATTTTCTTATCTATTTTTGGCACTATCAGAAATTTGCAACTACCAATAGATGCAAGCACATACTTGTAAACTTTTATAACTCTCATTAGGATGGGGCAATTTACAACCAACAGACTCTATTTATTATGATATTGTATTAAGCTATTGGAACCTTAACGTTATTTTGGTATTATTGTAATTCAGTAAAAATCACTGTTAACAACAACTTTAAAAATAATCAGTATTAGGCTATTTCTGTAATCTTTTAATGGTGGATTATTCTTTGTCATATTACTGAATCATAAGAAGAGCCTGGTTACCTTTAAGAGTTTTAAATTTCCTATTAAAGTAATTCCAGAAATCTTTCCCCCCTAAAGTTATTCAGAAAAGGTTAAAATGAAAATTGGTCTTTAGGGAGTCCCTTCCATTCCAAGAGTCGATTGAAAACATCTCAACTGAAGCAAGCAAAGGCAGGATCACTTTACAAAGCAGTTATCAAGGGGAATGATTGCTGATAACTTTATTGATTAAAGTAATTCCAAAAATTTCAAACTTTACCCACTATACAGGCAAGACAATTGAAGATGATGTAGGGGCAAAATGAAGACAGATGAAGACTATTACAAGTTTAACAAAGCACAGATGGAGATTTACAGTGATTTAATGATGCAGTTAATGTCATATTTAAGTGCAACATATAAATGGATCTGAACATTTTATGAAGAAAGTCATCACTCTAGTCTTCATTTTATTACCCTAGGCAGGGACAGACGTGCACATAAAGTGTCTTTTCCAAGTGTCACTCAGATACACTTTTCCAGAAACTGCCGTCCACCTTTATGATATCGTGGTACTATCTGTCTTTGGCAGTTCAACCAATTTGTTTCTGGCTTTGGTGTATTGAAAAAAAAAAAAAAGCCATCTATCCCACTGCAACTCAGAAACTCAGCAGAAACTGTGGGCAGGCCATGTTCCCCTGGCCATTTTCCCCAGGCCATGTTTGGATCCAGCACTACCTGGATCCAAATGAGCACAATGGTATTTGTGCTTTCACAGGCTGAATTGTATTGTTCATAATAAGTAGGTTGGAATGGTGTAACTAAATCAGGGGGAGGGTAAAGATATACTTTTTGATTTTAAGAGAGGAGATGCTATATAGATTGGAGAGAAAGAGAGCTACAAAGTCCAGATCCCCAAAGTTAGTAGGAACTATAAATAAATGGTACCCAAGCACTCAAAAAGTGAGCATTTAAACATTTGATATGAAACATCAAATATATTAATTTTGATCTAAACTTGTAAAAAACCCTTTAACAGATAATGACCATAGTGATATAAAGTAGACATTATCAACCTTCTGCGCTCCATTTATTTTGGACTCTAACTGGAAAAGCTGTATTGACTTAAAATATATATATATATAACATTTTAGATGAACACATAAAAAGCTTTTAAAACCCCATTGTTATCCAAAATCCAGAGAAGTCAATATGTACGTTTAACTGTCAAAACAGTGTATCATAGGGCTCTTTTCTGTATTTCAAATACAAAAAAATATCTTTAACAGGCCAATTAACAGAAGTGTCCAAAATCTGGGACCCATGACCCAAGGGAATGACATTTGGGGATGTTTTGGCTGCTTCAGTGCTACTGGGCTGCTGCTGTGATCATATTATCTTCATTATGTTATTATCAATATTCTCTGACAGTTTCCAAGCCAGTCTTGCAATCCCTTACTCACTCAGTAGAGCCACTTACCTGCCTTCCGGAAATGACACTATCTAGCATACTTCACCTACCTATGCTGCTCCCAGCCACACAGCTTCCCCAACCCATCTCCCAATACCTTTCCCAAATCACAAAGCACTTCTTGCATATCCCTGATCTGTGCTGCCCCCTATGAGCCATCTCTGACCTTCGTGTACACCCCCAAGCACCCTTCCCAAGTCATACCACGTCCCTGCATAGCATCCCTGCTCAGCATGGTATATCTCACACACCCCTGCAATCTCCATGCATTCTTATTGACCTGTGCCAAAACTGAGCCCTCTACTTGACCCACGTGGCATCTGTTACACACACCCATGATTCCCCACACCCTTGAACAAGCAGCAGTTATCTGTAATTTCTAATAAATTCTAAGACATACATAGATACAAAAACATTTTAAGATAGAGAACCTACAGAATTACACCATCCCAATCTCCCCAGTTCAACAAATTTCAATTGGAAAATAAAAATAAAAATAAAAATAAAACCCACATCAGGCTTCAGGCAGTGCAGGCACACACAGCTGGCTTGAAGTTTGAACACGTACATTTTATTTAACTTGTAAGTCATTCCATCAAGTTAGCATCAGTAAAAACACCCTGAAACAAACCTTGCTTCTGAATCCTGGAAGCCAAGCACAGAAAAGACAGTCCGTTCTTGTGAAGGCAAGAATCCAACAGAAGCAATAATGGTATGTTAGATCTTCCTTTCTATATCTTTACCATGTCTACATTCTGGCTTTCTTGCATAGTTTCTCAATTATATGCTTTTTGAAGCAATCAATGTACAGAATTTTTCAAAATCTTCCCACTTTTTTTTTTAACAAATACATTTTACTGATTTTTTTTAAAAAAAAGATTTTGTCTTGTCAGGTTTTCAGAGTTGGGATTAATGGATTAGTACAAGTGGAAACTGTGTTCAGACTTAGCCAACTCATTGCCAGAAAGATAGCAACAAATTGGAAAATGTCTAGAGAAGCACAACAAAAACTGTTAAGAATGTTGAAGGATTGAACTGAGAAGAAAGATTATAAAAAGCAAAACAAATAGCTTAGCTGAGAGATAGCTAGAAAGAAAGAACAAGAGAGTGGTCTTCAAATAGCTGACTTGTTGAAAATATCATAGAACAAGTGCCATTTTCAAGAAGAATGTCATTTGACAAAATTTACAGATATCTAGATTGTTTAAAGAGTCTAATTAAACTTACTGTCAGAAAAAGATGCTAAGTTGTATCAGTACCTAAAAAGAACCCCTGGGGGTATTTTTAAGAAAAAGCTATATGACATGCTCTAGTAGCTGTCTGTGTGATGTGAACTGAACTTATAATTTGAAACACACCTTAAGATTTCTTGCAATCTGGTGAGGTCAAGACAATGAGCTTCTCAACCCCATTGGCAAATCGTGTTGCCACATATTATGCCACATAGACAATCTCTGACACAAAATTTTTTTCTTGACTTACAATGTTGGCTTTAATTAGATTCAGGCAAAAAAAACACCCCACAATCCCCATAAAACTCTATGGATTGAAAAGCTAGATATGGAAGAAACAGGACACAAATATTACCAATGTTATGGCACTATGGAAGACTTTGAAGGGTACCATGGATGGCCAGGAAAGCCAGCAACTGGCTTCTAGAAGAACTCAACCCAGGAATCTCCCTGAGATCATTAATGAGACTTCAACTACACTGCTCAAAAAAATAAAGGGAACACTTAAACAACACAATGTAACTCCAAGTCAATCATACTTCTGTGAAATCAAACTGTCCACTTAGGTAGCAACACTGATTGACCATCAATTTCACATGCTGTTGTGCAAATGGAATAGACAACAGGTGGAAAGCATAAGCAGTTAGCAAGACATCCCCAATACAGGAGTGGTTCTGCAGGTGGTGACCACAGACCACTTCTTAGTTCCTATGCTTTCTGGCTGATGGTTTGGTCACTTTTGAATGCTGGCAGTGCTTTCACTCTAGTGGTAGCATGAGACAGAGTCTACAACCCACACAAGTGGCTCAGGTAGTGCAGCTCATCCAGGATGGCACATCAATGCGGAGCTGTAGCAAGAAGGTTTGCTGTGTCTGTCAGCGTAGTGTCCAGAGCATGGAGGCACTACCGGGAGACGTGGAGGAGGCAGTAGGAGGGCAACAACCAGCATCAGGATCGCTACCTCTGCCTTTGTGCAAGGAGGGACAGGAGGAGCACTGCCAGAGCCCTGCAAAATGACCTCCAGCAGGCCACAAATGTTCATGTGGCTGCTCAAATGGTCAGAAACAGACTCCATGAGGGTGGTATGAGGGCCCGACATCCACAGGTGGGTATTGTGCTTACAGCCCAACACCGTGCAGGACGTTTGGCATTTGCCAGAGAACACCAAGATTGGCAAATTCGACAGCAGGTTCACACTGAGCACGTGACAGATGTGACAGGGTCTGGAGACACCATGGAGAACATTCTGCTACCTGCA
This sequence comes from Pseudonaja textilis, assembly GCF_049901715.1. Classification (NCBI taxonomy): domain Eukaryota; kingdom Metazoa; phylum Chordata; class Lepidosauria; order Squamata; family Elapidae; genus Pseudonaja; species Pseudonaja textilis. The sequence goes on from NC_141993.1 coordinate 35,186,087, forward strand.
ACATCTCCAGCATGACCAGTTTGGCAGTGGGTCAGCAATGGTGTGGGATGGCATTTCTTTAGGGGGCCACACAACCCTCCATGTGCTTGCCAGAGGTAGCCTGACTGCCATTAGGTACTGGGATGAGATCCTCAGATCCCTTGTGAGACCATATGATGGTGCGGTTGGCCCTGGGTTCTTCCTAATGCAAGACAATGCTAGACCTCATATGGCTGGAGTGTGTCAGCAGTTCCTGCAAGACGAAGGCATTGATGCTATGGACTGGCCCACCTGTTCCCCAGACCTGAATCCAATTGAGCACATCTGGGACATCATGTCTCACTCCATCCACCAATGTTGCACCACAGACTGTCCAGGAGTTGGGGGATGCTTTAGTCCAGGTGTGGGAGGAGATCCCTCAGGAGACCATCCACCACCTCATCAGGAGCATGCCCAGGCATTGTAGGGAGGTCATACAGGCAGGTGGAGGCCACACACACTACTGAGCCTCATTTTGACTTGTTTTAAGGATGTTACATCAAAGTTGGGTCAGCCTGTAGTGTTTTTTTCCACTTTAATTTTGAGTGTAACTCTAAATCCAGACCTCCATGGGTTGCTAAATTTGATTTCCATTGATAATTTTTGTGTTATTTTGTTGTCAGCACATTCAATTATGTAATGAACAATGTATTTAAAAAGAATATTTCATTCATTCAGATCTAGGATGTCTTATTTTTGTGTTCCCTTAATTTTTTGAGCAGTGTATTATATTGTAATAGATGGGCATCTATTGCATTATGCCAAATCCAAAATGTTGAAGGAGAAAGAGAAAGAGAATGATCAATGGAAAGACGGATAAATTTGACTACAGCAGCAATGAAATCTGAGATACTTAAAAGGCTTAGTGGAGAGAAGCCATGCATGTGGTCACAAAGAGTCAGCACTAATCTGATATTCGAAGTAAATACTTGAAGATTAATTTAGCTTCAGGATTCATGATTAAATTTGGAGGCTGCCCAATTCCAGACAACTCTGAACAACTTACATTATGAAATAAAGGACAATAAAAACAGAAAGAAAAATAATAAATCTCCTTAGATTATTACTTATTTAAAGATATCTCTTTGGGTTTTTTTACAATATAAAATAGACGATAAAAACAAAAAGAAAAATAATAAATCTCCTAAGATTATTGCTTATTTTAAGATGTCTCTTTAATTTATTACTTAATAATAATTTAAATGAATGTACATGCTACCAAATAACTATATTCAGTAGTTTTGGCAGGAACACTCTTCAAAATGTTCATCAAGTAAATTATTCCTGCTTGTTGGGAAATAGTGTATAACTTTTCATTATAACTACTGTATCACTGAGCATTAATTTTACCTCTGGCCATCGGTTGGAACAAAGAATTCAGTTCCACATAACATTCCAGTGCCAATTGGAAATCTTTAGAAACCTTTCTACATGTTATTATCGGCTTATATGAACAATTTAACATAAGAGAAATGAACTGAAGCAGGTTTTATTTTCAAAGAGAAAGAACAGCTGTTTCCTGCAAATTCAAAGTCCAATACATTTTTGTGCAACTGAATTGCTTTCATATTTCTTCCCCAATGAATTCTTTCATCCTCCCATTTCCATCCTGAGAAAGCTGGTAAAATCAACTCTGACAATGTTCGGAAATCTTACCTGGTGAGGTTCAATGCCCATTTCTGTCAAAGCTGATCGGAAAAACATTTTGGCCGGTTTTCCCACCACCTCAGCTTGAATATCACAGGCATACTAGGCAATAGGACAAAAATAACACTGTTAACTTTCAAAACAAAAGTGTCTGATTTATACACACTGCTTGCTTCCTAGTTATCGACATTCAAATGACGGTAACATGCTAAACCATAGCTTAAAGTAAGAATACTTTTTGTAGAAATATCAAGAATAATCTTCAGGGCTTATGTCCAGTTTTTAAAGGTGTGCTTTTGAAGATACAAGATGGGTTCCACAGAAGTGCATAGGGAATTTATTAGAGGGGGGAAAGTTCTGCTGTTTTTTTATATAGCCTAGTATGTTCAACAACCTTGGTCTAAACAGAAGACCAGGAGAACAACTTTGGGAACAAGTAGAGCCATTTTAATATTTCAAATTAAGCATCAAAGTTCCAGTCCCAATTGGGGTCATAAGCTCCAGATGCCCTGTTCATATTGTATGTACACAACCAAACCCACTTGGAAAAAAGTTGGATAGTCTGCTATGCAGAATTTCACTGTAAACATCAGCCCTCTGAACTGTGGTTGGCTACACACATCCCACAAAGGAAGATGATTAAGACCATGAGATAGTCTGCCAAAGACTCATCTTGGCAAAAAAAAAAATTGCCACGTTTTGAATTAGTTGAAAAATATTGGTTTAAAAAGAAAAGATCTTATCTCTTTTTTCTGACTAGGTCCTGTGTCATATGGTAATTTGGTAATATATTTTGCAATAGGCAAATGTTTAATGGTATATAAATGTTTTAATAAAATAAACTAATATATGAGTGACCCTTTTGCTGGAATAAAGAACATACTAATACTAAAACAATAAAATACCTCCAGTGCTTTCATATATGCTCCAACATCAAGTTTTAGTCCATCTGTTTCTTTATAATAGCGTCTGAAATTGAAAATATGCAGCTTTAAAATGCAGTATTTCCAATCTTTTGATCTTTTGATCCATATAACATTCTGCTTTTGCTCTCTGCCCCCAAATGCAATAGGTTTAGCAATAAATACATAGCTTTAAATAGAACATAAACAAAATCTTAATAGATAAATGTGACAAAATGCTGAATAGAATAAATATGTATGTATGTAACCAAAACAACACATTATTCATTACCTTAATTGTGATAAGCTATCAAATTATTCATTATGCTTTATTAATGAAATATATTTGTTTTACCATGTTTGTTAAATATTTTTGCTTTTAAATTACTAAAGAAAAAAATTAGATAATGAAAGTTATCACTTATTATGGATGAAGGGCCATCTTTATTTTATTTATTATTTACAGTAATCTATGGAAAATAGATTAAACATAAAATAAACCAGTATGCTTTTCAATTAAAGTAACCTTAATTATTAAAATCAATGATAATAGTACTCATTCACTTAGTTAACTTACTACTTCAACTAGGCAAATATTATTTTTCCTGCATCACAAATTAAAAAAGATTGATTAATTTTTCTTGATGATAGATCTATGTTGTCTTATCCAACTGACCTCTATGGCACACATATTTTTATAGAAGTTGGGGTGTAGTCCAGAGAGTTAGCATTTTTTCCAAATTTGCTGCTACTAATACATATTCTTAGCAATATTATCTTCTCTTTTTTATAAATGGCTTTGATCATAGCACATATCACTGACAGAATCAAACCAGTATTGCAAAACATCTTGGACTCACTACCTAAGATGGCAGGCTCATTCTAATCCCAATTTCTTTGGAAATGCTAAGGGGGAATTTATTCCAAATAACTATGTTTGGTGAAGAAGCTCAGCAGCTGACTTTTTTTTTAAGCAAACATTCAAAATATGATTCAGTAGATCTCTTTCTTTCTTTTTATTAGAACAATAAAAAGAAAGAACTGTACAATTCAAGTGTTTTTTTTAACATTCCTAAACAAATAGGTAAGGAGCAAAAATGTATAGGATGGGCAGTCACATAAGATTTTATGCTATATCCTTCTGCCATTTTCGATTAATCAGCACAGCCTCTCTTTAAAATGACCACTTGACCTTTGCTAGAACAGCCATTAACCTTCTATAGTCTAGCGTAAACAGCTTAATTTTCTGACAGTGGCATGACAGAGGAAATTACAAAGCCAATTCCCACTCTCAACCCAAAACAGATGCTAAATGTAAATCACTCCCTTTTCACAAGGACAGCATTCTGCTTCAGTCATTCTAATGTTCTAGCTTTCAAGAGCATACACTAAAACTTTAGAGGAAAAAATTCTGTTTCTTTTTTCCTAAAGAAAGTTAAAGAAATGAACATTATTAACACTGTTATACTTTACATAATATTAGTAACTCATGAGAAAAGTGGCTGAAAAGGCATGAAATAGAAGGCAAAATCCACACCATCAACACTCACAAGTCTAAGACAGATTACAGTTGTGATCTGTATAAGATCTTACAAGAGGAAGCTGATGCCCATTATTAAATATATTCCACTTAGTATGCTTCACATAGTTAATGCAAACATGATCCCTACTTTCTTCTTACATCTCTGTATGAAGCAATTAGTAGAAGTACAGCTGTTATATGGTACAGTTAACATGAAGAAAGTTGTAAGAACATCAGTGAGATTTAATATATTGTACATCTTACTCAGAAATCCTACCAAGTTTAAGAGTGTTTGACTGGTGGGGGGGGAATGCGCATCTGTCAAAACTTTTAAATTGGGTCACAAATAGTTTTTAGGGGGGATGTCTGTCATAACTTCAAACAGTTATTAAGTGGCCAGTTGTAAGTCGAGGACTACCTGTACATTGACAAAAGAAATATAGGCGCACAATAAAAAAAGAGGAAGAAAAAAGATGTTGAGGAAAATATGACAAAGAACATTAACATTCATAATAAAAAATACTTTAAATAGGTTCAGAAAAGAAAATTGGCAAAGGAGATTATACCACTATTTGTTTTATCTTACTAGCCCTTCTTTTAGTTTGACACAAGGACAGCATGAGTTGCCCTACTATTGGACACCATGAACCAACCGTTCAGAAAGATGGGAAGCCTGGGACAAAATTCTTTTCTAGTGCTCTCTTGATTGACATACAGATGTCAAAACTGACTAAAGAAAGAGAAAGTCAATTTATCCTTTACATCTGTCTTCAGCACCAAAACTGTTGGGCAGTTGAGAGATATCCTTGGACCACCTTACAAACTTGCAAGAAGGCAGTTAGGATTTGAAAAAATTATGGACATCAAGCAAACATTACTATTTTTAAAAAAGATTTTCAGAGCTCTACTTATTAACTTACCCTCTTCCCAAAGACAGCAGAACTGGATTTTCCAGGCTTATGAGAATTTGGAAAGCATCATTCAGATTTTTGTAAGAAAAGTTGTCTGCTGCATCCCCAATTACTACACAGTTAGGATTTGTTTTATCGATATCGGCAAATTCAGGAATGAGATCTAAGGAGTAATAAACATATATTTATGTATTTCATGACAACTTATCCTTATTTCCAAGTTCATATTAACCTAGGCCTATTGAGCTAAAGCAGCTCAAACATTACCAGAACTGCATATTCTCACCTTCAAATGCTACTGTATAAATGTTACTTTATAAATCAAAACCTCACTTGATTTTGTCCAGTATAGCCAATACAGTATCGTCCACATCCATAAAAGAGTTATTAACAGGCCTCAGACAATCTAATTTTTTTTTATAAATAAATGTAAAACAAATGTATAGAAAGAGTAGAGAGAGCATGTTCAGCAGGGTCTAAATACAGGCTAATTGATAAGAAATGAAAAATGCATGCAATGTATCTCCATCCTGAATACTTTGTCTATCGGAGATGACCAGGATGAGCCTGAGGGAGGAGTCAAACTCATCATCAGGTTGAAATTTCTATGCCCCTGGAGATCTAAGTCCATTGACTCTTATCTGGTGCCAATTCTCCTGGAATATTAGCAGTGCAGATTCTTGTAAATAGGTAGCATAAATTAAACCATTCATACTTTTTTGGATTCTATCCTGACTTCTTGCACCTAACATTGCCATTTCCAAAAATCTTGCCCAGAATCCAGAAGCATTTTGAAAATGGCTTTGATAGCTTGGAAATCAAATAAATGTGTCTAAGAGATGGTTAAGGAGACAACTGTCTTTTAATGTCAGCCTGATATCTTGTGGTTGCAGTTCAACATGACAAGAATGAAGCTTAAACCAAGAAGAGGATACATCTACTCCCTCAGGTCATGTTTCTGAACTTCAAGATAACTAGTTGCATGTGAACTACGCAGAATTGATAGTGCCTGGAAGCCTAAAAAGAAGCCTGAGTTTTTAAAAAAATATTTCAAGTAAAAAACATTTTGAAAGATTTTCTTAGAATGCTAACATTGTCCAAGACTAAGCAGAATAAAATTGCTTGTAAATTACAAGAAATCTGGTGAAGGTTTTATTTTCATTGTTTCCCAGTAGGAAAGAAAAGAAAACAACCTTAGGATTGCTTCCACATTTGTTTGAAATAAAAAAAGGAAAAGGGCATATTTTATGAATCTGGAAACAAGTGTCAGGTATGGCAGTAGATTGTTTATGTTGTGTATCAGTTTTAGTGTGAAGATACTATGATCAGGTAAGCAATTTTACTCCTATCCTGTGCTAGCACATTCACGAAGATTTTAGAAGACATTAAACCAAAATGCAAATTACTTAGTTCAGTTAAATTAACAAACCAAGAAATTGGAACACATGCCAAGATTTTCAATGAAAAGTTGGCACAAGATGGGAGGTAGGAACGTTCACCCTATACTCAGCTTCATGACTTCAGAAAACTTCAGATTATAAAAGATCAGATGTTCATCCTAATTGGGCCATTTTATTATCCAGTTACCACCTCATCTGCTCACTTTCATTAATAATTTGGGATTTTTGTTTTCTTTTGACTTCCAGTTGTCTTAATCTAATCATTCATCCAAAACTAATTTAGTCTGTGAAACTAACACATTTCATTCCTGAATTATACACATCTAAAGTGAACTTATATTAGGTTGAAATTACTTAATTGCAGTCTACTTTATATGTAAAATTTTAAATATTAGCAAACCATCATGCACAAGAAGATGAGGTCTCAGTTTGCGCTCCTTCAGAATTCGACATACTGCAGGTGCTGGAGCAGTGACTTCATTTACCGCAATGTCAAACCCCAAATGCTGCAACTTTTTTACAAATTTGTCCCTCGTAGCTTGAGTTTCATTAGTGCAAAACTGCAGCTTTAGACCAGATGCCTTGATCCTGTGACAGTAAAATGGTATATTATTAAGCTAATTAGTTATACAGAATGTAGGATTTAAATGAATATTTCTGTCAAAGCTTATAGTTATAAGTGTATGTTGAAAAGAATTACATGAAATGTAAATCACAATACCATGAGTAATTTACATTTATGTTTTATAATTATAAAACAAGATTAACATATTTATAATGCAATATATGTTGATTGTCTGTCACCAATAGTTAGAGTTCAAGAAAAAATGTGTTTCAGTACAAACACTATAATTAATAATACCACTTAAGTAGTAAGATGTCAAATTTTAAAAACAAAAACAACCTCATTAATTCCATTTACTTATTTTTTTTCTAATAAATTAAGTATTTTAATATGTTTACAATTTGAAGACTCCAATTCAAACAGCACCATTTGTAATTTTTTAATTTCATTTTATTCTGCGATGCCTCAAGGACTTATAATGGAATCTCCACCCCACCCCACCCCGAGAAATAAGTGCAAATACATCTATTCTTTTCTGTATTACTGAAATTGCTGAACATAAAGCAACATTCTGTTTTCCAGAATAGTATCATATTGCCAGACAGATATGTAAATCCCAAATGCTATCCATCTTCAATTTAGGAACTCCTTCCAGTTGGCCATATATTCATACACACAAATACAATTTAGGCAACAGTAATCCTAAAAGAACTCGATAGTCAAAGGCATGAGACAAAAATGGCAATCAGAATCCATATCCTATTTAATTTAATTATGGTTAAATTTGCATTTCAAAGTAAGACTATCGAGTTCCCACCAAATGCTTTCGATCATAACTCCTTTCATCAAAGCTGGATTTATCCAATGATATAATTATAAAAGTTATGGTCTAATACAGGTGTGTCAAATTCATGTCACCACAGAGTCATCACATGATGTATTGCGACCTTTTTTCCCCTTTGCTAAAATGAGAGTGGGCATGACCACCACATGATACATCCGGGCCGAGTTTGGCACCCCTGGTCTAATACATCTGGATATTATTCTTGTTTTATTTCTTTAAAATAATTTTAAATATATATTTGTGCTACTAGGGACCTGTTTCAAAAAAGCACTAAGAAAATAAAATGATATTATACACTCTATCAAATAAATCAAAATATACATTAAACCATATTTGTGGGTTATTATGATTTTATACTATCTGCGATACTTTCCAAATCAACCCTCCACAAGTACTTCTTTAAAAATGTAGCTCCACAGTAGAAAAAAAACAGTTGATGGTCATTTAAAATACTAAAACATGTCATCTCCAGATTCCTTCTTTTTGTATTATTTGTCTTTCCTAATCACAGGTATGTGAATTATCCATTACAGTTAGTGGTTTAATTGCCCTTCATAAAGATAACTATTCTATTTTAAATTAGGCAGTTAATATATTATAACTAATAGCATCTACTTGTATATTATAAATATATGTTCACTGATTGGAGCAACGAATGTGAGAATTAGTCATGAGCTAATGAAGCAATTGAATAAAGAAGGATAACGTGTACCCAGGGAATAATTATTGTTAATGAATTATGATGTGACCTTCTCAGAACAATGAACAATTGGAGCAACAGTTAAAATGACAGGACTTCACATCTGTTATTCCAAATATAGTGTAAACTGGAATATATGCACAATCAACATACACATACATGCCCAGCCTCACACATACTCACAAACAAAACAAAGGTGCTAAGTGGAATTATATGCAGTTCAAAGTACTTCTCAACCTCACATAAAAAACAAATTAGATTTTCATATATTGGGGAAAAAATACTGTATGTGAAATTTTGCCTGGATTCTATGGTCACCTGATTATTTTTTAAACTTAAGTGAGTACAAAGAAACTTGGGCCAAATGCAATCTTGTCAGATGATATGTCTCCATTGGTTGAATTACCCTGATAATTTGCTGTCTCAGGTAGAAAACTCCCATTTTATTTCAGATAAGAAGAGTAGGGCTGAAAATTGCACGTTGAATCCCTCCAAACCTTTAGTTCAAATATAGTCTGCTCAATGTTTTTATCGCTATTCTTACATGCATTTTTAAGCTTTCAATATACTTTTTCATCTCAGGCTGTTGTGTATTATTTAGGACTTCTTGCACCTTTTTAATCTTTTGTAAAACTAGGAATGAACTGACAAAAAAGCAACCCAGGACTCAATCAAGGACATCCATTATAAGGGCAGTCCTGATCCTATTATTGTTTTAGTTGAGCCATGGTGGTGAAATGGTTAGAATGCAGTATTGCATGTTGACTCTGCCCACAGCCAGGAGTTTGATCCTCACCGGTTCAAGGTTGACTCAGCTTTCCATCCTCCCAAGGTCTGTAAAATAAAGACTCAGATTGTTGGGGACAATATGATGACTTGGTAAACCCCTTAGAGCAGGGGTCTCCAACCTTGGCAACTTTAAGACTTGTGGACTTCAACTCCCAGAGTTCCTCAGCCAGCTTTGCAGACCTCTGCCTTAGAGAATGCTGTAAAGCACTTACTACACAGTAAGTCTAAGTGCTTTTAAGACCAAAGATGTGCATAGGCTAGGGTCACATATCATAATAAGCTATAATTGATTTTTTAAATCTATTTTGTGAACACCCTCAATGCATACACAATGTTTTATCCTTCATGTGTTATGAAAGTAGCCAATTTAAGCAAATTATGGCAATACAAACCATGGCTTAGTATTTATTTGTTCAGCCACAGGGAAATGAAGGCAAATGAAATAAACACAATTTGTCATGCTAATATGAACACAAACTCTAATATTCAGTCTTCAAATTTCCAAATAAATTCACCTTAGCTGTTAAGTCTAAATCTTTTCATCTTGCTTTGGCAAAGGAGCAACAGCAGCAATTTAGAAAGCGACAGTGCTTTAACATGATCCTTTGCTATCTCTCTTCCCCATCTGCCAATTTTTGTCACAACCTTTATATCATGCAGCATGAGAGGGCAAAAACAGGGTTCATATTTAACATGCCTATAAGCTGACCCCCCAAAAATGTTGGCAAGGGCAGTTGGCTTAGACTGTGCAAGGTCACTGAGGATGTCCAATAATTGTCCTAACACTTTACCTGTTATGGCACAATAATGAGAGTTTTTTTTTCATTATTTTCGGGTGAATGAACCTGGCAGATGCTGACAGCCAGCAGATGTGTAAAGTTCGAGGTGATTTGTAAGGGACCAGCTCATCTGACGCACAGTAATTGCATTGTGGGACACTGTCACTCAGATTCTTGTCCTGTTCTGTCAGGATGAGGTAAAGGTCAGTTCAAAGAACTGGTAAAACATCAGAGGCAGCTCCTCGCTGAAATTTAAAATATTTTCATATATCTCCTTCATGCCCATCCCAAAACATTAAGGAAATCAAAACTGGGGCCTCTCTTACTGGTGGAAATTGTGCTTGGAAGAAGTTAAGTGATTTTGCAATAGCTTTATCTATTGTTTTCAATGTTGCTTGCAAATGTTTTGCTTTTAACTAATCTCTCCATTTACTCTCTGAACCGAGACACTTCCATTTTCTTCTTGATAAGCTACCTTTTCCTTAAGGAATTCAGAATAAGATATTGGGATTAGGAAGCAGACTTTCAAATAGAGAGGTACTTTTGGTTAAAAGGAATCTCACTACCTCCACTTTCCATTTATTTGCTTATTTTAAAAATCGCTATCCTAGGTGCATATGCATTACTCAAAGTCTGATATTCCCTCTCATATGCTATTAGCTTGCATGTGACAGACATTCAGCGAAACCCAGCACTCAGGATTCCATGACAGTTGTGCAGATACCCTCCTTAAATATAGAAACCCAATCCACTAGTTTTCCAAGCTTGAGCTGAAGGCAAACTATAGTAGTAGTAATAATTACTACACACTGCAATATAGCATAGCATACAGTATGTATTACTGTATAAAGATTTCTGAAAGTTTACAGTTTATAGAAACGTTTCCTAAAGTTTTGACCTCCCAGGAGATCTTATTAGTTTTTTTAAAAAAGTGTAGCAAACTTGCAAAGTACGTTCTTCAATTATCAGAATTTTTGAGTGATTCAGGATGCTATATAAATATATATAATTCCATATATAGTTCCATATAAATTGGGAAGTTAACCAAAAAATGTTAAGCCAAAAGAGCCATTCTCATTCATTCTCCCCCTCTCACTCTCCCTCTCCCTCCCTCTCTCTCAAAAAATAGAGAAGGGTCCTGATTTTTATGTATTAATCTTCATTATGCAGTTATCACCCGAATCCTTCTAGAATGATGTCACTAAACAACACACACATTTACAAAAGCAGCCAGAAAAAGCTAAGCCAGAGTTTGGATATAGCCATGACAATATAAACAAATAACTTATTTATCATGTCTGAAGCATGCAAATGAAACCAACCACATTTGATTTGGCCATTTTGCTCTTACACCAGCTGAAAAGGCTTTTTTCCCCCAATTGAATCTCTGTTGCAGCTTCAGGAGATGTTTCACATTCTATCATGGACCATGTTTCTGATATTCTAAACTATGATTTTGCTTTGCTTATAATTTTATACAGTTTTATGCTTCAAAATTTTCTTGTACCTCTGTGTTGGAATCATTAGTTTTGTATTTACTAAATCTAATAAATAATAAATAAAATAAGCAAATAGCATAAATTGCTGGAAGATGTCATGCCTCTGGTGAAGACTGACTCTGAGGAAGAGGAGGAACAGCCAACAGGGAGTGGAAGTGTGGCTCCAGAGGTGGTGGAGGAGGCTGGGGAAGGGCAGAGGCTGGCTGAGCAGTCAGAGGAAGACCCAGGCCCATCCCCTATCCATCCTAGGGCACGCAGGGAGGAGAGGATCAGGGTAAAACGTGGTCTACTCAGGAGGAGAGGGCCATGATCCTCTTCATAGGTCGCAGGTGTGAGATCTGCATAAGAATTTGGACCGACACTGGAGACAAATTAGTGTTTTATTCTAGGAGTTCCCACTCAGGTCCGTTCACGTTGCGGGGGCGGTTTTCCCCCTCGCTCATTGGTTGGTTCTCCCCAGCAGCCAGCTATAAAAGCAGGCTGCGGGGTCCAACCAGTTGCTGATCGCTGCGAGCCAGTTCCAGGCTTGGCAAGCACGGTCAGTCCTTTATTGTTATAATAAAGTATTTGTTGCACTCATGCTCTGGTTCAGCCTCTCATTACCCAAACTTAACACTGGCGACGAGGGTGGGATGGCTACCAGAAGCACAATGCAACCGCTGAATCACTAGCCGCCGATCCGCAGCCAGAGAGAACGATCGGCCGGCGATAAGAGCAACGCTGATCCGCAGCCAGAGAGAGCGGTCAGCAAGCAACGAGAAGCGAACGCTGATCCGCAGCCAGAGAAAGCGGTCAGCCAGCAACGAAAGTGAGAAGCGTCTGTAGCCGCTTGTTAGCCTAGCTACAGGAAAAGTGAAGCGCTGCGAGCCGCAGCCGCTCGTTTCTTTAGGCGCGAAATTCAAACGGCTGTCATTTGAATTTCAAACCTAAAAAGTACAGCGCGGTGCTGTAAGCCAAGTCACTGACGCCCACGCAGGCGCGAATTTCAAAACGCTGCCAACGGCTGGCAGCCTAATCTCGTGTTTAGCCCAGAGAGAGAGAGAGGATTGTGAAAAAGCCTCTCCAGAGCTGAAATCACTTGCCTGCCACAGGCACTAGAAACCTTCTGCTGCTGCCCCAGAGAGATTTTTTCCACAGATTGTACAACCGATTTCCTCACTATGAATTCCAATCCAGTCTTCCCAGCGTTCAAACCGGATGAGGAGAAGTGGGAGTCATACAAGAACCGCTTTAACCATTACATCGACGCAATTGGGCTGGCTGATGCAGGGGAGCACCGGAAAAAATCATATTTCCTGATCTATTGTGGAGCCATCGTCTTTGACACTGCCACAGCACTCATGGCTCCACGTGAGTTAAAAAAGTTCCATGGTCTGAACTGTTAGAAATCCTTACTAACCACTATTCTCCCAGACCTTCACAGATTGCCAGGCGATTCACCTTCCGTATGAGGAAGCAATCAGACAAAGAGACCATCAACCAGTACATGGCCGCCCTCAGGACCGCAGCACTCCATTGTGGGTTTGGAACCTACCTGGAGGACATGCTCCTCGATCAACTAGTCTGCGGGGTCAAGGATCTCCACCTCCAAAGGCGCCTACTCGCTAAGAAGGACCTCAACCTCGCACAAGCCGTCGAGGAGGCCCTGGCAGCAGAACTGGCAGCACACTCAGCCACCGAAATCCATGGTCCAACTTCCAAGCTAACGACAGTTCCAGTCCACTCCGAGGAGGTGGTATTAGAGGAAGCCCCTAGTGATGAAACCGACATCCACCGCCTCACCAACGCCAGGCATCCGCAGGTAGGAGCCAAGCAAGAAAGCATCAGTCCACCCAAGCACATCACCCTGTGCCTATCCTGTGGTGGATCTCATCCAAGGGCCGCCTGCAAATTCAAAGGAGCCACCTGCAACACCTGCCACAAAAGGGGGCACATCGCGAGAGTCTGTCAAGCCTCTCAAAACTCGGCACAAAGGCACCCTTCCTTCTCACATTCTGGACCTCAGAGGCAAGTATTGAACTGTCGCACTCACCACCATGCCAAGCACACTTGCCATACCATTAGTAAAATCTCTCTCTCCGTTTTGTTAGAAGGTAAACCGTGTCGCATGGAGGTTGACACAGGGTCAGCGCTCTCAATTATCTCGTGGAGCACCCTCAAGAGGCTACAGCCCAGTCTATCAACAAGCCGGCTCCAGAAGTGCCAGTTTAGCCTGAAGGACTACCAGGGGAAGGTCATTCCTGTAATCGGCAGAGGCAAGTTCCTTGTCAATTTTAAAGCTTTCAAGGTCACCTACCTCTAGTGGTAGTTAACGGCAATCTCCCCACACTCTTGGGGCTCGATTGGTTTCCCCATCTCGGCCTAGGGCTAACAGGAGTCCATGCTGTCTCAACCTCTGACACTGACTCCTTATTCGCTGATTACTCAGATGTATTCAGCGATGAGCTGGGGTGTTATAACGGTACCCCTATCTCATTCTCAGTCGACCCCCAGGCAGTCCCAATCAGGCTAAAACCGCGTAGAGTCCCATTCGCTATTCGGCCAAAACTAGATGCAGAATTGGATAAATTATTAAAACAAGGGGTCATTGAGCCAACAGATTTCGCCAAATGGGAGACGCCCATTGTCACACCCCTCAAAAAAGACAGTAGCCTGAGAATTTGCTCGGACTACAAGACCACAATTAATAAGTTTTTACAAGTTAGCGCTTACCCAGTGCCCGTCATTCAGCATTTATTACACACTTTTGAACCTGGCAGCATTTTTGCCAAATTGGACATGTCTCAAGCGTATCAACAGTTCCCTGTTGACAGCCAAACAAGCGGAACTCCAGACCATTGTCACCCACAGGGGTGCTTTCCGGTGCAAGCGTCTCCAATTTGGCGTAAGTGTTGCCCCAGGCATTTTCAATCCCTCATGGAGCCGGATTTTGCAGGGCCTCCCTGGTGTAGTACCCTACTTCAACGACATCTTAGTCTCGGCCAGGGACAGACCCCAACTCTTCCAGAGAGTTCGAGCAGTGTTAGAGAGGTTCAGACAGCATGGCCTCAAATTAAAAAAAGAAAAATGTGCCATTGCCACTAGACAGGTGGACTTTCTGGGTTATAAAATTGACGCCTCAGGCATTCACCCCCTGGAGTCCAAGGTTAAGGCAATTCACGAGGCACCCACTCCAACCTCCAAAACTGAACTGCAGGCCTTCTTGGGGCTATTGAACTTTTACTGCGTCCTTCCTGCCCCATAAAGCATCAGTGGCAGAACCCCTGCACAGACTGTTGGATAAAAATCGCCTTGGCACTGGGGTCACAAGGAAGACTCCGCTTTTCGTGCCGTCAAATCACTACTCACGTCAGAGGCGGTCCTTATTCAGTTCGACCCCAACCTTCCATTAGTGCTAGCAGCAGACGCATCCCCTTTTGGAATTGGGGCAGTATTAAGCCACAGGCTCCCCAATGGCTCCGAGGCTCCCATCGCTTTTTCTCCAGGACGCTCTCTGCAACAGAGCGCAATTATAGCCAGATCGATAAGGAAGCTCTAGCAGCTGTTGCAGCAATGAAGAAATTTCACGAATTTCTCTTTGGCCACTTTTCGAGCTGGTCACGGATCATAAGCCTCTCCTGGGTCTACTAGCTGGGGACAAACAGACCCCTCAAGTCCTCTCTCCTAGAATGACGAGATGGACCCTTTTCCTAGCAGCATACTCGTATAGACTCATACACCGCCCAGGTAAAACATTGTCCCACGCAGACGCTCTCAGCCGCTGCCCCTACGGCTCCAGCTGAAGACCCTGCTCCGGTCCACGCTATCTTTGAGGTCACCCAATTGGACCTCCCCATCACTGCCCTTGACATTGCGGCCAAATCCAAGACTGACACAACGATCGCCCAGGTACTGGACTGGGTGAGGAGGGGGTGGCCGGGCGGTGATGTTGAAAACAAATTTACACCTTTCAAGACCCGCCTGCAGGAATTATCCAGTTTGCAGGGCTGTCTGCTGTGGGGCACTCGAGTGGTCATCCCAACCTCACTGCGTACCCGAGTTCTGGAGGCGTTGCACGAGGGGCACCCTGGCATCGTCAGAATGAAGGCATTAGCACGCAGCTACGTATGGTGGCCGGGCCTCGACGAGGACATCATCAGATGGGTAAGCTCCTGCAATCCCTGCCAGGAATCCCGTCCAGCTCCTCCTATTGCCACCCCTACTAAGTGGGAAAGCGCCAGCGCTCCGTGGTCCAGAATTCACATCGACCTAGCCGGCCCATTGCACGGGAAAATGTTCCTAGTGGTCGTGGACTCCTACTCTAAATGGATTGACGTGGCACAACTATCCACGACTACCACACTAGCGATTACCAAGGTATTAACTCGCCTGTTTGTAACACACGGGCTGCCTGACTCCATTGTTTCCGACAATGGCCCACAGTTCGCATCAGCCGAGTTCAGCCGTTTCGCTGCCAACCTGGGCATCCGCCACATCTTCACGGCCCCATTTCATCCTGCCAGTAATGGATTGGCTGAAAGAGCCGTTAGGACCACTAAAGAAGCCCTAGCTAGGTTCAGCAAGGATGACTGGCACCACAAACTCTCGCGTTTCCTGATGAGCCAGCACTCAACTCCGTGCTCAGTCACTAACAAGTCCCCAGCTGAGCTCCTAATGGGCAGACGCCTGAGGACTGTATTGGACAGACTTCACCCACATTACTGCCCTGACTCTCCCCTCGCTTCCACATCGGGGGTTAGGCATTTTATCTTACAGGAACCCGTATTCGCGAGGAACTTCGCTGGAGACCCTCTGTGGATCCCGGGCGAGATCGTGGCCATCACCGGACCCAGGTCATATCGGGTCAGACTGGAGGACGGCCGAGTATGGAGAAGGCACCTGGACCAGCTGCGAAGGCGTCACAGCACCCTCGTCAGCAGTGACTCTGAAGTACAAACCGGGGCGAGGCCACAGCATCAACCCCACATCAGCACCAGTTCCGGTGACCTGCTTACACCAGTGGCCGATCCAGGGAATCCGAACACGGACAGCGACGTCCAGATGGCTGACCAGTCCGAACCAGTCAACGGGAGCACGTCCCCAGTGACCAGCCCTACGAGTCCCGAGCCAACCCGAACCGAGGGGCGCATTAGTGACTCCCTACTGATCCTGCCTTCCCCTACAGACTCTGAACTGACAGACAACCCACCAGAGCTGCGCCGTTCTGGGCGCCAGCATAAACCTCCTGCCTACCTCAAAGACTATGCGTGTTCGCATCTGGGGGGAAGGGGTGTTATGTCCTTGGAACTCTAGGAGTTCCCACTCAGGTCCGTTCATGTTGCGGGCGGTTTTCCCCCTCGCTCATTGGTTAGTTCTCCCCAGCAGCCAGCTATAAAAGCAGGCTGCGGGGTCCAACCAGTTGCTGCTCGCTGCGAGCCAGTTCCAGGCTTGGCAAGCACGGTCAGTCCTTTATTGTTATAATAAAGTATTTGTTGCACTCATGCTCTGGTTCAGCCTCTCATTACCCAAACTTAACAATCTTGTTTGGCATTCTTCCAACAGACTGTCCCTGGTTATCTTCCTGAAGTTGGCAATTATCTATCCTGGTCTGTCGGGGAACTTTATTCAGTGCGGTTTGATTTTAGTTTTTGCTTCGTTATTGGCTCTTTGAATTTGAACTGTGTTTCTTTCCTTTGAAATGTTATTTTGAAAATAGTTTACTCCTCCACTGTGAATAATTAAACAGTGAAGCCAAGTTGAAGGCATTAAAGGACTTTTAGTTACGTTTTGAGTTTTGTTATACTTCTGATATACTCTGGGTCATCACAGAAGACAGCAAAATCCTGCCAGGTTAAAAACAAATACATCCGGGAATATAATACTCTGCTAGAGGTAAATGTTTCTCTTGTAGTAACAATAGTCTTGTGTTGATGTCAATAACTCTTCAGCCAGCCAAATATGAGAAAATCAGATGGAAGAGAAATACATTTGGAGATCAGTGGAATGAGAGTTCCACACTCAGAAGGCTGGTTCTGATTCCCATTATGTCCATGACATTCTGACGTGGCATCTGTGCAGGCCCCAAATTTTTAATTTTTAACTTTAATAAGATTGCTGAAACTGTACAAACGTTCAGCATCTGAGAGATTTTTCAGGATAATAATGCTAAAATGCTCATGAACTGGTGAGATCTGGAACAATTGAAAAGGGGAGGAATGCTTGCACCATTGCACAATGACTACATTATCATTGTCCCCAACTTTCCACATCCACAATGAAAGAAAGGAATCTAGGACAGTAATGTTATGAAAGTATATAGTAGTCCTTGACTTACAACAGTTTGCATAGTGACTGTTCGATGTTACAACAGCACTGAAAAAAGTGTCTTATGATCATTTTTCACATTTATGATTGTTGCAGCATTTCCATGGTCATAAGATTACTTTCTGCAACCTTCTGACAAGCAAAGCCAATGGGGAACCAGTTTCAGTTAACAACCATGTCACTAACTTAATAACTGCAATGATTCACTTAACAACTACGGCAAGAAAAGTGTTAAAATGGAACAAAATTCACTTAACAAATATCTCACTTAGCAATAGAAATTTTTGGGCTCAGTTATGGTCGTAAGTAAGAGGACTACCTATATTATAACAAGAAAGCAATACCACTTTCACAATTCCTGCCTTGGAAACAGGCTGGTTATTATAACAAGAAAGGATGTCAGACTATTTAGGCCTTTAATCTGGACCAGGATTTGTGGTTTTTAAGGCCTTATAGGCTCTCTGAATGCCTTCTAAAGTGGTCACCAAATTGTAGTTATTAGATTGCCAATTATTTCCCAATTACCAATGTATAATTGGTGACAGAAGGGAAAAATTAAATACATGGGGGCACAATTATATTAACACTATAATTCATTTGATTTTTAATTACATTTTAATGAAATTAAATCAAATTTTCTTTTTGTCCTACTCTCATGATTATGAGATTGCACAGTTCTCCCGGGTGACCATTAGCCCAAAACAATGTGTACACCCTTAATTTAAAGTATGCGTTCTGTTACTGAAGTAGACCCAAACACTAGCCAAGAGAAATATTAGGGATGAAAATAAAATATATTTTAGGTATTATATTCTAGTTTTTCATGCTTATGCAAAGCTGACATCTAAACATCCATCCACGGTTGTTTAGAAACCAATAATAATCAACAACCCTCTTAGGAAGGAGCCAATTACATAGTGGTATGCTGCAACTGGTTTAATAACTGGTTCGGTGAGTGTGTGCTTTGTCCCCATGCGCAACATTCAAAAACCACCCATTTTAAGCTTAAAAACTTATGTTCTATGTCAGCAGTGGTGCCGTGCGAATCAGCTGAGCTAAAAAACAAGGAAATACAGGACAAGAAAGGGCAGGGGCGGGGGCGGGGCAACTGCTCACCGGAACTACCAGTTTGCTAGAACAGGTCCGAACTGGTATCAGCCCACCACTGCAATTAAAGCGTGAGGTAGAAACTAATTCTACAAATAGTTTATATTAACAAGCGTAGGTTGTGGCAACTGGAAAACCCACAGATTAATTTTGACAAGGATGCACAAACTGTTCCTTTGATCCTATTATTCTAATTTAAAGCATGAAAATAGTTGCCCAGTTGTCTAGTTTTATTGGGGTTTATTATCTGTTAGGTGCAAGCAAATAATGATGAAAAGATCACCAACTAGTCCCCTGATCTTTGAATGTCCAGTATAATTATGAGGATTTAGGTGTAAATTTTATGCAAGAGCTTATTTTTGCAGTCATACAACCCAGAAAGTCTTTCCTTGTTTTTCTCTATGATCCTTAACAGTTGAGCTATTATTTTGTGTGAGCAGCACAGGAAATGAATCTGTCATTACTACTATTATAAGCTGTCTTAATCACATTTTTATGGATAATATAATCCAGTAATCGTGTTACACTGGCCTTTGTTTCATACTGATGGATTGCTAACTGTTTGCCTTTGAAGTCGCTAATTATAATCTATAAAAGCCAGTTGAATTCAATACAACACTTCCACTGTGAAATCATTATTATACTTTGTATATAAAGAGCATCTGTTGATAAACAATTAACTAGGGCCTAACAGAAAGGAAGCAATTCTTTGCCCCATTTTAAATCATCACTTAGCTAATGCCTCCCAACAGAAAATAGAGAAAGATTCAATCAACTCTAGTTCATTTTAACCCAGAGATTACCACAATTAGACAATCTATTATTTTCTGTGTTTATTCCTTTTGAAACAATACTATTACCAGCTTGCTTTTGGATGTACTTCAAGGGTTGTCTTCTTTAAAGTCTTTCAGGGATTGGAATATGAGTGGCTTCAAAATCATCTATTCCCAGGGGCACTCTGCCAATCTATTACATTCGGGAAGAAGGCACTCTTTCTGGATACTGATCCCAAGGAAGTGCCCTCTGCAGGAACCAGACAGTAGGGCCTTTTCAGTCATTGCCCCATTTTCTTGAATAGCATTCTTCTGGAGATCAGATCAACTCCCAATCTTGAAAATTTTCAAAGAATAACCGAGACCTGTTTTTTCCAGCATGGCTTTTGTGGTCTGAGACATTCCTTTAAGTTATTTTGGTGCTCTAAAATATCAGGTAACTATAGCTAAGGATCATGCCATTAAGGGACTTTATTTTCTGTAACTTGTGTATGTGGTATAGAATTGTTTCTATAGGCTTTTTCACTGGAATAGAGTGGTAGAATGGTTCACCTAATTTCCTTGGCTTTGGCAACCACCAATTTTGCCCCCACCAATTACTACTGTTAACAATAACAACAACAACAAAACCCATGAGAGCTGATATAATTGACATAATTGAACTCCTGAAATTCAAGACAGAATCAAACTGAGCACGTGCCATACCCAAACCACCACAAATTATAAATTGGGTATATATGGATGTCTTCAGGTCAATCTTGATTTCTGGTGACTGCATGGCAATTCCTTTCAGTTTTCTTGGTAAGATTTCAGAAGTGTTTTGCCATTGCCTACTTCCCAGGGCTGAAAGAGAGTGACTGGCCCAAGGTCACCTTGCTGGACTAAGGTCGGACGAGAACTCACAGTCTCTTGGTTTCAAGGCCTATTGCCTTCATCTCTACATCAAACTGATTCTCGTACCTGAGTCATGCACTTGCCTTTTTAATAAAAAACAGTAAACATCACACTGTAATGCAAAGCACATAATAGACTTTCCTGTTGAACAACATGAAACACCATCTGTAAACTCTATGTTAGAAACTGAGAAAACTACTAACAAAGTTCAATCCAAAAGAATCTACAGTTTTTTTAAAAAAAGGTCTAACCCTAACACAAAGATGCAAACTTAAGGGAGACATTGATCAAAATCTAAACTGCTCATGGTGTCATCCTTTCTGTGTTAAAGTTGGCACAGCTCATTCTCAAGTGCCTGTAGTGCACTCTCAATTTTGAGTTAATCTGCTCAACTGTTTTAAGTATGCACCAAAAAAGATACTGCTCCTTTCCAATTCCCATTCATACTATGGCTACATGAAAAGAAAGCAACTTTGAATTGAAGACAATCCTTTACCCCAAAAGGAAGAACAGAATTACCTCATTGCTAGCAAATGTAAGACGGGAACATGGGACCTCTTGCATTCCAATTTTAAAGATAAATTTTCAGGGGAAACATAGTTTTTCTTTTGGTAAATATAGCAATTATTTGTTTCTTGTGTCCTGAACACAGAACTAGAATCATGATCCTGTAGTCATATCCTGTAGACTTTATTAGTTTTATGTAGAAAAGGATTATGCTTCCCCATCAGAAGCTATTGAGAACCCAACCCTGATCTTTTTACCTGTAGTCTCCAAATGATGATTTGAAATATAGCTTGAAACATCTTTCTGGTATTAAAAAATATCCAGCTGCTCTCAGAGCATTGTCAGACTCTGATGTGAATCCCACATATTCAGGGTCACATTTGGACTACTTTGAAGAGTTATCATTGGGCCAAGATTTTATCTGAACTAAACAATCTGCCTATTTCTGATATGTGAGTCCCAAGGCAGATTTCCTAACACACTGCTTCTTCCTGGTTCACTACTGATATCTGCCTGAAATTCAGTATTGAAGTGTTACCCACATTTCAACAACGCCTCCCCCTGAGGCACTATTTGCATGATGAATGTACTATATGACCCAGGTTGTCCTCAGATTAAGTATTCAGAAACAATTCTTACAATTATGAAAATTAAGGTGTGCTGACACAGATCTCTGAAACCACTGATTTCTATGGAAGGCCTTGTAGCATGCAAAGTTCCTGGTGTTGGGGACAAGTATCTGAACAGACATGGCAGAGTTACACAATACCGATCCTAGTTTTTTTCCTATTAACTCAACATGTGTGTAGATGATGACAGGATACAAGGGACCAGATTAAAATTATATGCTCAGCCACATTCAAACTATGCTAAACTTATAGTAAGAAAAGGACAGGGAGCTGATACATAGTTTTTAAAAAAAGATATAATAATATTACAGGGATAGGTTGATTGATTATAATGCAGCCATAACTCTGAAATATGTTTTTGTACCCAAGAGCTAATGGCTAATTTACAAATTACTGCAAGGACAACAAAGAACAAATCAGGATGGTTAACTCTATCCCAATTGTGGAAGAACTGAGATGACTCTCTTGGCAGGTGTAATTGACAATTATTGTGATGCATTTTAAATAAAAGATCATAATAACTGCTTGACTGGGGAAAAGGTGCCTTTTTATGAGACTCCACAACAGGATTCATCCACAGGAAACTCTCAGGCAAGAAATATTAGAATAGCAAGGCTATCATTCAATGATATGACCATTTACCTTGGAGTAACTGACAATGAACATAATAAGTAAGAACTGCATATTGTAATTATTATTTATTTTGCTGTGTTATTTGGTCAACTTCCTTGGCAAAAAATATATATCCATTTTTACCAGTAGTAGTTTTTACCAGGTTTGCTACTCACAAGGCCATTGTAGTAGTTAAGCCTAGAGAATACTAACATGTTTAATAATTTTGATATTCAAAATTCTGTGATACCCCAGCAAGGTATGTTACAAAATGGTCAAATCTATTCAAATAAATTATCATTATTATTGTGTTCTACATAATCACAATTCTACTGCTTTTTCTAAAATAGGAAAATGTTTAAAAAAGAATACTGAAGGCTGCTTCTTATCTTGAAATGCATTACTATCTTGACTAATCCCCTGCTTTGGTTTTTCTTCTCTTCCTTTAACACATATATTTCTGCCATGTAGCTGTTATTCAATATTTGACTGGATTTGTTTTACTTCCGAGCACACATTAAACACTTGGGTTAACAGAAAAAATTAGGCTTCATCCCTAGTAGGGTAGAGTTTGGAAATAAATGTTTGGACATTGGCAATGTAAACACATGTAAATAAGAAATATAACAAAGCAACGTCATTATTTTTTAACATGTCAACTATTTCCAACCCGTCCATTCACAGGAGTATCTTTATAAAGAGGTTTCCAAGACTATTCATATCTTCCCCATGAGGTTATTTCTCCCCCTTTCCCTACCCCAAGTGGTTTAAATTGTTTTACAATTGCAATTGGACTACCTCTTTTTGCAATCCTGCCCTTGTAAAACTCTGCAGGCATCTTATTCTAACCTGACCATCCAGCTGCTCTACCATGTCATGGTGGCTCTAGATTTCCGTTCTCCTTCTAAAGAGTTCTGTTGAAAGTTGGGCCAACAGATGCCATATGAGGGTCAAACAACAGGATGTTGTAAATGTCCAACTGCTGCGGGCTTTTCAAATGTATATGCTAATAGGTATGCTATCAGCACAGAGCTATAAATGCAAATAACAAGTCTGAAGCAGGGTATTTTTATTGCTGTTTAACCACCTTCTGTATTGCAACTGGGCAACTCCTCACTGGTTCCAACATGAAAAGCAAATTGCTTACTTCATCTTGAGGCTGTGTAAACCAATCAGAGCAATAATGGCACAGAACAGAGGAGATGCTGTGGCTGATTAAATTGAGGCTTTCAACTCAAGAGTCTTGCTAGGATTCTTGTGACTGTCACCCTAAAATGTCCATACAATTAACTGCTAGTAAGAGCAAAGGAGACAGAGTGTGGCCACACTTCATAACAAATTATTGAAAGCTAACACAATCATTATATGCTCCAAAGAAAAAAATAAAGATGTCCTGTAGCAGCTTAGATACTGAAATTTATTTTTTATATTACCTACTTTGGAAGGTATGAAAATAATGAGGGAAACTCTGTTAGTATCAAGCAAAAAGAAAGCTCTTTTAATTTAAACAGGACTTTCCCTCAAATAAATCAATATATGTTTGCCACAAAGTATTACATTCTCGACAATTAAGCTGAAGATCAGCTGCTTTAAAAAAATAACTAGTTTATCTTTGTAAACTATCCATAATCAAACTTACTATTAAAAATTCAGCAACTGACTCTGATTATTCTCACAACTACATGCATTCTATTAGGATTTAAATCATGAAAAATAAGTGCATATTAAAAAGATTATTTCTCTTATGATCAATTATAAAGAGAAAAGCCTTATAACAACTTCCACTCTGATTTCTCTTTTCAGCACAAATCACTACATTTTTGCAGTTGCTTAAAAGTCTACTTCAATCCGATTTTAAAGCCCACTGTAACTACATAGCCAAAAAGGCATTAAGAGTTGTTAATCTAATCCTACGTAGCTTCTTCTCTGGTAATATCACACTACTAACTAGAGCATACAAAACATTTGCTAGACCTATACTTGAATACAGCTCATCAGTCTGGAACCCATATCATGTATCTGATATTAACACAACTGAAAAAGTCCAGAAATATTTCACAAGAAGAGTTCTCCGCTCCTCTATTCATTGCAGAATACCTTATGCCACCAGACTTGAAACTCTAGACCTAGAAAACCTAGAACTACGCCGCCTCTGGTCCCATCTAAATATAGTATATAAAATCATACATTGCAATGTCCTACCTGCAAATGAATACTTCAGCTTTAATCATAACAATACAAGAGCACACAATAGATACAAACTCAAGGTTAACCACACCAAACTTGACTGCAGAAAATACAACTTCAGCAACAGAGTGGTCAATGTTTGGAATACTCTACCTGACTCTGTAGTTTCTTCCCCAAACCCCAAAAACTTTAACCTTAGATTGTCTACTATTGACCTCACCCCCTTCCTAAGAGGCCTGTAGGGGATGTACATAAGCGCACCAATCGTGCTTACCATCCCTGTCCTATTGCTTCTTTTTATTTTTCTTATAAGTATCTATCTCATGTATTCAAAACTATATTTATTCTTATACCTGTATCTTGTAAGTGATTGACAAATCAAATACATACTAAATACTTTCTTATCCATGTCCCAAGAGGTTTAGTGAAGATTACTTTCATGGAAGCTTAAAGTGGATCCTGCCATAGTGCAGGAATGATGCTAGGAAGAAGGAGAAGATTTCCATGGAAGCTTATTTGAACACAAAGCAAGCAGAAAAAGTAAGAAAGGAATTATTTTAGTCATAGGGTTTTTTTCCTAATTTTTTAAAAATATGTTTTATACAATGGGCTTTAAGTAGATGAATAAGCTACTACTGAATAATATGCCAATTATACATTTTAATTTACAATACACTTATTGAAAGATTTTTCTTTTATATAGCTCTTTTCATAAAAATAGCTTTTTATGAGGCAGAGGGGGAAAATTACATGTGGATTCATGTAACCATAAATTATACAGTATTTTCCCCTCAATGTTAAGAAAAAAAGTTAAGATAAATGACTTCCACTAACATAAAGTATAGTTATAGTATATATGGCTTACATATCTCAACACACACTTTTTGATACAAAGTTATTAACAGTGATGCTTTCAGTGGAAAGACAATAAAATGCAGGCATTTTTAACAAAATTAGCCAGACATACAGTACATTCAAGAGAACAAAACTTCCCAAAGCTTGTTTTGATTGTTCTGGCTGAACAAATTCCATTAGCAATTCTGATATTCATGTTTTCTTATTTAAACTATTAGCATCTCCCAGATAATTGGCATATTGGAAAAATATTGAGAAGGCTTTAAGTAGATGTCAGCTCCAATTCTACCAATGCAGATTTAACCCATAAGATTTTTACTGTTTCCTGATTTAACTTCCAGGGACTAGGAAGTTAATTATTAGTTAGCATGTCAAAGCAGATTCTAAAGAAGCAATAACATGTATTCTTCTTTTCTTCTCTGGGGTCAAATAAGTGTATAATCCAAATTGTTTAATAAATATTAATCCAAAATAAAGAATTCAGATTAGCTAATTTTCAGAATTTCAACATCTTGCATTTCACTTAAAGACTCTAACCTAGTAACATTTGAATCAACATAACTTACACTACTTTTGTTTTTAAATTTATCTGTAAAGTATGACTTTATTTTAATATCTGTACTATAAAATGTAGTACATACAGCACAAACAATAAGCAATATCTTGTTTTCAAAATATTGAGGGGAAAAATTAAAGAACTATGTGAACAAAAAGACTTCTAAAAAGGTACAATGCTAGAACAGTCAATTTGGTTTGGATAACTTGTAACATTTAGATAACTTGTAACATTTGTCTAGTATTTGCAGATTATACCCCATTACACCCAATAAACAAATAATAAAAAGGGACAAACATAATTGTTCTTGATATATTTCATGAGTATTCGACAGTCTTTTTATTTTAGTGATAAAACAGGAATATATTGTTCTTCCCTGTTTAAAAAAAAAGTCAGTAGTCCATTCCTAGATAACAATATGAACAGGAGGGAGGTATGGGGAGACAAT
Source organism: Pseudonaja textilis (assembly GCF_049901715.1). NCBI lineage: Eukaryota > Metazoa > Chordata > Lepidosauria > Squamata > Elapidae > Pseudonaja > Pseudonaja textilis. The sequence goes on from NC_141993.1 coordinate 35,212,534, forward strand.
ATATTGTTATGTGGATTCCAGCATGGTTTCTGTAACTATTAGGTAGCATTCTTTTAGCCAATGTGTCCAGAGGGCATCAACTTAATTAAATAAAAGCAGCTACTGTACAAGAAAGCAAAAGAAAAACTACAATATTTATAAGTATACTTATACCTATTATCTTGTAAGCGATTGACAAATCAAAATAAATAAAATAAATAAATAAAGTATAAGCGTTACTCTTTCCAACCCATCAGATGTTGGAAAAGAAATGTGTAAAGGGGTCAGGACTCAATTTATCTGTTAGTATAATCACTCTTTGCATTTAATCAGGGCAGGATCCAAAGAATCTGGCTAGAAATTTCCCAAATTCTGTTAAGGCCTCACTAAAGGCCTGGTGGGGAGGAGGGCGGGAGGAGGAGCCAATACAGAGTTGATTCAAAATACTGCTGAGTCCTCCATTCTATGCCTCTCCATCATACATACAGAGCGAAGAAGAAATATCCATCTTTCCTTTCCTCCTGAACATGTATGCGCACACACAAACAAAATTAATAGGGGAAAAATACAGGTATTTCCAATGTTCAGTGTTTAATAAAATAATTGAGAAGAACTGGATAAAAACAACTCTATCTTGTTATTTACTCAAAACCAAGTCCCGTTGTGTAAATGGGCAAACATTGCCCATCAGAAGATCCTGCAGTATCCACATGGAATCCCAAGGGTGCTTTTTCAAGAGGCAACTGAACTTTTTATTTATTTATTTGAAGACGTTTTGCTTCTCATCCAAGAAGTTTCTTTAGCTCTGACAGATAGTGGGGAATGGAAAGACTGGTTGGTTCAACTCCTGTCAGAGCTGAAGAAACTTCTTGGGTGAGAAGCAAAACGTCTTCAAAGAAAAAACAGTCTCCTAAAAAAGCCTCCTAAAAAGCATCTTTGGGACAACCATAACCTGGATGACTGAGAATCTCTATAGACTTTTATCTATATGGAGGGCAGCAATAATACCACCTTAAACTCATTAATCTTGTAGGTGTTGCAACTTCGATGGTGTATGCTTTGACGTATAGCAAAAAATAATTTATTTTTTAAAAAAGTCAGGGAGAGACGCACACACAGAACTTTCCTTTCCTTATAGTCATTATCTAAAAGAATATTACTATTTTAATACAAGTAGTTCTCTAATTACAATTGTTCATTTAGTGACTGTTACAAAGTTACAATGGCACTGAAAAAAGTATGACAATTTTTCGCAGTTATCACATTTGTAGCATCCCTCTGATCATGTGATCAAAATTCAGATGCTTGGCAACTGATTCATACTTATGACCATTGCTGTGTCCCAGGGTCACATTAACCCCTTAAACCTCCTGACAAGCAAAGTCAATGGGGAAGCCCAATTCACTTAACAACCGATTATTAACTTATCAACTGCAGTGATTCACTTAACAACTGTGGCAAGAAAGATCATAAAATGGGACACTTAACTTTTGTGCTCAATTGTGGTCATAAGTCAAGGGCTACATGTAACTGCATTATCTTCTTTGCCATGTAGCACAAAAATATATATTATTTGATCAGAGCAAAATAGGTTCCCAGTGAAAGGAACTAGAGGTATCTCCAAATCAACATGTGCAGGATTCCAGACTAATATTTTTAATGTAATTATCATTTGCTAGGGAGAGAGGGGTATTTACCATGTTTTGTTACAGTGAGCCACTAAGGGGTCTGTTTTGCCTGTACCAGGATATAAATCAGATTAATAAAAGCACTCCATAGAATCATAGTTCACTGTCACTCTGTCACATCAAAGTACCAACACCACAAGGAAGGCTTAATTGCAGGGGATAAAAAAAACCTGTATTCCCACAGCATAGTATGGAATAGACTGGATTTAAATGCTATGTAAACTATCCTGTGTCCCAAAAGAGCATTTTTTTTCCAAGAGGCAACTGGCTTTCCTGGTTTTGCTTTGAAGACGTTTTGCTTCTCATCCAAGAAGCTTCTTCAGCTCTGACAAGATCCCCACTATCTCCCTACTATCCTGTCAGACCTGAAGCAGCTTCTTGGATGAGAAGCAAAACGTCTTCAAAGCAAAACCAGAAAGTTCAGTTGCCTCTTGTGGAAAAAAAAGCACCTTTGAGTCTGAGATAACCATGATCTGGATAATTGAGAGTCTCCACAGACATCCTCCCGTGTGGTTTGGAGTCCACGGTGTGCAGCTTGGTGCTAACAGTTGGCTGAACCCCAACCACCCCTGGTTTACTGAATTATAGTTAACAGATCGGCATCTGCAACTGGTTGTATGGGTTTGTGCGGAAACCACGCACACACGCCGTTTCTGAAAGAGCGGACTTCTCCCAAGAAGTCCACCCAAGCCGGTACCACCAGCAGGACCCGCTAGGTCGATAGCGGGAAAGAGTTGGTTTTTCTTGCACCACAAAAAGCCTCGCAGCCAGTGGCTTGCAGGCCTCCCACTTACTTTCTTACAGCTTCTCTAGATCCAGGAATGGGGACTCCGCCTCCGTCGCCTCCGCTGTCGTAAAGCACCCCACTAATATCTAATAGAACTCCCTCTGCGCCCGCTAAGACTGCATCAGCCATACCGGACAAGCCCCGCCCCCAGCTCGGCTAGAGCCTTGCTTACAGACACACACCTGCCCCGCCCCCAGAGGCCCCGCCCGTTCTTCCTGACTGTGAAGGCTCCTGGGAAATGTAGTTATCGCTCAAGCCGGGCGGGCCCTCAGGTTGCAATGCCTGCGGCACTTACTTGTACTGTGGTTATAATGGTTGGCTTCTCGGTAGTCTTACGATGGGCGAAGTGAAATGAGGGGCCGCTCGGTCGATTGGCAACCCGGGTTCTGTGGAGGAGAGTCGGCAATGCGCCTTTTGGGGGAGATATCCATCTTCTTCGCTTCTCCGGACAGCTCAGATCTTCTTTTCAGAGCCCCGGAGATGCTCCTCTCCCGCTCTTGGGCATCGCTGCAAAGGAGAGGGCGGGGGATCTGTCCCAGATGCGGGGTTTCTTCCCTCAAAAACTGCAACGGCCTCATCCCGTCGGGCGTTCACCTTTGGGCGGTCGATCGCAAGCGAGCCGAAGCCCTCCGACTTCCTTGGCCGGCAAGGCTGCCTTCTTTGTGCTCCTCCGGCGCCCCTTCGGCCGAAGAGAAGCAGAGACCAACCAGGGAATGGGACTGTCCCACAGGTGCTTTTTCAGGAGGCAACTGGACTTTGTTGTTTTTTCTTTTGAAGACGTTTCGCTTCTCATTCAAGAAGCTTCTTCAGCTCTGACAGGACAGTGGAGGAATGGAAGGATTTATACTCCTTGCAGACAGCTGGTCATTTGAATCCATTTTGAGGATAGTGTGGGAATAGGAATGGATTTCCAGAGGAATTGCAGACTACAGGAACCAGGAGCACTATTTGGGTGACCCTGAGCACACAAATAAGCCTTCAAGTTTTTCAACGTCTCTTCAAAAGGATGCAAATGACCAGCTGTCTGCAAGGAATATAAATCCTTCCATTCCCCACTGTCCTGTTAGAACTGAAGAAGCTTCTTGGATGAGAAGCAAAACGTCTTCAAAAGAAAAAACAAGAAAGTTCAGTTGCCTCCTGAAAAAGCACCTTTGGGACAATCATGACTTGGATGACTGAGAATCTCTACAGACTTTCAGCAAATGGACTGGAAGTGAAGCCGAGGTACTACTCCTTACTAATCATGATGGCCAGGACATGGTACTGTTGGGACCACAAAGAAGGAAACTCACTCCAAGTCAACCAATAGAAAATAATAGCTTTAGGCTCAAACAGTGTGCTAAACCACAGTTTGTCATAATCATGGTTTGTTAAGTAAGCCACGATGACTGGACTCAAATATGTTTAAGCTGAAACCACTTTTTATATAATGCCCCAACTTGCTTTTTCATAAGGCAACCAGGCTTTTTTTTTTTTTTTTTTTTGCTTGCTAGAAGATGTTTTTCTTCTCATCCAAGAAGCTTCAGAACTGAAGAAGCTTCTTGGATAAGAAGCAAAATATCTTTAAGGGGAAAAAAAATTCGGTTACCTTTTTAAAAAGCATCTTTGTGACAACTATGACCTGGATGATTGAGAATCTCCATAGACATGCTTTACAGTGACAGTATGGCTTGTGTAATGTGAAAACTTATTTTTTGCCTAACGTAACACTGATCCATAGCTGGTCCAACTAACTGTTCTGTCTTACCTGCTGGGCTAACGAAGGTGAGAAATAACACTTTCTCAACCTGTCCAGCCTTAAGTGTCAGTAACTCTATCAGTTTCATACATCTGCAATAAAACCCAAATCACGTATGGGCAATGACATCATGACACAATTGTCACTCTTAGATGGGTGACATTTGGGCAGTTTTGTATGGTCTTTGATTTTGCAATATTGCAAACCCACACAGGTACAAGTACCATGCAGATTAGGTTATGTATCATGCTAAGTAATCATTAACAATGATTTATTGAATCATAAAAATCTTGAGCCATTAATCAGTTTAAAAAGCTACATTGGCTAAGACTCTAAGTCAAAACATAATGTTTGCAGTATCCTAAACTTTGGCTAGGTTCATATGTCATGTCACTTAATCAAACTTAAGTAAAAGAAGGAATACAGGCAAAATGAATCAAACTCATGTGTAACCCTTGAGGTAAGCTCTGCCATAAGTATGCAAAGCATGGTGGTTTTAATTAGGCTACAGGTGGATTTTCTCATTTAATACAGGCCTCCATTTATACAAATAACAATACCTAATTAGTTTGTCACTGAAAGAACAAAGTAGACTGAGCCATATCTTGAACAGCTACAACAGAGATTTAATCATGTATGTTCAAACTTAAATGATAATGGGGATTTTTTTCACTGTTGGTAAAGTACAGGGGTTTGTTTATTACTACTGCAATCTCTGTCCTGCTGCAATTTGAAAATATGTAAGAGGCAGTGTTGGAATTAATAGCCTGCTTTAAGAAAAGCCAAAGAGTCTTTGAATCATTGATTTGTTCAGTGCTCCAAGTCACTTCTTCTTAAAGATAGTATCTAAATGGTAAAATTCATTATATAGACTGTGAAATGGATCAGGTTATTTAAAACAACACCACTAATGGTACAATATCTCAGCTGTCCACACTGATATGGGATATTGTCTTGGATAGTGTTATCAGTTCAGGACACCCGCTATGAATATTGATCCAGAGCTTGTAAGAGCCATCACTTGCCGGCGGGACAGGTCAGGGTTGACACCTACCTAGCTTCAAAGCAATTTAAAGACTACTTCAACAGAATCTTAATGTCTGCCTGAGCTGAAAAACAAAACAGCTCAGGCTTTGCCAATGTGTGCCTGCATATTGTTGACTATATTGTTTTAAAGCTCTTTAGCCCCAAAAATCCATGGATTATACTGTATTAAAAACTAATCAATAACTTTCATATATTCACTGGAACATATTCTGGATGAACATATGGCCATATTTTTTCTTTATCATGATAATGTATATGATAAAATAGGTAATACTGAGAAAGAAAGGAGAATCCAGACAAATGGTCATATATCTTGTTATTTTTAAATGAAGGTGATGTTGTAGGAGCATTCTAAAATACAACGAGAGCTACTTAATTTGTAGAGCAATCGGTTATGTTTGGTGCCTGATGTTTTATGGACTCATAGAATGGTATAGATAGGTTTTATATAGATTTTTGTACCTGTGTTATCTAGATTTTGTGATAATTACTCTTATTTAGACCAATTTTCTGAAATGTTCATCTTGTGTGACAAAGTTATATTTTTTCTGACTTTTTTCCAGAAAGTATCCATAAATATATATTTCCTCTGTAATTCTAGATAAGTTTAATCAAAATGGCTCAATGAATTGATTAAATGAGTCCTGTTCTTAGGTAAATATATACAGCTTTTATCTCTCGATCTTGTCATAAAAGCATAGCTATCTGTGTCCCTAGCAATACTATAATTCATTTCAATGGGATCTACTGCCATGTAAGGTACTTCTTAAGATGAGTAATAGTGGTAGAATCTACCTCAGGGAAAAGATTAAGATAGATTGCCAGATAAATAATGGCTCATGTGATTATTCCCATACAGACAATATTTATGTCATCTCCTGAAATCATTCATCAGTAAATCATTTTACCTAGTGCCCAGTGAGGTACAGGGTGTATTTTTTTAAAGTTAATTCCCCCCCGCCCTGCCCTGCTCATCTTTCATTTCAGTTATTTGCCTTTATTTCTGTTTTACAATATGCATCATGCATTCCCCCTGCATTTGTTTGTGCCTGTTGTAAGGAATGCCAAATAAGGACTAGTGTTCATTACTTTACATCTTTTTCTAAAGGTTGCATTGCAAGGAGCCAAACAAAAAAGAAAGAAGAAAAAAGAGGGGAAAATACAGTATATCAAGGATTTACAAAACATAAAAATTACATAAATGATTACAAACTATTAAAAGAAAAAAAAGAAAGCATTAAATTGTTATTCTTACAAAGATCTTCAGATTGGAACAAATAATTATATATCAGTTTTGGCACTTTCAGTATTAATAGTAGAATTGAATCTGAAATTTGCATCTTGCTAGTGTAAACATATAGCTGTAAATAAAGGGGTTCTGTAGGATAGTCCAAAAAGGCAAGTTAGTGGTTACATGTGCACAATCAAAACTTTGCCTCTTATTAGAGTACATCACTTCCTCTTACAGATGCCCCTGAGTAAAAAAGCATGATAAAGTAAACAAAATGAAATGGTTGCATCAGTAATAATATTCATGAAACAGCAAAGAAGTTGGTTAAAATACTTGATCTTCACTGGAAAAGCATTTCCTAGACTATTGCAACGTGCTCTACACGGGGCTGCCCCAGAGGTGGGATTCAAATCCCCCCAGTGGTGGAATTTTTTACCACCGGTTCTGTGGGTGTGGCTGGTGGGCATGGCAGGGGAAAGATACTGTAAAATCTCCAGTCAGAGGTGGTATTTGCCGGTTCTCCAAACTACTCAAAATTCCACTACCGGTTCTCCAGAACTGATCAGAACCTGCTGAATACCCTGGGCTACCCTACTCTGGGCTACCCTTGAAAAGCATCTGGAAGCTCCAGTTGATTCAAAATGCAGTGGCCCACATGGTTTTGTACAGACTTCCTTGTGTACATGTCACCTCTCCTGCTTCCTAGTGCAATTCAAGGTGCTGGTTGTCACCTTTGAAGCTCTTCATGGCTTGGGACCAGATTATCTGAGGGACCATCTCTTGCCAGTCACATCCACCTGACTCACTAGAGCGGAGAGGCAAGGAATGTTGCAGGTCCCTTCTCCTAGGGAGGTACATCTTGCAGGGCCCAAAAGAACGGTCTTTTCCATGGTGGCTCCCCCCCTCTGGAATGTCTTCCCTCTGGAAATTAGACTGGCCCTCACTGTGACACTCTTTCAGAACATCTTGAAGATGTGGTTTTGCCAGTGGGCCTGGGGAACCCAGAGTGGGATGGAACCCATTGAATGACTGATATGAGTGTGTGTTGTTGCCGAAGATGATGATGATCATTATCCTTTTATATTGTGTTTTTATTTCTTATAAGCCTCCTAGAATCGCCGTGTGCAAATAGGTGGCGAATTAGATTTTCCAAGATAAAGTAAAATAAATTTCCTACCTGTTGAAATTAAGTACTTCATTTATTCTTTAAGCAAAATTATTTCTTTATACATTATTAACATTGAGATAATAATTAGGCAACCTTCTTTGACCATTACTTTCAGTGGCCTTAGACATATGCAAGCATACATAGAACCAATCTGAAATTTTAAAAAGGGCAGATGTACGAATCCAATGTGCTGGATCAGGGCTTACTGAATAAATACTATTGGCTGAAGTTGTACAATGGTGAATACACATCTCATATTAGCTGATTTACTCCATTCATTGTGTATTAAATAATAGTTATTTTGATTTCATTCATACCATGTTTCAAATTTGATCCTAATGAGTTTAATGCAGTAACATGCAATGTATGCATAGTAGTGGGGATTACAGAATTCAGCAACTGATTTCTGGATGTTTTCAGGAATAGTTTTTCAAGTGGAAGAACTGTGTTTTCAGTTTAGTACTGATAGTCAAAAGAAATTCTTGGGGTCAGACTTGATCCCTGTTCAGTAGGCTCCACTCATGGATTTCATCTTTCTTTCTTTTTAAACAAAGGAGATTCCAAAAGCTGATGTTTTCCCATCCCTATCTTATGGGGACCAAAGGTTAGTTTCTCTGAAAGTAAAACATCAGAATATGTAGGGGGGTATCTGTATAATTTACATAACAATGGGAATGAATGTGGCATATTCTTTTGAGAGGCCAGCTGCTCCTGTCCTCTTCCCATCAACATCTGCTAAATTAATTTTAGTTTTGCTAATTAGAATATTTGCAATATTCTTTAAAGTGTCCAAAATATGTAATAAGATACCATTCACAAGATCCTGTGATCTTGTGGAAAAGAAGAAGAAAGGGTTCAGTACACTGAGGGACTCTCTCTGTGTGTGTGTGTGCGTGTGCGTGTGTGTGTATGTGGTGTTCCACATTTTCAGCAAACTTATCAGAGAGAATTTGATGTTTTGGACATGAATGTGTGTTCTAAAATTTCTACAACTTGTAATTGCAAAGGATATTATAAAATACAACCATCACACTGAAAAAAATTGGAACATTCATAATATTTATCAATTATAATCAAAGCTGCATGACTATAATGGATCACATTTAGCTAAATTCAAGATCTGCAGAATGTTTCTTCCATCATGACAAATTTGTTCTGCTTCCGTAAATACTTGCCATGCTCTAATGAAGGGACAAAATGTCCTAAATAAAACATTATTTCCAAACACGAGTGTTTGGCAAAGTTTCAGATTAAGAAAGGAGACAAATTTAGTTGGATTCATACATTATATAATGCCAGAACCAACAAACCATGTTACAGTTTGAGGAGAGTAGGAACTAAAGGAATACCCTCTTTTTAATGACTCATCAAGTGAGGGCTGACAGACCTAAAACTCCAAGTTGGTAATTTTCTCCTCCTAAATTTATTCCATACCTGCTAACAATGCTCTATTGTCCCGTGGTGAAGAAGAAATGAGAAATTATTGGCCTCCCAGTGCAATTTTTGAATGAAACATTTAAGTTTTGAAAACCTTCTATCTTTTGAAAAATGACCGAGCATGAGCTGCCAGTACCACATTATGACACTGCATTGTAATGGAAGATGTGGGTGGGTGGAGACGATGCAAGAGATTTTCATGCTCCTTAGTTGTTTCTCTAGATCAGAGGAGTGCTTTGAAATTCCTTTTTTTTTCTTTCAAATTCTGAATGTCTTAGCCCACCAAGGTTTCCCAACTACAGCTTGCATCTGCATTTGTAAAAAAAATTATTTTACTGCCGAAGCTATTCTACCACAGTTTTGAAATTAGTTCTCTTTTTCATTTAAACAGGTTGGTAGACAACAGGCAGGCCTGTAACCTTTTGGAAAACCAAGAGGAAGACGAACTCTATATCTTCACTATCAACAGTAGGATATGTCCCTAATTTCAACTTTGGCTCTATTAAACTCAGCATCAATTAACCTGGAATGAATGACTGAAAAAAAAATGATTTACCACTTACTATGTAGAATAATGGCTAACTTCTTTCCTTTCCTTTTCAATGTAAGTGAAAAGAGAATTTTCTTTTATCCAGGAATCATAAATAATTGAGCAATAGTAGGAGCCAATATGGTCTAAAAAAGTGGCTCTGTTTTCAAGAACTAGTTAGAAATTTTGCCTCTTTTTCGCCTTGCTGATCAAAATACATACCTTGCACTGATTTTAATGATTATAATTCTGACTCTTTGAATCTTTTAAAGATGAATTTATTCTAAAATTTGCGTTAATCTTTCTTTTTCCATTGGAGGGAGAGATGGGAGGTTAGGGGATGTGAAGTGTTAACCCAGAATCTTGTATATGTATTCCTTTTCAGAGGAATCAGTCCTCTTAAATAATCAGTCCTTTCTTTAAAAAAAAAAGCCCCTTGTCTTAGGCTACAGTCAGTGTGAATATATTTCCTGCCTCAGAATGATAGAAAACTGTAATTTCATAATACTCCTGGGGAGTGCAGGTATCCAAGAGTTATAAAAGATTTAGTTGTTGCCGATTGCCCATCCTTTTTGTACAATGATTAAGAATCATGAACTATTCTTTAAAAATAAATCAGGGACCATAAATGCTTTTACCACAGGAAATGATAAATACGCTGCAGTATACACATTTATTCTATGCGATAGGTTTTCATAGAATTCAGTGAGATGCTAATATTTCTGTGGGATTTCCTTCATAGAATAAATGTGTAGAGATGTGTAGGACATGCACTTCCTTTAAAGGGTCACAAGTTCTTCACTCCTCCTAATGGAGGCTGCGATCTGTAGTACGGCACTGGTTTAAATGTGATTTTTTTTAAAAAAAAACTTTTTGATATACTCCGCACGATAGCTTAAGCATGGAAATCTAGCATAGGAAACAATTTTCCAGAATCAAGTTATGTCGGGCTGTATTCAGAACTTCGGCTATAAAAACATCATGTAGGCCTCATATCGATGTACATATTTGATAGCCCTGTTAGGCACAAACCACAAATAGACCGTTTTTTCCTGACCTCACATCACTTCAAAGATTATAGTGGAAGCAGATCGAACGTTCACTTGAAACTGATAAACCATTATTAGTGTATATTCACAGATGTGTACTGCAATCTTTTTTTTAAAAAAAATTAATCTTGTTATAATCTTTCAGTGTGGGGGTACTTTTACCATCCCTTTGAAATTTAGAGTCTCACACCGCTCACTGACAGAGGCCTTTTAAAAATAATACTGCTTAGACTTTTTTGTGTTTTGCCTAACTAAAACCTGTGTTAACCCATGACACATTTATCTTAAAATAATGCTTTAATTTTTGAAATTTTTTGAAATAATTTAGTGTACCAAACTTATTGGCATCAGTCCTGAGAAAAAGGGGACGTGCATAAGCGCACTAACGTGCCTACCTTCTCTGTCCTATTGTTTCTTTTTTTTCTTATTCGTATCCATTTCATTTATTCATAACCAACTAACTTATATCTGTTATCTAACAATTATCTAACAATTGCTTGACAAAAAAAAAATTGCTCTTATTCTCTTAGCTGTGGGACACATTTGTGTGTCTCCCCTACTTTCAATGCTATCAAGGAAATGATGGTAGTAATTGGCTGGATTCACACATTGTCCTAAGTCTGCGTTTCTCAGCCTTAAAAACTTTAAGATTTGTGAACTTCAACTCCCAGAATCCTACAGCAGCATGGGTGGCTGGGGAATTCTGGGAGTTGAAGTCCACACATCTTAAAGTTGCTAAGGTTGAAAAATACTATCCTAAACTGTAAGTTTAGTAATTTGTCTGCCTAAATACATCATACTAAGTTGCCAAAATAAATAAATAACATCATGACTTATTGTAATATGCAAACTAATCTTATTCATTTTTTATTAAGAAGAAAAACAGGTGGAAAAAGAGAGAGGGAGGTAAGATCGCCTGGACCTTTGCGAACAAGGTAAAGCAAACTGCATGAAAAAAAACCTCACCTGAAAGCATCCTAGGGCTCACAGTTTGAACTTCTGCATGTTAATTTTGGAACAATTTTGGAAGATTTCAGTAGGACTGAGAATACACACCTGTATGTCTTTTGAGAAGTACCTGCTCTCAATTTCAGCTGGGCTTGCTCTAGGAGCATAACATTACAGTGTCTGGATACACAATAATCTGAATAACTGGAGAGACAGATTATATATTTATTCGTTTCATAGAATAGAATAGAATAGAATAGAATAGAAGTATTTATTGGCCAACTGTGATTGGACATAAGGAATTTGCTTTGGTGCAAATGTTCTCAGTGTACATAAAAGAAAAGATACATTCATCAAGAGTCGAGAATCATAAGGTACAACACTTAATAATAGTCATAGGGTACAATAAGGACTCAAATCATACTAGGAAACAGTTAATTTAAAAAATTGTAAGGATACAAGCAACCAAGTTATAGTCATACAGTCATAAGTGGGAGGAGATGGGTGAAAGGAGGGATGGGAAGATTAATAGTAATGCAGACTTAGTAAATAGTTTGACAGTGTTCATCTCACGATTAAGTGAATTCACATAAAAGTCACAATGCTGGGTACATCGATGTGCCCCCAAATCATCAGCCTAAAAGTTTTCATGAAGCATCCATTTTTAGCTCATAGCTTTTTTCTTGCCCATTTTACCCGTTAAAAAAATCTGCATACGCTGTAAAACTCTTCGAAACCAACTAAGTCAAAGCACTTGTCTTTTGTTCACAACCCAGCAGTAGTTAGACCAGGTTAGAATTCTCCATCCCTCCCGCTTTATCCTAGAGAAAGAGATCAACAATTCTTGGGGGGGGGGGGGGAAACTTTAAATGATTTGGGCTGGGCTGGAATTTTATATAATCTACCTGGGAGTAAACCTTGCTGAATTCAGCTGGATTTAGTTCCCATAGAGAATTGCACCATGAAATTTTCCTATCGTTTCACACGGGGGGGGGAGAAAAGAAGCTGCAGTCTGTCCCCAAGAACCGGCGTGCTTTTCTCTACGAGCTTGGGCAGACACGGAAAATAATAGTAACCACAACACCTACCTACTACTATGAACGAGGCAATTAGGCAGGCAGACCCTCCCTCCAATCGCAGCCCCGTTCCCTTGTCCAGGATGGACCCTCCTCCTCCGTCCCTCCTCCTCCTCCCACCACTCTTCCCCCCCCGCCCCGCCGCGACAGAGATTCCCCTTCTTCCTTATAGACGAGCATCTTCTAAGTCCAGGCTCGCTCGCCTCACCCGAAGGCGACCCCCGGCCTCTTATGGCCAGCCTCCTCCCCGGAATCCAGCCGTGCGTCCTGGGCCACCGCAGCCATCCTCGGAGCTCGGAGGGGGAATGCCGGACTGTCCGGACAGCGGGGCCAAAGGGCCCCCTCTCCCTTCGAAAATCTCCTTTTCCATCCTCGACATCCTGGATCCGCAGAAATTCAACCGGAAAAGCCCGTCGGCGGCTGGGGGGCGGGAGAACGAGCCACGGGCGCGGGGAGACCGGGGGAAAAGTTTGGGAAGAGTTGAACTGGAACCCGAGCGCCGAAGGAGCAAGGTCGAAGCTTCTTCGCAGGGTAGGTGCCGCGTTCCTCGGTTTCAATGAGATCCCGGCTCCTTTCCTCTCTTTCCTTTCGCTTTCCCTTTCCCTTCTCCCTTGCCGTCCCGAGTTCTTCCGTCCCAGGAAAGCATCAAACGGGGCTGCCAAAGGTCCATTGGACATCCAAGGCCTGCAGCTTTCCCAAGGCGCCGTAGCAAAGGCCACAGAGGCTGGCCAGACCCCTCCACCCTCACCCCCACCCCCCCAAAAGGTCAAACCTTTCGTCTGTTCAGGGACTGTCGCCCGCCTCCCGCGATCGTCTTTCCCGGGATCGCTTCCTGACAGCAGGACCTCACGATGGCGACTGCGGCCGCGGTGGCGGGGTGTATGCGATCCGGCTGCCTGCTGGAGATGCTGGAGGAGCGCAGGCAGCCGCCTCGTCCCCTTCTCAGACGCACTTTGGAACCGGCAGGTCGCTTTTGCTTAGCCTGTCCTTCGGATATTAGACTGCCTCCCCCACCCCCCGCAACTAACCTGACGCCCTCGGACTACAAGCCCCATCTCCGCAGCCAGCGGGGCTGACTGGGGGGTGGGGTGGGGGGCGTGATAGGAATTGAAGTCCTGCGCCAGTGACCTATTTTCCGTAAGAAAATATAAGCGGGGTTTGAATGAAGTTAAGAAAAGGGGGGGAGAGCGGGGAGAGAGGGAGGGAGAGAGACTGGAAGCTGGACAGCATGCCACGAGGTAATCCAGCAGGATTTTTGACAGCACTGTGGATTTCTTCCCGACAGGCAGCGGCTAAAATTGAATTAATGGGGGGGGGAGGGGGGAGAAAGATCGCCCGTAACAAATTAAATAAGAACCGGTCGACCTCAATGGCTCTTTTTATAAAGGAAGCCGGTTTAAGTGTTGCTCGCCAGCTTAGCTTTAGCTGAAAGGAGATCACGGGATTCAACGGGGCGTGGAAAATCCGCTCCACTCAGAAGTTACATACATACATACATACATACATACATACATACATACATACCACACACACACTTAAAAAATCGCCTTCTTCTGCCCTGCTCTTCTTAGCGGCCCCTGCCGGGTCTACTGTACTTTGCTGAGTTGGAGCTGCTGCGGAGCTCCCAGCCTCATCGGCCGCCTGGCGAAGCAGAGCCCTTTGCCGCATCTCGGGGAACGCGCGCGACCCAGCCTTGGGCCCGGACTGCGGTCTCCTTTAAGAGACCGCGAGAGAAGGCCGAGCAGCGAACCGGTTAGCGAAAGTTGAGGCTCTCAGAGCCCCTCACCCTCCCCGGGCCGGTAGGCAAAGGCGGCCCTCGGAGCCTGATTGGCATCAGGACGCGCTCGGCAAAGGACAAGCCAGATAATTGTTCCTGCGGTCTCCCCCCACGAGAGGATGTCTTCGCTCCCCCTTGATCGATATCCTATTACCGACTGCCGCGTATCTCCTTCCCACAGCTTGCAGGTACCGACTTCAAATCTCTTTCCCGACCTGCTCTGATCCTCATATTGTTCGATTAAAACTTAACTTTAATAGATGACATGTATCGATCCGCCCCTTCACAAATCTGAAACTCTATTAGGTCGGGGAAGAGAAAAAGAGGGAGGTGTGTGTGTGTGTGCGGCGGGGGGGGGGGGGCCCTAAGAGCCGGATTCACTTGTTCTTGCAAGGAGGGAAAAAAAAACCAACAATCCCACATCTTTACTCAGTTTTTAAAACATTTTGGACCAATACTTAATAATGTTAATAATATTTAACTGTATCTTCTCCCAATTTCCTCAAATTAGCTTTCTTATTTCTCTGATTGGAAAAAGTTATCTAGAATTTCAGTAAGTTTGATGGGATTGTAACTTTACCTTAAAAAAGGTAGATTTATGTATATTTTACTTTCAAATTTTGGTCAGATTGAGAGAGAGAGAGAGGGAGAGAGAGATGAGGGAGAGAAAGAGAGGGAGATGAGAGAGGGAGAGAGAGAGGGAGAGAGAGGGAGATGAGAGAGAAAGAGATGAGAAAGAGTTGAAGGAAAGAAAGAAAGGGAGATGAGAGAGACAGAAATGTAAGAGAGAGGGAGGAGAAAGAGAGGGAGAGATGGGGGATGAAACAAAGCTGGAAGGTGCATTACTTGAGTTTCTCTGCACCTTTCTTTTTCTAAATGTGGGAACTGGCCAAATTTTGAGTTTGGTCTGGATATGTTCAGAAGCATTGATTTTTGCTGAGTGTAATTAATATTAATGCTTCAGGTCAATGCCCTTCTTCTTCTGGCATATGTTCCAGAATTTCAGACTTATAGAAAAGTACTCTGATCATCTTCTGAAAATGTATTATAAATATCTATTCATTTGGTTTTTTTTCAGACTTGTTACTTATCCACCCATGTTTCTCTGCTTGAATCTGATTCTATTATCTATACCATCTGTTCCACATATTCATATATTCATATATTCATATATTCATATATTCATATATATATATATATATATATATATATATATATATATATATAATGAAGGAAAGTCTTCCTACCTGACGCATATGTTGAGCTATAGGCAGAAAGCAATAGTTAGACAGGTCAGGTGCAATCAAGGACTCCATCATTGCCATCAATGCTGTTTTATGTTTTGTAGATGTAAACTTTGATGGAGAAAGAGGAGAAAGTGATACAGCCACCCTGGAGGCATCTGAACAAGAAGAATCAGACCGGGAGAGGAACCACCTCACCCCGGTGGGGAGACCTGCTTCCCTCCACTCCCTTGATTTCCCTCCCTCTTCCTCTTCCTCGGACCTGGATGAACCCAACTCACCAAGATTATCCAAACGGCGCCGAGTGGAGCCCAACTGTGCCAAGCCTCGACGAGCCAGGACAGCCTTTACCTACGAGCAGCTTGTGGCTCTGGAGAACAAGTTCAGGGCTACACGATACCTGTCCGTGTGTGAACGCCTCAACCTAGCTTTGTCTCTCAGCTTGACGGAGACGCAGGTCAAAATCTGGTTTCAGAACCGAAGGACAAAGTGGAAGAAACAAAATCCCGGAATTGATGGCCTGATCCAACCAGGAAACAACAACGCTGTGACCCCAGCAGCAGGAAGTAGCAGTCCCAGCCCACCAGGGCCTAGCTCCTTGGCCTACCAGACTTTCTCATCTTATGCCTCGGCCAATCTTCTCTTTCCAACGGCAGCTTCCTTTCCCTTGGTGGCTGCTGCAGCAGCAGCAGGAGGAGGGGCCTTCCCTTCCTTCCTTCGCCCTGCTTATCTGACTCCATTTTATAACCCTCACCTCTAGAAGGATCAGCACCCAGATCAGCCTTCCTCAATTGGACAGCCTACAAGAATGGCTGAGGATAACGGGAATAGAGTTGATACAACTGGAAGGTCCCTTAGATGGGGGAACATCTGCCACGTTATGTTTTCTCTACTTCTTACATACATTCATCTCTTCTAATACTAACTTGATGATGCCACCATTACCTAGTTCTAGGTGTTTTGAGTGTTGTGATGGGGAAACATTAAAAGAAGGCTCCTCTAATCTCCCCCTCCCCAACATTTTTTGAGAAAACACACAACTGCAGTTTGAATCTATGAAATCCTTTTGGAAGTAGATTAATTTAATTTAGGAGTATGGATTTATTTAAAAAATGGAACCAGAGCTGCTATACCGTTCAGTATTTGGTATTTATATGATTGTTGATCCCTAATCTATCAAGTATGAAAGAAGGCACAGATCCTGTGGATTTAATAGTCAACAAGAGTGTCCAGTTCCAGTTCTCCTCCTGTAATTTAATGTCCTCTGATGCACTGAACCAGGCAACATTTGTTCCCACCTGTGTTAAATGTGCTATATGCTAAAGCAAGCTGTTTTTCCCAGGGGCCATTGCTGCATGACTTTACTTGACTTTGAAGTCATTCCAAAAAGTACAGGATATGTGTTATTGTGGAATATGCAAAATGTAGATTGGAAATGAAGGCAATATTTTAATAAAATGTGTATTGTACTATATTCTCTTATATTTTAAAGCATCTGTTCTTGTGGTGGGCGAAAGGCCGTCTAAATCTCAAGTAGAGTAATTAAAATGAGTTAAAACTGGATAATCCAACACAGGTTAATTCACAAAATAAGTCTGGCTTTCAGATGACACATCAATTTATGGTTTAATAAAGTTTACCAATTGCCTGAATTTGCACAGTATGCAAACAAGTCAACTTTATTTTTAAACTAATGTGCTGTGTGAACATAGCTTTATAATCTAGGAATTTTGCTGTCTGCGCTGTGAAGTGACTGTATTAACACTCTGCACTAAGTGAAAATGTTTTTAATTTGGTTTATGCTGATTATCCTTTACGATCACAACATTGTAGTTAATAAGACATATTTTATAGTTTAATGCCATGTGCTTGCCCAACTGGCTAAAAATCCTGGCTTAGTGCAATGTGTAAACCCAGCCATGGTGATAACTAAGTATTCTAATGTAGCTATCTGAGAATAGTACAGGTTTGTCCTTTATTATAATTGTAAGTGCTAATTTGCTTGCATATTGTGCAAAGCAAGGATTGCTTTTACAATAAAGTATTGAATAAGGCCACTGGCTGAGTTTGTTCAAGTTATAGTAAAGCATGGTTTGCAAATCGCAAATCTAAAGGTAAAGGTTTCCCTTGCACATTCATGCTAGTCATTTCTAGCTCTAGCGGGTGGTGCTCATCTTTGTTACAAAGCCGAAGAGCCAGCACTGTCCGAAGACATTTCTGTGGTCATGTGGCTGGCATGACTAAACACAGAAGGTCCACAGAATGCTGTTACCTTCCCACCAAAGTGGTCCCTATTTTTCCACTTGCATTTTTACATGCTTTCAAACTGTTAGGTTGGCAGAAGCTGGGACAAGTAATGGGAGCTCACTCCGTTATGTGGTGCAAGGGATTCGAACTGCCAAATGGGCGACCTTTCTGATTGACAAGCTCAGCGTTTTAGTCACTGAGCCACTGCATCCCATTGATGCAGTGCCCACAAAACTAATGAGATTCTCTAAACTCATGAAAAGGTCTTACCTGGGCAGAGCTGGAATTTTTGGGGTAAGAGGACTGGTCCGGATCACTCCTTATGCTTTCTGGACTTGAGCTCTGCTTACAGAAGTCTGATGACAGCCCAACTGGTGCTCACATTCATTTCTGCAGCTCGGTTGGATGAATCTGGGAAAGATTTGCCATTCATAACAATATACCTTTTACAAGAAGAGATCCTGCAGAATTACAATATGGTTCTAGCCTTTCTTTTTTCCATTTACGCCCCACTGGTTGGCTGAGGACTTCCTTTTCAGGGTAGGGTCTAAGCTAAGGGATGTTTACAACTTAAAAAGTAATTGGATTTCTCATATGTGTTGTTTTATTAGAGGGCCAGACAAAATGAAAACAAGGTGAGAAAGAAGATGTTTCTTCCAAAGGCCAGAGAGGCATTGGCCCAGCAGCCTGAGATCATCCAAATGTTTCCCAAGCAGTCCTCTGATTAGAAATGAATAGCTGAGCTCACCTCAAGTGGACACCTTATTTCAAGAAGGATTGGAACAAAGTGGCATAAGGCTATTAACAGACAGTGGTTGTTCCTTCTTTACAGTACTGTATTCCTATATTCCAATATTGCCTTCACAAACCAGTCGCCGGTTTGCCCAAGAAATAAAGCGTCGAGTTTGGAGAGAGATTGAACCCACAACTATCCATCAATATCATCCAGCAACCACAGCATATTATTTATTACTTAGTCCTTAGTGTATTCATTTACAAATTGATGGTCCACCTAAAATTTTTAGAACACAGGCAAAACCAGCCATAGGATGATTGCATCAACGAGGCAGGCAATGCCTCGAAGTTATCTGTCATCTTCTACATGGTTAAGAAGAATCCCTCCCCAATCTTCATAAAGTAAAGACCAAAGCTGAGAATGAAGTCGCATATCTTTTTTATGGGCATTATGCATACTAAGAATGTAAAAAAGGGGCAAGGCTCACACGATCAAATCTGCAATCTTCACTTTTTGATGCTCTAGGCCCCCCCACCTTCTCTGTCTCTGTCTCTATTTGTTTCTCTTTCTGTCTCTCTCTCTCTCTCTCTCTCTCTCTCTCTCTCACACACACACACACACACACACACACACATAAACAGCTTCCTATCTTTATTTACTAATCAAGGATAAGATTTCATGGGTTTGATATATTGATAAACTGTACAATCATCTATCAGTTAGTCTTTAGATATCTGTTAATTTTATACTGCCAAAGATTTGCTGTTTTTGCTATGATAGAGGGTTTTTTTGTGTTTGTAACTAGAAACTGAATTATCTGAGCCTTTTAAAAAGCAATCCATGCCCTCTAGTGGGTAGTCCAATAATGCATTCACATTTTAATTCAATAAATCGCCGAACCTAAGTTGCCTATGATATTTCTTCTTTTAACCAAAACCTTTTGACATTTATCAGGAAAATATATGATCCAATTAAAATTTATTCAAGGAGGTATATAAATATTTTTGGACTATATTCATTTGTGAGTATTTCAATATATAAAATGAGAAATGTATGGCATCTGAAAAGGCTAACAAGTTTAAGATGGGTTAAACTTGAGGATTCTTACTAGACTTTACCATGCTTTGCTAGTGATTTGGAAGTTTTTCCTGTGAAACAGAAGCATGGTGTTAGACGTGACATGAGATTGTGGGAAGCCCTGCCCAACAATGCCTCTCTAGCATGAAGCTGATTGGGGTAACTATTTTAGCTTACTTCACAGGATTGTTATGAGGTTACAATGGACAAGAAAGAGTTTTGCATATCCACTGAAATGCCTTGGAGAGAAGACAGGATAGAAGCATAGTAAATAAGTACAATAAATAAATCTTATTTAAACCTAAAGTTTTTTTCTCTTCCAGCATTTTATTTCAAGCCATAAGGACTTTGCCTTTTTCCAGAGAGAACACACATTCTCATGGCAACCTCAGTGTTATTTGTCCTGTTCTGAAGATTTTATGAGACCATGAGAAATCCATTTATTAATCCACTTTATCCACTTATATTGGATAGAATGGAACAAAAGCATTGTATCAGAATGTCTACTTGAGACAACTTCATCTCCTTTCATATAATTTCAGGGCCTAAAGCTTAGAAGAGTATTATTGTCTTGTGAGAATGAAGTTCTCTGCCAGAACCAGGAAAGATTTCAAATTCTATATACTTTGCTTTCTATAAACATGTTAACTTAACCACAAGGATGATTTGATATGTTAGCTTTTTCTGGCTTATGTTGCCTATCATTCTGGTAGTGACACAAAATTATAGATTTGTAGGGAAAATTGCATAGAAGTTACATGTAATGAATTGGTTTATGTCTGTTTTATGATGGGACTCAGTCTGACTTAGCTCTATATATACCTATATATGGGATAGAAACCTACAGAGAATATATTTCTCTACAGAGAAACTTTTCCTTTATGGAATGAGCATAAGAACAAAGACAATTGTAAACTTCAATGGAGATAGCATCTTTTTCTTTGTTTCTTTTCAGCAAGAAAAAACAAAGAAAGAAAATTGATGGAAGCCCTTGGTTTTGGTTTAGGGTAAAATAAATATTTGGTGTTCTAGAGGTAATTACAGAAAATCTTGGCAAGGAAGTGAGAGTTACAAGAACTCAGGAAACACAGAGACCTGGAACAGGAATAGCAGCCATGGAGATTAACTAGTGAGCAAAGAGGAAGAAAAGCCTATGCTTCCTAGCACTCCTCAAATATACCTCCACTCATTCTCTCACTTGACCACTCCAAGATAATGGTGACAACTTGTAATTATTGTTGCACCTTTTACTGCTGTGGTGGAGGAGGAGTGGAGAAAAGACCTATTTTTATTTCTACATCTTAAGTAGCATAAGACTGTAAATCACGAGTTGGGGTGAGGTAAGGCCAATGTTATGTAATCACGAGGGGAACAACGCTGACAGGACACTATGTTGCTCTATAAACTTCAGGTGAGGATGGTCCTTTGACAAATTAGCATTCTATCCTAAAGAAAGTCTTATATCTAAGGTGTTTCTGAATAGAGTGGTGCTGATTTTACTAGTCAAAGGGTATCTTGCAGCCCTCATCTTCCTCCTGCCTGAGCAATTTTCTTTTCTCATTTAAAAAAAAAGTGGGAAGAAGCAGAAATGGGAAATATGAGAAGGATGTGTCTAAGAAAGGGTTATTGTCTCTAACTCATCCAACTGCATCAAATTTTACAAATAAGCTAAGTAATTGCATAATTG